>NC_069135.1:52401885-53001885 GCF_026914265.1 Mya arenaria
AAAACACATAAATCTTTCTCAAATCCAGAAATATTGAAGTATGTTTATATTAACAAACCTAGTTCAGTAACTTAATACTTTTTCAATTAAAAAAAACAAAACACTATCACTTCAGGATTAATATTGCATTTGATGCTGTTCCCAAAGAGATCTAGTCTATATGTTCCCAACAGAAAAACATCACAATTACAATTATTTTTCCACATCTTAAGTGGGGTCATATTTTCAAAATAGCTTGAAATCCCTACAACTTTAAAAAAAAAAAAACAATGTTACCTTTACTGGTCAGTATCTAATACCTGACTTGCATCATGAAATAAACATATCAACATATACTTACAGCATGCTTCACTTCTTCAATTGCCTTTTTAATGTTTTGGATGTCGTTATCAAGTTGAATAAGTTTTGTGGCCATGTTTCGAAACTCCTTTTCTTCACCTATAATAAAATTAAATAACACATTTGTTTAACATTTTTTGAATTGCAATTAACAGCTACACTTTGCAATTTTAGACCTTTTTGTACCTGGCATATAGAGGCATACATAAACATCAGGACTTGAGTTATTTTCAACAGCAGGATTTTGATTGGTGCATTGAGATTGCCAGAAGGGATGGACTTGCTCATATTTCTTTACAATTGGCATTTCTGATGCCTTGTACACATTAGTTCACAGGGTCTTATTTTAAATGAAAATGATTTAAAGAGATGATTATAATGATGATGGCTTGAGACATATTCACCTGCCCAAGAGTTTGAGATTTCAGGTTAAGACATCAAAACTTAAGAGTTGGCTAAACTCGATTACAACTTACATGTCCAAAATATGGAATGGACATATCATCTTAAATTCTAATATACGCTGAAATCCTGAGCTAAGCCGAAATGTTTGTTACATTGTTGTTAAAATAACCTTGTCCATTTTCCAGGAAATCGAGAGCAACTTCAGTTGTCATGTCCATTCCAACCTTAAAGTACTCTTCAATCGAGTTGAGAGACTTCACTGCGTCATCAACAAGGTTAAATTCTGACATTTTTTCGGTAAAAAATAACGACACAAGTAAATTTGTTTTTCCCGGATCGGTGAATCAGTGGCAGTTTTATAAACAAGGGAAGAAACTTAAGTTAAACGATTTTGAATATTACACCCTAATGTACGTGTTTAGATTTGGTCAAAACGGCATGGCTCAAAACGGTTATACCGAGTTGTTGACTTGGAAGAATTTACTACATCACGTTCGACACAGGAGGCGCAAATGATGTTGATAAAACACAACATAGTACACGTTATACATAATGAACTAAATGATTTGTGACACAGGCGGATTTAGGGTGGGGGGGGGGGGGACCAGCACGACCCCTCCCCCTAAAATCGTCCAAGTTTACTTTATATTTCAATTAAGTTCAAAAAAGAAATGAAAAACGCCAAGAGTACCCCCATAGCCCCCTGCCAACACTTTAAAAAAACAATTAATTTTTGGTTATAAGGGAGGGGTGCAAGTTTAAAGGTTACGCCCCTAAGTCACTCCCCTCTAACGTCGAATCCAGGATCTGCCCTTGTGTACAGCAATATAAATTCCGATGCAATTTTTACAGGGTTCCCAGTTTTCAAGAGCAAAATAAGGGGTTCTCTACATTCACCATTGTCAAAACTGTTTTGTTTAATTTAGTGAATACTCATTTCTAATAGCTTAACAACAACTAGTGGGCTGTAGAATCACACTCGAATCTGTGTCATTTGTAAAAACCAGAACTGAGAAGATCCGAGATCGAACCTTTTGAGCGAGATGCTGACATCCTGACCACTAGCTCACTCTCAACCTGGTGCGGATAGAACTCACATCTACCGGTACTTAGGTGAGGGACAGACACCAATTCCTCCTGACCACTCTCACCCTGGTTGGGATTTCACCCACAACCTCTTGGGCGAAAGGCGGATACCTTTACCACTTGACCACTCTCAACCTGGTGGGGATTAAACCAACAACCTCTTGGGTGATAGCGGGCACCTTTACCACTTGACCACTCTCAACCTGGTGGGGATTAAACCCACAACCTCTTGGGTGATAGCGGGCACCTTTACCACTTGACCACTCTCAACCTGGTGGCGATTAAACCCACAACCTCTTGGGTGATAGCGGGACCTTTACCACTTGACCACTCTCAACCTGGTGGGGATTAAACCCACACAATCTTGGGCGAGTGGTGGACACATATACTACTAGACCACTCTCACCCTGGTTGGGATTACACCCACAACCTCTTGGGCAATATGTGGACACCTTTAACACTTGACCACTCTCAACCTGGTGAGGATTAAATCCACAACCTCCTTGGTGAGAGGTGGACACATATACTACTAGACCACTTTCACTCTGGTGGGGATTGAACCAACAACATCTTGGGTGAGAGGCGGACACCTTTACCACTTGACCACTCTCACCCTGGTTGGGATTTCACCCACAACCGCTTGGGTGAGAGGCAGACACCTTTGCCACTTGACCATTCTCCCCTGGTGGGTATTGAACCAAAAACATCTTGGGTGAGAGGCAGACACCTTTACCACTTGACCACTCTCCCCTGGTGGGGTTTAAACCCACAATCTCGTTCGTTAGAGGCTGACTACTAAACCACTTGACCACTCTCACCCATGTGGGAATTGAACAAACATATTCGAAGAAAAGCTGACAACTAAACCAGTAGACCAATCCTGCCCATTTTTAGAAATAAACTATTAAGTGTATACATTTTTGTTTATTGGAGATAGCAAAAGCTAGACTCAATATTTTAATTGCTATTTGTACATTTTCAGATGTCTACAATATAAACAGCACTTGTATTCTTACTTATAAATACAATAGTCTACAATAATAGCATACAATACAGAATATTACATGTTTTAAGTATTATGAAAATGTTAAATGTTCAATATTGTATCACAGTCAAACTTTAAGGATTTGTTTTGTCTTTTTGAGACACCAAATAACATGTATATAACAGTCTAGCAAGTGTATAATATAAACAAACACAGTTTTGCAGTTCTGTAAATTAATGTAATAATTGTGGAATCAAAATATGTCCCTTTTCATGAACCAGTGTATATATGAATGCATTCTGTATTGGAAATCCATTTCAAATCAATTTTACATCTTTACTCAGCTCAGCTTTTAATTATTTAGCTTCATTTAAAATATCTTGGTTACAATTTATATCAACTGGAACCAGCATCAGTTACAACACAAAGGAAGTCCTGGTTTTACACATACATGTAGCAAACACTTTCCTTATCCTCGTATTTATAATTTCACATCATCATCACTCATTACTCTGATTTTACATCATTTTTCCTCATTGCTATAACTCACATAACTATTTCCTCATTTTGTATTCTAATTTCACATCGTTTTCCTCATTATTCAAATTCCTCATAACCTTTTTTCGAATTGCTATAATTTCACAAAACTATATCCTCATTACTCTCATATCACATAATGTTTTGCTCATTACTCTAATTTCACATCATTTTCCTCATTACTAAAATTCCTCATAACCTTTTCCTATTTGCTATAATTTCACGTAACATTTTCTTTATCACTCTAATTACAAGTAACATTTTCCTCATTACTCTAATTTCACCTGTCATTTTCTTCATCACTCTAATTACAAATAACCTTTACCTCATTGCTTTAATTTCACATATCTGATTCCCAATCACTATGAATGTACATTTCTCATTACAATAATTTCACCTATTCCTTTCTTTATTACTGTAATTTAACAGAATTTCATTTTCCTCATATCTAATCTCAAGCACAGGATATACATATATATATCATAGATTCTATCATTCATTCAACAGTTTCATCACCATCTTGTGTATTCACATCATTCAAGTAACAAATACACATCATGTCTTTTCCCAGCAAAAGCAAGGATCCGCCATCTGGATGCCATTTCAGGGAATGTACCTGAAAGGTGCCCTCAACAGGGACCTCGACGCATAAGCTACCCGCTGGGGACCACATGTAAAGTTTATTCACACCTGTACATAGAGCCAGCCTCGTCCTTGTGGGGTCCCACTCCACATGCTTGATTGGAGCATTTTGGATTATGATAGCGCATGCGGAAAGCTTCTGAATATCCCAGATCCATAGAGTGTGAGGCATATTGTCATTTCTTGAGAACATGTACTTGCAATCTGAACTAAACGCTGCCAGGCCGATGCCCCTCTTAGGGTTCGCCTTATTTGTATCTGGTTTCACAATTGGGATTTTCACAGGGCCAGACTGAACCTCATATTTGCTCTGGGGAGAGAAAAGGGCAGCTGTTGGAATATCTGTAAGATTACTTTTTACTGGCTTTGGAGTTCTGGTCTCAACTTCCTTGTAAACTACTCCAGAGTTTTCATCAACAGTTTCTGGATGGGAAAAAGAGGTGATTGTTTTCCATGTGACATGATTCAGAAGTCTCAATTTTTCATCGTAACTTCCTAGCGCCAAAAACTGACTTGTGGGGGACCATGTCAAGGTTTTGATTCCCAGGGCATAGTCGTACGCACTGAACTTTGAAAGGCATCGACCATCGAGAGAATACAACATGACCAGGTAATTCAAGGGGTTGTCCCAAACGCATAGAACTGAGCTGTCTGGGGACCATCTCAAACCAGCCAGGTCTTCGGTGCTGCTCTCAAAGTGTTTGAGAAGTTCCCAGGAACTGCTGGCAAAAATGCTGATGAAGTCTTGACAGTCCCTCCTTTCAGCCAAAGCCATATACCTGAAAAAAAAGATACAGATTTTAACATTTGAAAAACAGTGCATGTAAATATGTTCTCCGTTATAAAAATTGATTCATACGAATACATGATTTTGTTTTCTGCATACAAATTAGTTACACCAAAACATACCAATCCAACTGAATTTAACACCAGTACTAAAGCAGAAATTATGAATTAATTAATAATTATATATGAATATATATTTAACTTAGGAAATGGAAACACAGGTGTAAAAGTTTCCATTTTTTAAGAATATTTCTGTTCATGTCGTACCATTTAGCATACATACTAAATGACATGTATATATCCAACAATAAAATATCAGTGACTGATACAGTCTGAATCAGTATATTCAAAACCAATCAATTTACATTACTCTTTAATATAGCAAAATATGCCTCTGACCATAATCACACTCATTCAATACCAAACAGATTCTTACTTGCCATCTGCCGAGAAGTCAATGTTATTCTGGCATTGTTTTGGGTATCGGATGTAGGATACAGATTTGGTAACAAGGGACCAGACTGTGATCCGCAGGTGGAAATCTGCAGTTGTTAGAACGTGTCGGCTGTCTGGGCTCCATCTGGTTTATAAAACATTAAATTGTAATATAATTCATAGCTAGATGCCTTAAAGCTGCTCTCTCGCGGGTTGAACGTCTTGCAGCTCTTTTTTGTCTTCGCATGAGCTAGTTTATATGAAAATGCATTGAAACCAGTGATTTAAGACTGTTGTTAGTAATGCTTTAAGCCATGAATAATGATTTTTCAAATGTAAAACTGTGATCTGATATTTTGTAAGCAGTCCTATATCACTGGTTTTCAGATATTTACGCAAAAATTGTCTCATTCAAAGACAAAAAAAAATAAAAAATGTTGGCAAAACGATTAAACTGTGAGAGTGCAGCTTCAATTTGTAAAATTGAGACAGCATCTAAAACCTGTCAAAAAATCAGATTGCAGATTTTTATATTGAAGCAAAAAAATGATGCATTTTTCTTAGAAGCCATAAAACATTATTTTCGAACGGAAAATCTACAATCTGATTTTTTGTCAGCAATATTATATCATTGGTTTACCGGTATTTACGTAAAAATTTGCTCATTCCAAGACAAAAATAAAAAAAGTTGTAAAAACAGTAAATCTGTGAGAGTGCAGCTTTAACAGCAGAATACATCATGTCATGTATGACGACCAACATACAGTAGTCGGGTACAAGCAAAAAAATGGGGCAAGAAATGACATAGACTTATGAGACAAACAAAGGCTGATTGGTCATTAAAGTTAACAACTTGGTTCAATTTAACAAAGTTGTTAACACCATTGTTTTTAACTTTCAAATCTGAAAGGTTGTAAAAGTTTAAGAAATACATTTGTGATCTGCAGTGCTTCTAACTATATTTTAAATATATACATAAAACTTGTTCAGCTGTATTTGCTTCATTTAAATACATGTATATTAGTACATAATCAAATAGTTTACATTTAAAAGTTAACAACAATGTCATTAATCAAGTTGTTAATGTTAACAAAGTTCTAAACAAAAGGCCCAATGTGTAAGCAATTTAATGAAAAAATAAGATCAATTCCCAAACAAATCTGGTAAAAGAACACTGTTTTGATCTTCACCAAAAGCTGAGAAACTGAATATTTAACAAGAGTTTCATAATAGCTTTCCTCCGACTTTCAATATTAAAGACTAACTGCCACATTATCCAATGTTTTACCTGACACCACACAATCCTGCTGATCCCTCGTCAATCTTGCACTTCCACTCCGGCTGTTCCAGCGACCAGACCTGCACCAGGCCGCGCTTGTACAATCCACACAGGATGAACTGGGAGTCGGCCGACCACTCGATATGCTGTATGGTGTCCATACAGCTAAACAGGTTCTGAATCTGAAATAGGAAAAGTTTAGGTAAATTTAAATAAGTCAATGAAGCTATAATGTACATGCTACTTTTGTATATATGCACTAGGCAATATAATTAGTATCTCCTGTATAAAGTTTCTCAAAATATATTTACTTACATGTATATTATATTTACTTACATGTAGTTTGATCTGAGAGTTTGCGGAGAATTCAATTTTAAATAAAGGAATTGTTGATAAGGATTTGACAGTTCATGGCCAACAAACTTGAATTGTTTAAGCGGTTTTGACTGATTTGATTATTCAATATGAGTGAGTGTACGTCCTTTCACAGATTTTTAAAATATAAATTTTAATAATGAAAATTGCCAACCAGAAATGGCTCTTTTATTATTGTTAAAATTGTCAATTTTAAGTACCATATATATGTGTTTAACATATAAAGGACAATAACTAACATTGAAAGTAACTTTGACCTACTGAATGTGTCACCTGATGGGCAGAGCCATTCTGTTTGTAGTCACAACAAACTATGAATGCATATGTCATGTTTAAATCATAATTACTGTGAGGCATAGTGTTAATCAAAATTATAACTACTAAATAACTTAGTACCTGGAATGTGTCAACATCTCGGACGACCAATCTGAACTCTACAACTGACGCCAAGTACTTCCCATCTGGGGAAAACTTGCATATTTGGTTCGACTGCCGAAATAGTTCGGAAAAATTCATCCTGGAAAAAGTTACAATACAGAATTTATAAAACCAATGGTGCATTTTCTGAAGAATGAGTTGAAAATATCCTTTTACAATGAGAGCAACTGAATAAAATCATGCACATTTTCATCTTCTTTATCAAATTATATGTTGCAAGCAATATTAAAATTTAAATGTCAGTCAATCTAAACATGATTCATCCAAGGAAATAGGATGATATTATTGAAGTGTTTGTGGGACCATCTGCCTGGGTAGCTCAGTTGGTATCAAAGATAGATAGATAGTCATGGACTTCAGCCCCACACCAGGTGCACTTTGCCTCCCAGGTGCACTTTACTTGTGTCAAATATACATGGCATTAGTTCCTGGGTCAGCCTAAAGGGTTGATAGGGGACGAGAGTAGTGTGTGTGTGTTTTAGTAAGACCAAGCAACCTGGTTAGCACTGTTGATTAGACCTAGATCACCATGCTAGTGTTCCAGAGGTTGTTCGTTCAAACCCACACAGGGTGCACTTTTCCTTCCAGGTTGACTTTTTTATTCATCTTATTTCGTTTGCATTTCTTTCATAAATTATATCATTAACTTTAAAGCTAGTTATATACAATGACTCTAAAAATGCATATTTAAACAAGTATAATACTGTTAAACACAATTAATAGCTGTCTTCAAACATGTGTAAACATGAATAAATTGAAATAAATATCTAACTGACTTTTTATTTGAATTTTAAGGAATATGCCACGGTTTGGTAATTTTAAGAAGGCAAATTTTATTCACCTTTTAGTTGTTCATCAGGTTTTCAAAACATACAGCTTGTTAGCAACAATTTCAACAATAAACAAAACTATAACGTTCAAGTTTTCCTCCAAAAATATTCTAATTTAGAGTAGTCTCCCTTGCATACCTGTCAACTTTTTAACCCAACGAATAAAATAAGAAACAAGAAAAAAATATACATGATTGTTGACATAGCATACACGTTATCAAATCTGCGTCAGCTCATTTGAGCTTGTGTTAAGCAGCACGGGTGATGCTTATCTGTCAAGATCATTTTTAAGCCATGTTTTGTCACAGGTTTGGGACATGCATTTTGCCACTAAAAACGAAATTGCTGTATTTCTCACCTAACCAAGCAGGAAAGAATGGAAAATGTATGCATAATATCCGGTCCTACTTTGACAGAGAATTATCAACAGCAACTTCAAAAACCGAGGTAAGCATTTTATTTGTTATTTTGATACAGAATACAAAACATGCATGTACATCAAGGCTGCATTATACTAATTCTGTCCCCTTTGAATACGGAAGCGGGTATGCTATATTGCTCTGCACATGTCTGTCGCCCCGTCGGTCGGTCAGTTGCCGGTTGGTCGGTAGACAAAACCTTGTCGGATTGGTTACGTGATAACAGCTGTGATTTTGTCCTCAAACAAGGTCAATACTCACGGTCGCGGTCACGTTGTCAAATTAAAAAACTACTGTTTTGCATACAGTTCTTAAACTTGGTGGGAAGGCTGGTCATGGCCTGCAGATCCCTTTTGTTGACCCCTATTGTTGAGTTCTAGATCAACAGATCGAATGTGAAGGTTATCAAATTAACCACAGTCATGGCTATCTTTTGAGTGTTTTGATGAAACTATAATCATCTCATAAAACCTCGGTAATCATATGAAACGAAGGCGTGACTCTTTAAGCGACATATACTGCCCTTTGTTTCATTTAAAATAGTAAAGAAAAAGAAAAGTTATCATTGTTTTAAGTCATTATTCGAAGCAAACTGTTGCCCTCCGACGTAGCATTTATGACGTTATTTATCACGTGGTATACACACACTGATTAAACAAACGACGATAAAGTTGGGAGGTAGTTGCATGTGCATGGTAGTTGGTTATTTCAGCTAAAATTAAGCTACCTGCTAGTTGCCAGTTAAGGAATCGAATTCTCGACCATTTCCAGTTGATTATAATTATGGAATTGAGATGTCTTATTTTATGGTTGAAAGGAACACATGTGAAGAAATCACACACCAAATGTGTTTTATGCATGCACACAGATCTGGGAGTAGTCCCAGCACAGATGTATCTTCGTGAGAAACACTGTCTAGCTGAGTATTTTTCTACATTCGCAAGTTAGATATCGAAAAATACGAGTTGGTGAATCGCGAAAATATAACTCAGTGACCTACCAGTTGGTGGTTGGTCATTCAGATTATAACGCATTCTCTTGTCAAGAGGTGTTGATATAATACAATATTACGCTTTTTCGTCCTTTTACCCATGTACACATATATGTATATGTCTTTGTTACAAACACTGCTTTATTGAGGTTTCATGGCTTCGTACATTCTCCAGTTGATTATTCGAACATTGCCAGTTATGCGGGAATTTCCATCTACCGTCCTGGGGATTCGGGTTTGTTTTTTGTCCTTTTCAGTGGACTTTTATGGAATTGAGATGTCTTATTTTATGGTTGAAAGGAACACATGTGAAGAAATAACTCGCTAAATGTATTTTTATGCGTGCAAAATGTATAAAAAAAACACTGGAAGATACATCTGTCAACATGCATAAAAATGCTTTTGGTGTGTAATTCTTCACATGTGTATACTGTCACTTTCAGCCATAAATAAGACAAAATCTAAATCCCCAAATAACCAACTGAAAATGGTCGAGTACCTTTATATCAACTATGTAGTTGATTATTCGTATCCCCAACTGGCAACGAGCAGGTAGTTGAATATTCGAATTACCAGCTACATGTACCAACAAGATAATTGGAATCCTCAACTCTCAACTTCATGTACGTCCGAACATTATCGGCATATTAAAACTGCACTATCAAAGATTTACGTTTTGACAACTTTTTTTTTGTCTTGGAATGAGCCATTTTTTGCGTAATTTTTTTTTTTGTCTTGGAATGAGCCATTTTTTGCGTAAATATCTGCAAATCAGTGCAATAAGACTCCTGACAAAAGATCAGATTGCAGATTTGCATATTTCCGTTAGAAAATTAATGTTTTGTGGCTTAGAGCGTTACAAAAGATTTAGGAAAAATGCACAAAACATCATTTTTTTAAGCCTTAATATGAAAATCTGCGATCTGATTTTTTATGTCAGCAATCTTATTTCACTGGTTTCCATGCATCTTTCAATCGATGAGTGCGCAGCTTTAAACAGATATACAATGATTAACACTAAATGTATTGTTTTAAGCTTGCAAGAAATTAAACAAATTTCTATTTTATTTATAATCATATTGGGTACCACGTACATCTGTTTATCTGTATAACTTGCATTTTCTATGTTCTTAGTTTTGTATTATCAACTTAACTATTTCACTGCTGTCTGAAGGACGCATACACGTTTTACTGATAACTGCAACTGATCAACTCCTAATAGTGGTTAAAGGGACTGTACACCAGATTGGCACCAAAAAAAGTTGTTTTTTTCTGTAACGAATGTCAGGACACTTATTTAATAAAATGTTTTAATGTCTTAAGTGTAAAAAAAACATACCAAAATGTAAAAACAAAATCGAGTCGGAGACCGGGTTCGAACCATTTTCGTCAAAATTGCAGTCCAGTGCTGTATCCACTGTGCTACGAAGGCTTACTCTAATCAGTTGAAATTTTTAAGCGATATTACTTACATGATCATATCACGTGATAACATCGACTAGCCAATCCCGCATTAGGAATGAATTCTTCTAGGTAGACACACCTAGAAATATTTTTTTATGAAAAAATACGAAATTAATTGTAAACTATGTGACACTTCTTAGAAAGTTCCAATGCATTGTACACATCGATAATAAATTTATTGCACTTTTCAACAATTTTCTTTTTTTTCCCGCTGTTTTACCATACGGAGTACAGCCCCTTTAAGAACAGGGGCCGTATTCATAAATCACTTAAGTCATTTCCTTTAGTCGGTTTCTTAAAATTTTCATTATCAGATAAAACGAAATGTATATGCGTTTTTAACAAAAATGATAATTTAAGTATTTTTCAATAAGGCCAATGAAAATAATGTATTTTGGGAATTCTTTATTTTTTATTTCATATAACTAAAGTGATACTACAATTAGGAGAGTGACTTAAGTTAGGATCGAAATGACTTAAGAAGTTTTATGAATAACTATACCTACCATCCTCAAACTTGGAAGGGATGTTAGTCATAATCTTAAAGAACCCACATACATTTAACGCTGCCATTAGACATGTTTTTTTTACAAATATATATTGTTTAATATAATTGATTTGACTTTAAAAAAGTGCCAAGCAAATAGGGTTACCGGTATAAAAAATAGGGCATGGAGGGGTAGAAATTTTGTAACCGGGGTTACCGGTATAAAACTTTTAACGCCGTAGATTAAACACGACATAGAATACTTAGTAGCCGGTTTCCAAACGGAACACCTCGGCCAATATCCAATAGTCTATCTAGAAACTTGCCGGAGATGGCCGAGTTGTTACGATTGAGCCAGTTTCTTCCCTTTTATAAAGCACCACGATATTAGATCCTGTGTCGTCTGGAACAAAAACAAATAACAGTTTGAGAAGTACAGAAGTATTTTATGTTCTTTGAAAAGGCGAAATGCCGTCTATGCATGTCAGTTCAGTCACCGTGACAGGTGGGAAAACTTCATCTATTATAAAAACACATTGAGCAGAAACGTCGCTGCCTCTCTTCAACAAGCATACTGTATAATGCATTGCTATATTAGTCAGGGTGTCGGGTACCCACCAAAACGTACCCGGCCCGAAGGTACCTGGGTACCCGTCTTTGCTCTACAACAAAAGGATCATTCGGAACTCCTCGGCCATTTTTTATCGAAAACAAAGGTTGTTTTCGATAAAAATAGCCGAGGAGCTCCGAATGGCAAAACTATGTGTACTATTTATATTGCGGTTAAAGTCGTAATGTTTGATAAAATATTCGTATAAAACACCAAAATGTATCATTTAAATAACTATTAAGAAATATTATTCCGAGGCCTGGGATTGTCCCAAGGTACGCACCCTAAACCTAGACCAGTCCATAACCTTGACCTCTACAACAATTATGTACCAATATAAGGACAGAATAACAAGCTTTAAAGCAACTATGTTACTGTAAACAAATGGTATATGAGTTACGTGTAAAGTAAGACGCGTTCATTCATGTCACGGCTTAAAAGCCTAGTTTACATTAAGGATTGTTTGTTTCTTTGTTGTTGTTGTTGTTTGTTGATGTTGTTGTTTTGTTTTGTTTTGTTGTTGTTTTTTGTTGTTTTTTTGTTGTTTTTTGTTGTTGTTGTTGTTTTTTTTTTTTTTTTTTTTTTTTTTTTTGGGGGGGGGGGGGTCACTTATAGAATACTTAAACTAGGCCTTTAATCATTGTACGTAAAAGCGGTGATTGTTTTCAAACAATAAACACATTCTAAAAAATTGATTGCTCAGCTTTTTAAGCTTAATTGACACTTGCTCTATGTTCGTTCCAGCGCAATGTGGTTCTAATGGGCAGTCCCGGATGCGGGAAAACGACGGTGGGTCGCATCTTGGCCGGACGGCTGGCACTTCCGGTCATAGACGTGGACGACCACCATTTGGAGCCGTACTGGGGAATGACAGTGGCACAGAAGGTAAATGTTTTGTGGATGTTTCTTTTGGTGAAGACTCTTATTCAACTATTATAAAACTATTGTTCGCCTTGATATCACACTGACCTGAATGAATGAACATCCTCCTCTTGCGGACTGTCATCTATGCGTAGGAATGCGATATCGAACCCATAATTGCAGACATTTTGAGGACTAGTGTCTTTATCGAGTCCTTCGTTTCCCTAATGAATACGAGTGTTGAAGAATATTAGCCAAAATCGGGCCGAGTGTTTAGAACATTGCTAGAGTTAACGACGTGAAAATCGGGCCGAGTGTTCAGAACATTGCTAGAGTTAACGACGTGAAAATCGGGCCGAGTGTTCAGAACATTGCTAGAGTTAACGACGTGAAAATCGGGCCGAGTGTTCGGAACATTGCAAGAGATAACGACGTGAAAATCGGGCCGAGTGTTCGGAACATTGCTAGAGATAACGACGTGAAAATCGGGCCGAGTGTTCAGAACATTGCTAGAGTTAACGACGTGAAAATCGGGCCGAGTGTTCAGAACATTGCTAGAGTTAACGACGTGAAAATCGGGCCGAGTGTTCAGAACATTGCTAGAGTTAACGACGTGAAAATCGGGCCGAGTGTTCAGAACATTGCTAGAGATAACGACGTGAAAATCGGGCCGAGTGTTCGGAACATTGCTAGAGATAACGACGTGAAAATCGGGCCGAGTGTTCGGAACATTGCTAGAGATAACGACGTGAAAATCGGGCCGAGTGTTCGGAACATTGCTAGAGATAACGACGTGAAAATCGGGCCGAGTGTTCGGAACATTGCTAGAGATAACGACGTGAAAATCGGGCCGAGTGTTCGGAACATTGCTTGAGTTAACGACGTGAAAATCGGGCCGAGTGTTCAAAACATTGCTTGAGTTAACGACGTGAAAATCGGGCCGAGTGTTCAAAACATTGCTTGAGTTAACGACGTGAAAATCGGGCCGAGTGTTCGGAACATTGCTAGAGATAACGACGTGAAAATCGGGCCGAGTGTTTAGAACATTGCTAGAGTTAACTACGTGAAAATCGGGCCGAGTGTTCAGAACATTGCTAGAGATAACGACGTGAAAATCGGGCCGAGTGTTCAGAACATTGCTTGAGTTAACGACGTGAAAATCGGGCCGAGTGTTCAGAACATTGCTTGAGTTAACGACGTGAAAATCGGGCCGAGTGTTCAGAACATTGCTAGAGATAACGACGTAAAAATCGGGCCGAGTGTTCAGAACATTGCTAGAGTTAACGACGTGAAAATCGGGCCGAGTGTTCAGAACATTGCTAGAGATAACGACGTGAAAATCGGGCCGAGTGTTCAAAACATTGCTAGAGTTAACGACGTGAAAATCGCGCCGAGTGTTCAGAACATTGCTTGAGTTAACGACGTGAAAATCGGGCCGAGTGTACGGAACATTGCTTGAGTTAACGACGTGAAAATCGGGCCGAGTGTACGGAACATTGCTGTAGTTAACGACGTGAAAATCGGGCCGAGTGTTCGGAACATTGCTGTAGTTAACGACGTGAAAATCGGGCCGAGTGTTCGGAACATTGCTTGAGTTAACGACGTGAAAATCGGGCCGAGTGTTCGGAACATTGCTTGAGTTAACGACGTGAAAATCGGGCCGAGTGTTCGGAACATTGCTTGAGTTAACGACGTGAAAATCGGGCCGAGTGTTCGGAACATTGCTGTAGTTAACGACGTGAAAATCGGGCCGAGTGTTCGGAACATTGCTGTAGTTAACGACGTGAAAATCGGGCCGAGTGTTCGGAACATTGCTGTAGTTAACGACGTGAAAATCGCGCCGAGTGTACGGAACATTGCTTGAGTAAACAACGTGAAAATCGCGCCGAGTGTTCCGAACATTGCATAAGTAAACAACGTGAAAATCGCGCCGAGTGTTCAGAACATTGCTGTAGTTAACGATGTGAAAATCGGGCCGAGTGTTCGGAACATTGCTGTAGTTAACGACGTGAAAATCGGGCCGAGTGTTCGGAACATTGCTTGAGTAAACAACGTGAAAATCGCGCCGAGTGTTCAGAACATTGCTAAAGAAAACAACGTGATCAATGACATCGTTGCTAACTTTTAAACGTGAAATATTTAATGATTTTTTTTTAATTATTATTATACCTCATTTATATAGCACTCTTTTCATAAAGCAATATACGTTCAAAAGTGCTTAAATATTATGATGTGCTAATATATTAAAAAAGTACAGCTGAATCTATTGCCTCAAATATTGAAAGAAATACTACAGATTACAAAAGTATCGATTAAACTTCCACAGCAGTAAAGATTTGAAAGTTAACAAGAATGACAATAATGACGTCAACAATGGTTTAAACTTTAACATAGTTCTAAACAAAATGCTCATGGTTGCCTTTTAAGTTTTTATCTCGTCTGCTTTTATTTTAAAAAAGAGAAGCATTTATGGCTTGTGGTCGTTATATATTTAACCATAACTTAAAAAACGTTTAATGTTTTCAAATGAAATTAAGTACGTATGTTTCCAAGTACTATTCGTACATATGTACCAAGTATTCAAAAGCTAACTCTTAAAACGGTCCAGCTATGCCCCATTTCGATTGAAAAACAACAAGAACGAAAGACGATTGGTGGCATTCCGTGGCAAGTCTTGTTCAATTGTTACGGTTGTAGAAAACCTCTTACCCGACACCGAACAATAGCTGAGGCTGACAGGCGACCCTAGTTCGGTATGCGGTTTTCAAGTTGGTTTAAAGGCGTAATCGGTACGCAAGAGGGTGGTATGCGGTACGCAGAAGCTTTGTCAATATTCGGGCCCCAATTACTCGAAACTTCTTAAATCCCTTATAACAGGATTAAGCTAAGCTCACTATTTTTGTTTTTCAATAATTTGCGTTATATTTACTTTTTTAAGTTTTTATTCTTTAGATAGGAATTATCTTTATGTTAATCACAATAAATCATGTTCCATTTTATCAAAATTCAACTTAAGGTTGTATTTTGGCTAATTGAAATAAGCTACTTAGGCCTGTTAAGCTTAAGAATATTCTAGAAATTGGGGCCGGTAGATCTACGATGAAACTTTGAAAAAAAGGCAATATTCGGTTATACGTCGAGTATCATAGCAAATTCACAAGTATTCTGTACGCAGGGGGGTGTGTGTGTGTGTGGGAGGGGGGTACAGTCTTGTAACTTTTGTTTAAAATTATAATATGAATTGATTTTTTGTGAGCGCCCCTGTTTACCATTTAAGCTAGACGAGGTTGGTTCTGACGGTTTTGTGTCTGCGGAAGGGGACGCCCTGGCAGCCTTGAGCGTCTATGGATCCGTTGTATCTCTGACCGGATCTAACCCAATGCACGATGGAGGAATGTCAAATATCGCCAAATCGGGTATGCGTTTCTATGTCATTCTTTATTTCATAGCATTCTTTGTGTCTTCGGTGTTTTATTATATGCCTTCCGGTGGTTGATAGAGATTTATCAGTGAAATTAAAATGATAGTTCACTGTTTCAAACAGTGAAAATATCAAATTGATATTTTTCACTGTTTTGTAATTTTAGCCCGCTCTCAGTTCCAAATTAAACGTCAGCGCGCACAGGGCTGGTACACAATTTCAACGACTACATTTCCGAAATGACATTATGTCCTCATACAAATTGGCGCGTTTTCTGAAAAAGTGTAATTGAATGACTTTTAATCCAAATTGAGGCATATTATAAAAAAGTAAAAAACAAACATGTTTGTTTCAGTGTAAGATATAATTATATTTCACTTTGTGAACACCAAAAGTGAATATTTTACTCAAGGCTCGTGGTTGTATATTTTTGTGCTCACTAGGTGAAACATATTACAATCTTTCACTGGAAAACAACAACAACAATTATCCTCTATATGTTTGGCATCGTGCAAAACCTTGACTAAAGAGTCAATTCTGTTGGATACTGGCCGAGGTGTTCCGATTGTTGTTTGTGTCAACTGAGACAAGCAGACGATCGTTGGTGTCTGCTTTAAAGGGCTTTATATTTTTTAGTTCGCCTGTTTGACAAACAAATAAAGTCGATGTATTGTCAAAGTCGGCGACGCTGTCGGTGTCGTTGTCGGCGTCTTTATCGGCGTTTGTGTCGGCGTTTTTGTCGGCGTTTTTGTCGGCGTCATTGTTGGCGTTTTTGTCGGCGTCATTGTCGGCGTCATTGTTGGCGTTTTTGTCGGCGTTTTTGTCGGCGTCGTTGTCGGCGTTTTTGTCGGCGTCGTTGTCGGCGTCTTTGTTGGCGTTTTTTTCGGCGTCATTGTTGGCGTTTTTGTCGGCGTCATTATTGGCGTTTTTGTCGGCGTCGTTGTCGGCGTCATTGTCGGCGTTTTTGTTGGCGTTTTTTTCGGCGTCATTGTTGGCGTTTTTGTCGGCGTTTTTATCGTGCAAAAACTTAACCTTTGGCCATAACTCGGAAACCTTTTAAAGCTGCACTCTCACAGATTTACCGGTTTGACAACCTTTTTATTTTTTGTCTTGGAATGAGCAATTTCTGCGTAAATATATGCAAACCAGTGATATAAGACTGCCGACAATAAATCAGATCGAAGATTTTCATATTTCCGTTCGAAAATTAATGTTTTATGGCTAAAGGCATTAGTTACGATAGTTTCGCAAAAAATTGTCAAAACGGTAAATCTGTGAGAGTGTAACTATCCATATATATAACGTGTTACACATGTTGCCATGTTGACAATATTCGCATATAAAGCCAGGCGCATACATCTGCTGTTGTTGTTGTTTTATATTTATTTAGTTATGCCCCTCACCCCCCCCCCCCCCTTGTTGGACGAGTACTCTTGTTCGAATTCAAGGTATGGTGTCATGTTGACATTACTTGTTAGTGCTACAGCCAGGATTTGAAAAGGGCAGGGTGCGAGGCCAGAAATGGCAAGTTTGATATGCATTGAATAAGCCTTAATGGTGCGCTTGCAAGGGCAAATGTTCAATTCTTATTTTGTATGTGTTGTAACTGCTTTTACTTACACATGTACGTGAACATATTTTTGTCCACTCGTGAAATAAAATACGATCTTGCACTGAATTCAACAAATATCCGTTAGTGTCAAAAGTATGTTTATTTATTGTTTTTATACTTATTTCTCTGTCAAACAAAAGGCACAGAAGGGTGAAATAAAAAGGCAGTAGGCTACTAGAAAGGGGCAGCAGGGTGCCCCATCCTGCTATTAAGGTTTAGCTTGAGCACTGCTTGCTAAGGATGTGTATATGAAAGCGCTTCCATGTGTGTATTTGTAAGAAATTATAAATTTAGTTGTTGCGTTTCTCATTGTAGGTCACCTGTACTTTCTTGACGTCCACATGCCGGATATTCTCGAACGACTAGAACGTATGAAGGTCAGAAACTGTTTTAATAGTGTTTAAATGACCTGAAAACTACATCGAAATTGTGTTGTATGTAGGTTTCTTAATTAGTTGAAACGGTCGAGCAATAACGAGCTCGGATTTTTGGCAACAAATGATTAAATGAATATCGTATACTCTTTAACGCCTAGGACGTATGACGGCAAACGTGTGTTTCCTAAGTGTTTAATACGTTACGTAGTTAAATTTAAACCGAAACAGCTTGGTACATTGATTATTTGATCAATTTAAGGTCGATTTACGAGCTCGGAATAATGGCAAAAAATGGTAAAATGTATGAAAATGACGCAAAACTGACCATTTCTATTTTGTCAACAACGCACACCTCCATCACTAAAAGATACACAGAGTTTGTGACGTATTTTACATTTATTCATAAAAAATGATCAAATGTTTTCGCTAAATGGTCATACATGCAGTGTCAGTGGTATTGACGTCATCGTCGTGGACGGCAATCTCATGGAAAACATAACCTTTTACCATAACTTAAAAACTATTCCAGATATGCCTAAACATGGATAACAGTACAGTGTAACCTTGTGGATGTAAGGGTCGTAACTCTGTCTCAATTTATAGCTGAGATATTTATATTGACCATTTTCGACAAACAGACGACTGTTAGCATTTGTTAGTGATGCCCTTCTTTAAACATGAAATCTTACTCCCAAAAAGGATGTACCACAATTAATACAATTGTTTTAATTTTACCGAAAAGAATGAATACATAATCAAAATGATGATTCTTAAGAAGGATAAACTATTTACAGTGATCAACTATCGTCGCATAGAAATACCGTGTTTGCTGCACCTTTATCGTCGCATAGAAATACCGTGTTTGCTGCACCTTTATCGTCGCATAGAAATACCGTGTTTGCTGCACCTTTATCGTCGCATAGAAATACCGTGTTTGCTGCACCTTTCTTTTAAATTAAACACGGTATTTATATGCGACGATAGTTGATTACTGTAAATCTTATAGGACCCACCAGTCATTTAATATTTTTGCGTTTCCAGCTATTAAATACACGATTAAAATCTTGTTATCAGCAATTAATTTGTTCCATAAATGCATTATTAAGTAAGTAGTTAAAGGTGTTTCACTGAAAATGTATGTTTGTTACACATGTGTATGTATTGGTTTTAAAGGGTGTCAATAAAAGTGTGTTAAAACGGACGAATTATCACCGTTTACCTCCCTTGGCTTCACAGAGGTTTAGAAGTGAAACACTATTAATATCATTGCTGCAGACATCTACATTAATTTGGATATTTAGCTCGTCCGTTTTTTGAAATTAAAAAAAAGACTACGTATTGCTATAACCTTAATTGGTGTCGTCGGTCAATACATTCAAATGAAACTTGGTACACATGTTGCCAAAGACAATGTGAACATGTGTAGCAAGGTCCATAACTCTGACTTAACCGATGATCGAAATAATTATAGAGTTATGCTCCTTATTATCGAATTAAAACAACAACAGAGCACAGTAACCTGGTATATGGACTGCAGTTTTGGCCAGTCGAGCCATCCCAACTATCCGATTTGAGCGATTTGGTCCCTAGGTTGATCTCTTGGTCTAAGAATTTTAAAAAATATATGTTCTTTTACTATATGATGCACAACAATAAACAATTTAGGGATAGCTCGACTGGCCAAAACTGCAGTCCAAATACCGCTGTGCAACAGACGAGCGTTGAAGTTTGCGCCGTGGCGCTCTTGTTGAACATTTAAGACAAAACTTTACCTGACATGTAGTAACGTTGGTTAAACGTTCTTTTTTCCTTCAAGGTCAACCGTATTGTCGGACAAAATGATGGAACTTCAATGGAAGAAATCCTCAAGTTTCGTCAACAGTTTTACGAGAAGTGGTACGATACACGAATCATTTGTGAACGGAACGAATCACCAGAGAGTGTTGCTGATAAAATAATGTCACATATGGAAAGAAGTTCGACAGCGGGGTATGAATCAACAAGGGGCGAATCGATGGCGAGCGAAAATTTTGATGACGTCATACTTCGAGGTCTTGCACGTGACGGTGGTTTGATTGTTCCACGTGCAAGCATTCCAAAATTGACCACCGGTCAGCAAGAGCGATTGGTTGATTTAAATTACACAGAACGTGCTGTAAGAATTCTTGAAATGTGGATCTCAAGTAATGAAATGGACCCAAGACTATTACGTCATCTAGTGACGTCATCCTATACCGGAAATGCATTTAAGCACCCGGACGTGTGTCCGGTGCGCACGCTTTCCGGGAATAGGGGACAGTACATTCAAGAACTATTCCACGGACCTACGGCGTCGTTCAAAGACTTTGCGCTTCAGTTGATGCCCAGAATGTTTTTAAATGCTTTGGAAATGCAGAACAGAAAAGAGAAGTATGTATGACTTATCATATAAATTCGTCTTTCAGTGCGAAGTCTTAAATTTTATCCTGCCAGTTGTAAATTAGGAAAGACTTTGATCGTCAGAGATAGACATGCACTTTCGATATGAGATTGATTATTTGCAGTGCGGCTTTTTTTTCTTTCCAATACTACCTATCCTTACGATTTTTATTTCTCAAAACAGCCCTACCATTGTGCTTTTGAGCACAGAGACTTGAAGGTGTGATGTTGATCCAAACAGCTGCCCCTGGCTTACTTTGAATAGTTGCCGGTGGCCTCAGTTTGGTAAAATCAGTCTTGACCCTGAACATAAAAAATACAATATTTTATGAGCTGTTTATCACGTCATGGCAACTATTTAAAGTAAGCCAGGGGCAGCTGTTGGGATCTGCGTCATACTTTCAAGTATCTGTGCTTTTTAGTGCTAATACGAATTTCATATGAAATGTGAATTATATTTATTATCTTTAAAGGGTGAATATAGAGGTTTATATTGCATATTTAATGTAGCCGTTGATAGGCGTAATTTCGCTGTTATCTTTGTGACAAACTTGACATGTTGAAGTCACCTGTACATGGCCTGTATCTTAAAAATCGCGAAAAACACGCGGGATATTGTCGGAAAACACGCGGGATTTTGTTAAAACTAAATGTTTGTATACTTGACTTTTTATTCGATACGTATTAAACCAACCTTTCATCTTAATGACTAGTTTTGTGTCAAAAGTAAAACTATGCAGGGTATGCCCTACTTTTTTGCGAGTTTTTTCTCTATTTTGTGCGTAAATTCCGTTCATGACACATTCAGGCCAGTAGAAAACCTGTCATTAAGGGGGTCAAATTTTTAGAGTGTCATATTTTTAGCCAAGGCCAAAAACAAATGGTTTCGCTCGGGTTTAAATCATTTAAAAAAAACCAAAACAGATAGGATAGGTAGGTTTTTCTTATTTTATTTTTTATTAGGCTATATGAAAGAATGTCATTGGCATCATTGAATAATTGTGGTAAATTACTCTTCCGTATAAAGCTTTAAAGGTTTTAAACTGCATTTAAAAACACACATTTCAAAATATAAAAAAATCACCAACTGACTATAAAAACGGTAGGGTCGGCGCCTACTTCGTAGGTAGGGTAAGGTTATCTGAACCAAAAGATTTGTTTAGGCCCAAGGCACATACTAGGTGGTTTTCAAATCATGGACATTTGGACTTTTCTGACGTTTGTAGCTACTAAATTCCTCTATTAGATTATCCTCTGGCTAATCTCCTTCAGCTCGATTCTATAAGCTTGATTATTAGCTTTCGTCACAATCACTCAAACTTACGTTTTCCTGGTAGAAACAAGCTATGGAGACTTAGTTGAATCTTATTTATTTTACAACGATTGTGAAACAAGTTATTAAAACTTTCAATCATTATCGTTGGCACGGTTTTACGCGAATGTGTGGTCTTGTGTTGTAGGGGAAACCGGTCTCCCCGGTGGGTTTAACCCACTTGTCCGGCTTGGTGACCAGAAACCCAACTCACATGCGCCCAGGCCGGGAATCAAACCCGGATCGCCTAGGTGAGAAGTGAGTGCGCCAACCACTGCAATAATCGGATAGCCTAGATATTTATAGAGTGCTGGTCTGTATTCACCAACTTGTCAAGTCCGAGTTTGTGACCCAACACTAAAATCTGAAAATCGTCATTTTATTATACAATTGTTTAAAAAAGCTAATATGGTAAAACTGGCCAATATACGTTGCAAATACCATGGTCAACAATTATTTATAAATGTTATGTAAAAAAAATAACATAAAAGATAATTTATGGAATTTTAGAATTCGCATCTCTTAGTCTGAGTTTCAAAACTTAAGTAAATATTGGCTCAGGTGGGAGTCGAACCAATTGCTCCTTGGTTGACAGGCGGACGCCTCTTCCTCAAGACCAGGCTACCCTCTCGACGATATGTAGTTGATCCCAAATTAAATAGCTGTTGAATGTTATAGATAATTGAAACGTCTGTTTCAGGTATTTGATTCTGGTTGCTACATCTGGTGACACGGGCGGTGCTGTTCTAGACGGATTTACACGTGCAAATGGTAACGGTAGATTGAAGTTCATGTATCTTATGAACTGTTGAATATATAACAGTTTACATTTTCTCTAAATACTTCAAAAATAATTTCATAACATCCTATGTCGAACAAGTTCGGTTTCGGTAGCGCTGCGTTTAACGTGTTATATAGATTTATAATTGGGAAAATTTGCTTATTTCAGCCGAGCTGAAAACCTGACATTGTACCACGTGCCTTAATTTTTCGCCTATATATTAACTCCCATACCAGGACGGTACAAGGAAGATTAAGCTTAACCGTTCAGTTACTTCCATGTTGATTAATTAAAACGTTATTCGCTTATACCGCACGCTAGTTATTGAACGTTGTCCTTTACAAAATGGTACAAAACAGTGACGTCACCCACCAACCAATCTTGGTGCTCGCCAAATTAATCTGACTCGATGGCGAGGGCAGTAACGTCAACTACCCACCCACCATTCTTGGTGCTCGCCAAATTGGTCTGACTCGATGGCAAAGGCAGTTACGTCACCCACCCACCATTCTTGGTGCTCGCCAAATAAGTCTGACCCGATGGCGAGGGCAGTTACGTCACTCACCCACCAGTCTTGGTGCTCGCCAAATAAGTCTGACCCGATGGCGAGGGCAGTTACGTCACCCACCCACCAGTCTTGGTGCTTGCCAAATAAGTCTGACCCGATGGCGAGGGCAGTTACGTCACCCACCCACCAGTCTTGGTGCTCACCAAATTAGTCTGACCCGCTGGCGAGGACAGTAACGTCACTCACCCACCATTCTTGGTGCTACCAAATTAGTCTGACCCGATGGCAAGGGCAGTTACGTCACCCACCCACCATTCTTGGTGCTCACCAAATTAGTCTGACCCGATGGCGAGGGCATTAACATCACTCACCCACCATTCATGGTGCTACAAAATAAGTCTGACCCGATGGCGAGGGCAGTTACGTCACTTACCCACCATTCTTGGTGCTCGCAAAATTAGTTTGATCCGATGGCGAGGGCGGTTACGTCACCTTCCCACCATTCTTGGTGCTCACCAAATTAGTCTGACCCGATGGCGAGGGCAGTTACGTCACTCACCCACCATTCATGGTGCTACAAAATTAGTCTGACCCAATGGCGAGGGCAGTTACGTCACTTACCCACCATTCTTGGTGCTCGCCAAATTAGTTTGACCCGATGGCGAGAGCCGTTACGTCACCTTCACACTATTTTTGGTGCTCGCCAAATTAGTTTGACCCGATGGCGAGGGCAGTTATGTCACTCACCCACCAGTCTTAGTGCTCGCCAAATTAATCTGACCAGATGGTGAGTGCAGTTACGTCACCCATCCACCAATTTTAGTGCCCGCAAAATTAGTCTGACCCGATGGCGAGGGTAAACAAGATGCAGCGCGTTTATTGGATTTCAATTATTCGGGTTGTTGGTGCACTTGCTATTACTTACGATAAGATAAGATTTTAAGACTAACAAGGTTTTATTTTTCCAGCTAATGCTTCAAAAGGCGGCCCTGGCGTGTTAGTATTTTACCCACGTGACGGTATTAGCAGCATACAGCGTGACCAGATGGTGGCTTATCAGAGTGACACTACACGTGTAATCGGTAAATAGTCCATACATGTACAAAATAAATACCCACGTGACGGCAGCAGCAGCAACAAACGTAGCTAAATGTTGCCTATCAATAGAACATGGCACGTGTCAGTGGAAAATATATTCTATATAAACAAACCCACGTGATGGCACCTAAGTCATGAATATGACCAGATGGTTGCTTATAAGAGTGACAAGACACGTGGCAGTGCAGAATATGTCCTAAATAAACAAAACCACGTGACGGAATCAGTAACATGCAATATGATCAGATTAAGGCTTATCAGAGTTTACAATATACTAAATGGAAAATATGACACTGTTTTGAATCAGGGAGGTCATTATGGCTGCCTTTGTTACATATCCATAAAATGCACATTAACTAGCTGAATTTCGAACAGGGCTTTTAAAAAATTCCAACTCTAAAATAAATCCAGTTTCATCTACAAACAGTGAATTATTTGAATCTAGAAAAAAATATTAAATCTAGAATGCTTAGACCAAGTTGAGATTGATATCTTATATCAACACAGTGCATAGACTCTATACACTATATGGATATGCACGATACACCGTGACAGTACATACACTGGCGTTATATTCTATACCAGTATATACTGTGCACGGTATATATTCTATTCATTCTCAGAGGTGTTGAAGCAGTGCTTCAACACCCCTGTTCTCTATACAATGTATACAGCCAGAGATTTTGAAGATTTACTTCAACTCCTCTGTTATAGTCTATATACATTGTGGAAGCGTGCACTATACTCTATTCATTGTCAAGAGGTGTTGAAGCAGTGCTTCAACACCCCTGTTCTCTATACAATGTATACAGCCAGAGATTTTGAAGATTTACTTCAACTCCTCTGTTATAGTCTATATACATTGTGGAAGCGTGCACTATACTCTATTCATTGTCAAGGGGTGTTGAAGCACCGCTTCAACACCCCTGTTCTCTATACAATGTATACAGCCAGAGATTTTGAAGATTTACTTCAACTCCTCTGTTATAGTCTATATACATTGTGGAAGCGTGCACTATACTCTATTCATTGTCAAGAGGTGTTGAAGCAGTGCTTCAACACCCCTGTTCTCTATACAATGTATACAGCCAGAGATTTTGAAGATTTACTTCAACTCCTCTGTTATAGTCTATATACATTGTGGAAGCGTGCACTATACTCTATTCATTCTTAGAGGTGTTGAAGCAGTGCTTCAACACCCCTGTTCTCTATGCAATGTATCAACCAGAGATTTTGAAACTTTACATCAATTCCTCTGTTATAGTCTATATACATTGTGGTGGCGTGCACTATTCTCTATCTGTAAATTTGAACATGTGTTATAGTCTATATACATTGTGGTAGCGTGCACTATACTATACTCATTCTCAGAGGTGTTGAAGCAGTGCTTCAACACCTCTGTTCTCTATTCAATGTATACAAACGGAGATTTAAACGGAGATTTTTGAACAAAAAATGAAGAAAACTGCACAAAAATAGTTTTGATGAATTTATGTCATATCAGGCAACATATTTAATATACTTAAATCATAGAACAATTATATGGCGCAAAAAATGATTTTTGGGGTAAAATGTTGGAAAAATTAAATGAAAATGACAATTTATGAATTTTGCCAATAACTCTGCCTAATTTTGCAATAAAAACACCAGAACTACTGCAGCTAATATATATCATTTAACATTATTATATATTATATAGAAACACAGTTTTTTTTTAAAATATGATTTTCGGGGTAAAATGTATGAAAAATTAAATGGAAATGAGAATTTCTGGAATTTGCCAATAACTTTTTCAAATATTGCAATAGAATGACCAGAATTACTGTATTTCATAAATATTACAGTTTAATATATCAAAAGTAAAGAAACTATGTAATTTTGTGAAATGTGAATTTTGGGGAAAATGTTTGAAAAATTAAATAAAAATGAGAATTTCTGAAATTGCAAATTATTAGCACAAATTTTGCAATACAATGACCAGAAATTTTACTGTATTCAATAGATACTATAATACAGTATAACAAACCTAAAGTGTAGAAACCATGTATTGTGTGAAGTGTGATTTGGGGGGTAAAATGAAATTAAATAAAAATCGACACACAGCAGTTATCAAACAACACAAATAAACAAAAATCATTTATGTGCATTTTTCTGAAATTGTCTCCTTAATTTTTGAAGCTCTGCATCAATCCTCTGTCAAATCAATTAACCTTGTTCTCTGTATTCATTTATGATGATCCCCTTTTAGTTAATAAATCTTTTGAAATCATTGAAAATTTACCTTTTTCTCTGTCATCTGTATGTCGATGAATTTTATAATGCAGATATTTGCCAGACTCGCAAAATTCATAACAAACCAAAAGCCCAAGGCATTTTTTCAAGAATATAATGCGACAGTCACTTGGGTGTGGAGCCTTGCCCAGCAACGTCTACATTTTTAAATTGTCATAGCCTAAAATTGCCATTTCCCGACATGCCAACATTTAGACATATCCAACATGATAACCCAAACTAAGGTCTCCCTAGGCTAAATACTTTTCCAGCTAGACACTAGAATTGGACCTACAATATGAAGATGTCCATAAAACCCAATTCACATAACAGGACAGGAGACCAGGACAACCAAAAGACATGGTTGTCTATGTTATAAACAAACAAGACTATGCATTTACCATAACTGTATCTATTTTGAACATGAACAGAACATTAGTAAATTTAATCCTAAGAATCTGATGTCAATAATCCCGTACATGTATGTATATCTATGTCCATCAATATGATAAGAAATGGAAGTTTCTTCTAAAACATACACAGAAACAGCTATTGTTCATATAAACCATAACATAAGGTGTCTTATAATTATGTCAACAAGAGCTGTCTTTGGACAGCACGCTCAATTAAATGAGGCTTTGTCTTAAAAATGAATACAATAATGATGTAATATGTGCCTGTCGAAAGCAATAAAAAGAGTCAAATTAAAAAGTTAACTAGAAATGCTGCAATGCAACAAGAACTTCAGCCTTTATTGTGAGATTCAGTTTTAAATGTATTAAAACTGAAGTTATTCAGTACCAAGCATTTTTCTATTTTTAGTTACAGTGACCATGACCCTAGGGACCCAAATCAAATATAAAAATGAATGGAAATTTTGCCTTTAGACAGTTATTAAATGGTAAATAATATTTGACAGTTATCTATGTACATCTACATTTTAACTTTAAAAAGGTTTCCTTGACATTAAACAATCATTTGTTTTTATAAACAAAAAATTAACAAAACAATGTGGCGAACAGATCAAGAATCTAGGTTTAAGAAGTGACATTTCTAGAGGCTTACCATGTGCTCCAATATGTATGGAACTTAATAACCATGGTTTTATTGAATTTATACTGTCATATAGGATAATGTGCAATATAGTTAACAGAACACTCAAAAGTACAATGAAACATTTAGGTTAGAAGTTAAAATATAATTAGACAATTAGCCGTAATTGACCAAGTCAGTATGGAAATTAACAACAGAACAAGGTAACTAAAAAAAATATAGATTAAAAATAATAATATATGATTTGCATTCATTTAATTCATGTTTAAAACAAACTTTTAATAATGAGCTAGCTCAATTGTTACTAAGCAATGTGCTTTATTGCTCACCTCAGAACCAGACACATTATTTGTTTCAATAATATGTTCACAAGATTTTATTCACTAAAATATGTGCCTAATTATTAACTTTTTACATGTTATGCCTTATTTGTTGTAAAGTCTTGCTGGCTAAGTTGTGATTTATGATGAGGAAACAATACCTCTATGAATAGCAATTTTTAAGGCTTTTAATACTTGATTTAGTGACTCCTGTTTCATCTTACCTACATTCATTCTTTAAGGAGGGCTTGGGAAGAGAATATGGCCTATAAAACTAGAACTTAGTTTTTTTCTAAAACTTGACCAAATTTCATTCATATAAAGTGGAACTTGAGGCCACTCTAATCAAACACATTTTGACCAATAAACAAGTTTCACCTAATATCATTTAAATGTTGACGAGAATAAATACTGACAAATATCATGAAAATTATATATATAGTTTCTGAAGCATTTACAGTTTATATTATTAGAACAAACAACCTACATGCTTTTTGTCCAACCTGAACAGTTATCAATCTCTACTAAGATTTTTTTGGTAAACATATTCTGGCCAGTATGAATAAAGACCAAAGAGACAAGAGCTGTCACAGAGACAGCGCTCTCGACTATTCCGCTGCTTTTCAGTGAAAGGATTGAAAAGTTTTGGCGAAACATGCATGGATCACTGTAAGATTAGATTTCAATGCAATACATGATGTGCTGAGATATTAACATAAATGTGGTTACATGCAAAATTTTAACCAGAATTTTTATCTAACTTGATTATTCAATTAGGTTGGGTGGTTGTATAAAGTCTCAATGCAATTCATCCAGTAGTTGCTGAGATATTAACCTATGTGTGCTTACATGCAAAACCTTAACCAGAATTTCTGAGTGAAATAATAAACGCAAGTATTTGCATTAAATGCAAACTATAGTTATATAACTTGGAAAATTAAGTAGGTTGGATGGTTGAGTACCATTGTATCAAGTCTCAATGCAATACCTCAAGCAGTTGCTGAGATATTAACCTTAGATATAATGTGTGCTTGCATGCAAAACCTTAACCAGAATTTCTAAGTCAAATAATAAAGGCCTAATATTTACATTAAATGCAAACTAGAGTTATCTTACTTGTTTAAAAAAAGTAGGTTGGATGGTTGAGTACCATTGTATCAAGTCTCAATGCAATACCTCAAGCAGTTGCTGAGATATTAACCTATGTGTGCTTGCATGCAAAACCTTAACCAGAATTTCTAAGTCAAATAATAAAGGCCTATTATTTACATTAAATGCAAACTAGAGTTATCTTACTTGTTTAAATAAGTAGGTTGGATGGTTGAGTACCATTGTATAAAGTCTCAATGCAATACCTCAAGTAGTTGCTGAGATATTAACCTATGTGTGCTTGCACGCAAACCCTTAACCAAGGGGTGACACCGACGCCGACGCTTGGGTGAGTAGTATAGCTCTCCATATTCTACGAAAAGTTGAGCTAAAAATGAGTCCCCATACTAAAGTGTTAACACTGTATGAAACTGTTAATAAAAATGAAGGACAGACTATGATCAATCACAATAGTTCAACATGAGCACTTTGTACTGTGTTGAGGTAAATGTTAATCATCCAACTTATCTAAGGGTAATCTATTTTCAAATCTATAATGCATTTGTCTGTTAAAAGTTAAAATTGGTATATCATTCCAATTTTAGTGAATCTTTATGTGACGGATGTCTTGTCCATTAAGTTGCCTTCAATGAAGATTTTGAAGTCAGACTGTCTCTTGTTGGATGTGGGGAGTTTTCTGAAAGAAAAAGGAACATTAAGCAATACATAAACACAGTTCCATTGTTGGCTTCAAATATTGAACTATTAAGGAGCTTTTCATTCATTTGTGCCATTGGCTTCAATGTTAAAATTTGATAGTTACCCCATATAAGTATCATTTGAAAGGGCTTTGCATACTGATTACTTATATGTAAAATCAATGACAAGAACATATTTTGACCTTGAAAAGTTATTGCTGGCATCCCAAAATCACATTATTGTTCATCAGATACATTAAGTTATTATCTATCTTGCAAAAGCTCTATGGTTGATTTTGAAATATGATAGTTCTTATACATATTATATCTTAATATTACAAATTAGCCACACTTTTTGTGATATAGATTTTATATATATGCACATAAAAATATGTAACAAAAAATATACAAATAAATAAGAAACGATAAAAACACACAAATCTTAGTTTATTTTACATCGATAGATAGTTCATATAAACTTTGCTAAACACAGAAAGAAAATAATTGTTTCTATTACAGGATTTGAACCTGGACAATTAATTTTAATGTGAATGAGCATATTTGAGCATGATCACAACTGTGCATTACAACAAAGGATAACATTGAAAACTAACAAAGGGCAACTACTACAAAAAAAATCTTGAGTTATGGTTTCTGTGCACTGCACTTCTGCTAAATGAGATCTATCTGTACATATTTGAAGTTTGAGATCAACACCTCAAAGACTTTTCAAGTTCTGCTGCAGACAAAAACTCAGTATGAAATATAACAAAGGGTTATTACAAAAAGAACTGTAAACAGAGTTATGGTCCCTTAACACTGCACTTCTTCTCAATAGGGATCTATCTGTATATGAAGTTTGAAGTTAATACCTGGGGGATTTATGCTCAAGATTACATTCCGTGCACACGCACACACACGTGCACAATTACACAATTACTGTATCCACTTTGCCTTTTGGCAAGGGATAATCAATAGTTTAGTCCTCATCATCAGGGTCTTAAACAAACATGATGAACATAATCATAGCATGCATAAAACAGTTTACAGTTGTATCAAATCTGGAATAAAAAACTGTACCTAGATGAATTTGTAACAGGTGGCGATCAGTCATCACTTTCCTGTTTCCTGTTTCTCATTGTGTCATTCCTGTATCTCATTGTGTCTTAGTTGGTTTAGTACAACTCTGGCCTGGTCCACAATTGCAACAACTGAAAAACAACTGAACGATTAGCAAAAGAGAACTTATACCTTAAATGTACATAATATATTGCTACTAAAAAATGACTCATACTGTCAAACACTTGTTTCCATGAAAAACTACAGCTATCACCTATTGTAATAAGAGGTTTCACTGAGAGTGATATTTGCTTTTAAGCATACAGTAACCAATTAGGCAATAATTTTAAAACTGCCAAGCACAAAATAAACATAAGAAAATAATCCTTAATATACCAAAAACAGAATAGTGTTTTGTTAAATTAAAGTAAAAAATGAAAAAAAGTTATGAAGAGAAGAAAAAAAATAAAAAAATATAAAGATAATAATCAAAGGTTTACAATTCTTTGACTACCATACACAATTTAATGATTCATATGCACAGCTATTTTTCTTATCACGTCCAATGTGTGCATGAAGTTTGAAGTTAATACCTCAAAAACATAGAAAAGTGAAAGAAAAATAATCAAAGACCAATAACTCTAAAATACCATAAACAAAAATGTTTTTTGCACAGCACTTCTCCTCAACATATTTAATATGTGTTAGAAATCTCAGAAGCATTTGGAATTATGGATAATAGAAGACTTGTCCAAATGAACCCTAACCATCAAGTGGTAGGAGTATAATAGCAGAGACAAATCATACATATGCCTTTATATTTAATATGTCAATGTATGTTTGAACAGAATAATTATGTAAATTCTCATTTCTTGGCTTACCTCATATTTATATTGTTATACATAGAATTAATCCAAAGAGAACTTACCATTCACTGACAAGATTTCCTCATTATACACAGGAGTATCTTCATACTTTTAGAATCTCTCCATTTTTCATCTCCATGGGAACTGCAATGCATAACACATAAGAAAGGAAATCAAACAATTGCATTTTTTAAAACAATTTGTAGAGAAAAATAAAACATGACTTCAGACACATGCAGAATCATTTGCATTTATTTTAAGCAAGTTACAAGAGTAACTGTACCCTATGCCATCTGAGTAAAATCTGCATGCAACAAACATGTGCATGCAAAATTGCATGGACTTTCATTTATTTGCTTAACAGTTTCAATTAAACCTAACAACCTGACCAAATACTTGAAATATCTTATACTTGAATACATTATGTTATACTAGTAAATGACATTGAGTACATGTAAATATGTGTTAAAAATCTACCTTTCAAATCCAATGCTTTCTTTGCATCAAAACGTTTGTCTGTTTGCCCTTAAATTGGTCCCTCAAGAGTATCTGGTCTGAAATAAATATAAAATTCACCTACTTTTAAGCTAAAATTAGCTATAATACTAACTTGGCTGATCTTAGGAAAAATGAATCTTAAAGCTGCACTCTCACAGATTGACTGTTTTAACATTATTATTATCTCAGAGATTCAATGCCTTTAATTGCTAACAATAAAACAGAAGTCATGTATTGAGAAATCTGCTTATTATTTCATTTTTCTGAAAGTGTTCAAATTTAAGTCACAGAACAACAATTATGAACGTACATATGAAAAACAGCTATCTGATATTTTTTCAGCAGTTTTAAATCATGGTTCGCGGACATAATTTATGCACTAACATTGCATGATTCATTCCATGATGAAAAAAAAAGTTGTCAGAATGGTAAATCTGTGAAAATGCAGCTTTAATAACAATCCCCAACAGTTCCTCCCAAAGACTTGTTTAAAAGGGGCTGTAATCTGTTTAATGAAATAGCGGAAAAAAAGAAAATTGACGAAAACTGACATAAACTTGGTATCTATGTGTACAATGCATTAAAACTTACTAACTGAAGTACCACATAATTTACAATAAAAAAAAATCGCCAATATATTACAAGTTAGGTATAAAGATTAAATATTCCAACTGTTTAGGATAAGCCTTCATAGCACAGTGGATACAACACTGGACTGCAATTTTGGCGACACCGGTTCCAACACAATCTCTGACTTGATTTTTTTTTTTTTACATTTTGCATTTTGGTAAAAAAAAATTACCATTATGATATCAAAGATCAAAAGATTTTTTGAATAATTGTCCTGAGATTCTTTACAGAATATTTTTTTTTTTTTTTTTTTTGGGGGGGGGGTCCCACCCCTTTTCTGGATCCGCTAGTGTGGGTTACTCCCGTAAAATGAACTGAATTTAATTTGGTGCAAAGCTCTAATAAAAATTTGTGTATTCAATTAAATTCATAAAACTAATTAATGTAAACAAACCATTTGCAACTATCCCTGAATAACTTTTAAATGATACATTTGCATGATAACTAAGAAAATATAAAATAACACTTGAGTGTCCTGTATGGTATCCCGATATAGTCAATACTTACAACTTACATGTGCAGGAATCAGGAAGGAGTTCCATTCTACCAACTTAATACCATTCTTATTTGTCGTCTTCTTAACCGGATGCTTGAATTTTTGTAAACAAACCCAATGAACCCTGCATCGTTCCACTAGACTTTCTCGCTTAATATTTACGCTCGGTTGTGCCTGTATCGAAGAAAATGAAGACCAGTCCAAAACATTGCGTCATTTAGTATTTAGCACGCGCGAGAGAGGTTCAAACGGGTTCAAAACATCGAATTTGACCGACACTGAACAGAGGTATATGGCTATTTTCTTTGAAAATATAACACTTTCTAGTTCAAAAGGTAATTGAATTTATGTAGATACGTAAACAATTGACAGTTTAACGAGTATATTTTATTGATATAACGAAGTACTCCTTAAAGCTGCACTCTCACATACTGTACATGTATTTTGACAACTTTGTTATTTTTTATTTTTGTCTTGGAGTTTGAATGAGCCAGTTTCTGTGTAAATTAATATATGCAAATAAGTGATATAAGCCTGCTGACATATTCCGTTAAAAAAATGTTTTATGGCTAAAAGTGCTACTAACAGTTGGAAGAAAAATGCATAAAACATCATTTTCTTAAAGCTGCACTCTCACAGATTGAACATTTTGCCAACTTTTTTATGTTTTATCTTGGAATGTACTAATTTTGGCGAAAATCCATGGAAACCAGTTATATAAGACTGCTGACAAATATAGATCGCAGATTTTTATATATACCAGTTCAAAAATTGATGTTTTGTTCATTTTTCTAAAACGTTTATTAACGGTTTTAGCCATAAAACATTAATTTTCAAACGGAAATATGAAAATCTATGATCTGGTTTTTCGTAAGCAATCCTATATCATTGGTTTGCAGATATTTATACAAAAATTTGCTCTTTCCAAGACAAAAAATAAAGTTGTAAAAATGGTATATCTGTGATAGTGAAGCTTTAACTAAAATATATATGCAATCCAATGTTTTTTTAAGCAGTCTTGTGTCACTGTTTTTCTTGCACTTATGCATTTATTGGCTTGTATAAAGACAAAAAATAAAACAGTTGTCAAAACATTTAATCTGTTAAAGTGCAATGTTTATTTAAATATACTTGATGCTTGCCTCAATCATTGCCGCTGACCGATCATCAGATGACAGCACCAACATCCAACAATGCAGCGATATTTTTAAAGTCTCTTTCACATCATTCTGTATCCTAATATTTTAATTTATTTAAGATAGTTGCTTATCAAGATGTTGAATGCATATTTTACAGCCTTTTAGGCTTTAGAGTGTATTCAATGTCATTTTCAGAAGAAATATCTTGATCGAAGCTAGGAACAAGCTCACAACTGGCATTAGTGAGTCATGCCTGTCAAAACTAATTTTGGGGTACATGCATGTGTCTTTTAAAGTAGTACAGTAGACATCAACTTTACAATGTACATGAATACATTGCATTCATACTTGAGTTATTTATGTATTCATGTACATTGTAAAGTTATTGTAGATGTAGATCGTGTCTATGAGAACCAGCCGTTCAGTTAGCTCAGTTGGTTACAGCGCCATGATAGTGTTCCAGCAGTTGTTGTTGGTTCAAGCTCCACACTGGGGCACTTCTCCTCCCAGGTTTACTTAAATGGTGGCAGCGGTACATGGCAGGAATGCCTCCGTCAGCTTTAAACTACAGTCGAAACTCGATGGCTCGATATTCTAGGGACCAGCCAAAATACTTCGAGCCTCGAGAATATCGAGCCAAGCGGGATTGCTTACAGAATGTTATTTTTTTTATTATTCGTTACAAAAAGTCTTGTTTACCTCGTTTGTTATTGGCTATGCTATCTCCGGGAAAGAAGAGTATTAATTGGGCATAGTTACACGTCTTAAAGTTCGTAACATCACTTATTCGATACTTAGAAAATATTATTTGATTGTTTTTATTAATTATAAAAATTATGCGAAAACAGCAAACAAGTAATTTTAAACAGTGGGTAACAAAAACATAGCTTATTAGTTATATAAGGATGCATTGAAATTTATACATGTATAACAATTAGGGAAAGAACTTAGATAAAGTGATGGCATGTTTATTCAAACTGTTAAGTCATTCAAATTTGATAATAATTATAATAAATTGAATTAATTTTTATCGATTAGCGCCGTGTGCTAAATGAAGCCAACAAAACAAATCAAGGTGTGAGGTTCTTACCTGAACCCGCGAAAATGACATCGACCCAAGCAAACAAAATTGTGAAATTCTTACTTGGAACCGCAAAAATGACTTCGAGCGTGGAGAAATATCGACCCTCAATATATCGAGCCATCCGATCAAATTTTATATGAACAAAGAGTTAAACAAAATCGGTTCTTTTAATCTGGTTCAAGCCAACGAGGATATCGAGCCATGAGATATCGAGCCAACGAGTTTCGACTGTAATATATATAAAGGGTTAATGGAGAGGAGTGGAGTGTATTGTGTGTCACTGTCAGTGTGTAAGAACCAGCCGCTCCGATGTGGAAATACTTGTACCATAAGTCATGGTTTTTAAGTTAATTGTTTAAAGTTTCATTTTCTAGTTTTGACCTTAAAGGTGCACTCTCACAGATTGAACGTTTTGACAATTTTTTTGTCTTGGAATGAGGCAATTTTTGCGAAAATCCATGGAAACCAGTTATTTAAGACAGCTGACAAAAAATTAGATAGCAGATTTTTATATTTAAGTTTAAAAGTAATGTTTTATGCATTTTTCTTAAACCATTAGTAATGGTTTAAGCCATAAAACATTAATTTTCGAACGGAAATATAGAAATCTACAATCTGATTTTTTGGCAGCAATCATATATCATTGGTTTGCAGATATTTATGCAAAAATTTGCTCTTTCCAAGACAAAAAATTTGTAAAAATGGTATATCTGTGAGAGTGCAGCTTTAAATTTTATGATTTAATGACAACTGCCTTGAAATAGATACCTGATTTAAGCATTATGCCAATGTTTATAAATTTCTATTATATTTTACTGTGAAATAATGTAAATATATACATATAATTGTTTGTGTTAGTTTAAATTTGCTTGATTTATCATTAACCTAATTATATATTCTTTCATTTTTTTTGTATTAACCCAATATTATGTCATATAATATATCTATGGGTATATAATACCAAGGTAAACACATGTATACAAATCACTTATTATTATGTATAGATAGTTTTTATTTCCATGTAACTCATTTGCCTACATACATTTTGGAAAATGTGGTCCATTACAGATAAAACCCAGATGTATACATGGCCTGGATTTCCATATTATGCTGCCCAGAATAAAAGACGATGCAGTCCAGATAAAAACATTGTATGGCTCAATAATCTTTACCAAACTTGGTAAAAAAAACTTTGTCATATTATGAGAAATCCCTGTTTTTTTGTTAATCATCTTCATTCACAGTATATGCAATTCACCAAGCAACACAAGACTTAAGTTAATGTCCACTTGACACATTTCTAGTATTTTTGGCTTGTACATAAACATCACTTTTTCATAAGAAAATAAATCTCATGTAGGACATTTAGATTGCTCTAGAAATAATTGCCAAGATGTTTTGCATTTGAATCATGTTTAAAGCATACCCAACATTATTTGCATTTATTGTGTTCATGATTGTGTTGTATTCTTCCTTTTTAAGATGCATCAGATGAAGTCTTTGACTTTCTAGAAAGGGATTTTGTAAGCTAGTACTGGACATGAAGACAGTCACTTGGAAATGATGATTGTGCAACAGCGGTTAAACATATGCAATACATCATATGGTAATTTCTTTTCACCTCAATGAATATTTAAGTGACCTACCCACAAATAAAGTGATTCTCTAATAGTTCCAATTTCCACTTTGATTTTGTAATCTGGTATTCTTCATTACTACTACCCGTAACTGGTATCTAAAAATAACATTATAATATTCATCAATAATATCATAAGACCATGTGAATATTCAGTAATTTATATATGTAATCAATTTGTTTTTGTGTATGTGGTGTTTATATGTTGGAGTTTGTAGTTCATTGTCAGTGATTTTTTTATTGTGAAAAACTCCATTTTCCCCAAAATTAAAAAAATTACATTACATTCCAGATTAAAATAGCAATGAATTTCTTGAAATATAAACAAAATCTTGACAAGTCTTACTCTTTCACAGCATAAGGTATGCATAAAAAAGTTAAAAAATGTATATTTGCCATTATATAAGCAATTTTGGCCTGATTTTGTATTTTTCCCAAAGTTGACTTTTTACCGAATTTGCGAGGTACATTGTACAGGCAGTAAAAAGAATTCATAATTTTTTTTTATGAATGTTGTTCAAGTTTCGTCCTTGGGGTCAAAGTTGTCCTAACCAGAGTTCCCCAGTTAATGATAGACTTCTAGAACAAAAATTGATACACATTCAAATCAGGCAATGACTTCTGCAGTAATGTATGAATTCCTTAGAAACTGATGTCTAAACTAAAAGGTATTTAGTTTCAAAGATTATGAATCAAGTTGTTACAACAATATAATAATCACCTTTTGGCAGGATGTTAAGCAAGGTTTTGCCTTGTTGAGGAAATCGTAGACCTCGTAGTACCCTTAAGGAACCCACTTGTCTAACTTAGTGACTTAACAATCCAAACTCACAATGTCTTCCTTAACAACCACTTTATAAGCAACCAAGGACATCCTTATCAAATACTTCATTTACAGCAGCCAATGACTTCCATAAAAAATGATGACTTCCTAAACAATCCTTGGCTTCTTTATCAACCAATGATTGCCTTAGCAACTACCTTCATCCATAGCAACAAATGAATCCCCATTCAACCAATGACTTCCTTAGCATCCAATTCCTTCCAACGCATCCATTAACTACCTTTATAGGCACCAATGCCTTATTTAGCAACCATTTTTTCCTGAGCAACAGCCAACATCCATAGCAACCAATTACTTCCTTAGTAATCATTTACTTCCATAGCAACATTCTGGTTCATTACCGTAACATCCATTGACCATGGGAACAACCAGCTTACCATAATTCTCATTTCTGTTAACAAAGAGCAGCCTTCTTTGAGGAGTCCTTATCAACCATCAAATAACACAGCAACCACTAACCTGCTAAGCAAATAGCAACACCTTTCATAACCAGTTGTTACCTGACTGACTTGTTCATGGTCATTTTAATCAGGTGACCAATTAAGGGCCATGCTGGCCCTTTTGTTTTGAATGTACATTTCCTTAGCTTATTCATTTAATTCAGCAAATGTATAAACATAGTGTACAATACTTTCAAGTTTTGTCATTATTATATATTATCAATGTTTTAATTTTCAAACAGGTGACCAGACAGGGAGGAAACTAGGGAAATGGTTATCCACCAACAGCCCAAGTGCTTGGTTGATAAGAGGGGCCACAGCATTAAACATTACTGCACAAAGTGGTGTGCTTTGCTAACACTTATGATTGTGATTTGATAAAAAAGCAATGAATGAACGCTCATTATTCATAACTATAACTAAAACATTGATGTCAAAAGTTGTCAATTTTCAACATATATAGTATTTGAGATCCTGATCTATAGTTGTGTGCAATGGATTATCAAACAAAAACAAAAGAGTGGGCAACAAAATGAATAGCATAATGCACCAGTCAATTGTAACCACATCCCGCCCCCAGGTCCGGGGACTTTTGACTTTTGGTCCAGCCTACCCCAGGTTAAATTCCCTGAACTGATCCTGAACTAAAATCCCTGCCAAATTCCCCCCGCATCCAACATACCATAGGTAAGACAAAACCACCGCATTCACACCCAGTATACCCCCAGACGGGGGTGGTGGTGGTTACAATTGACATGTGCATTACCCACTACCCATTTACACCAGTAATTCATAATTATATTTGATAGACATGCCTCTTGTCAAAGGTTTTGAAGGGTATGAACGTCAGAACTACCTGCCTATGGCCTTTCAAGATTTTATTATATTGTTAAACTAAAGAAATTATTATTAAGTTTATACTAGATCTTTGTTAAGAGTGACCCCTTTGATAATTCTGGAGAAAAACTATTAGGATTAGGTTCTGTATTTGTCCATAATTTGTCATATGACATGTAAGCAGGAGTTCATTCCTTCAAAGAATTGTGAATCTTATATAATTATGTATTTGACATCTTATGAATTTTATCACACTTTAACCTAGAGGCAGTTCAAATAAATACTGCTATGATTGAACCAATACTGAATAAGGGCAAGAATTCCAAACAAGACAGTATACATCTAGTATCATGTTTGTCTGATAATTTTGAAATCATAGTGATTAAATCTAAAAGGATGTTAAAGCTGCACTGTCACTGATTAAGAGTTTTCACATTTGCTTTGAAAAAAATAATTAAAATAGTCTGACTTTAGCATGAATGCCTTCAATCCAGTCATATAAGATAACTCTCAATGAAACAGAATTCAATTGTCTGAAAAACTGCCAAAATTTTCATTTCTTCTCAAGCATTACTAACCATTAAACATAGAGTTTTAAATGGTAATAGGAAAAACTGTGATTTTGTATGCAGTCTCATATAACTGTTATCAGACATGTGCACAAAAGTTTTTCATTCCAAGTTAAAAATAATAAAAATTCATATATCTGTGAGAGTGCAGCATTAACAATGAAAACAATTATTAAAAATGGTATTTCCAACTGTGTATAATAATGCAACAACAATTTACCTTCTACTAGCACACTGAATTACAAGTTCTGCTTTTTCAAAGAAAACGGGCATATGGGAAGTACCATCACTTCCAGCGATATTTTTGTTGTAGCTTTTTTTATAAGAAAAAAACTGTTCATAGATTGTGTTTTAAGGTGTATGTTTTATAGACAGTACTCCAATTCTCTTTAATATATAATATGTTTGTTTCATTTAAGGCTTTTGTGTGTTTTAGGGCTGTTTCAGACCATTCCTGATATCGTATTTTCATATAAACCCTGCAATCATAATTGCATACCTCTTTGCAAAAGAATAATAAACATTCACGGAAATTAAACAGTAACGGAATTTTTCGAATTTTTCTCAACATAAGAAGAGACTTTTGTATTTTGGCCCAGCTAATGTTATTATATTGTTGACTAACATAAGTTTACAAGCAAATTAACAGGCAGAATAGATAAAGAAAAGATGAGCATGTAGTCTTGTTTTGCATACAGAAGTAAGGGGCTTAGCTAGCCCTTTATATGTGGATTCATAATTGCTAGGTGGGTCTCGGGGCATGCCCCCTCAGAATATTTTGAAAAACATGGTGCATTCTGGGCGCTCTGAGGTGCTTTATTTTGTACTGGAAAATATAAATGACATTTAAAGGATCATGTAGTCAAGTATGCATACTGCAACTTTGGCTGATTTTTTTATGTTTTTATCAGAATCATGTGGATTCATCCGCATACTAGTGTTATATGCAGCTTCACGCCTGGTATCTCAGACAGACATTTTTAGGCTTATGTAGATGTTTGCAAGGCAAGGCTTGGCAAACCAAAGCGCCTGTCGCATTATATTGGTTTCAAAGTGCTTTTGCATGTTGTTTGCAATTGTGCATTTTGCGCGACTGGTAAATATCTGCAATATAAAAACTTAAAATTCATTGATGCCTAGGTGACCAAATTTAAAAAAAATCATTTCATTTGTCAAACATTGTGCCCCAAAAGCACATTTCACATAAGTATGTAGTTTCTTTACTTAAGGTCTATTATACTGTAATATAAGATATATTTAAAAACAGTAATTCTGGTAATTTTATTGCAAAATTTGACAAAGTAATTGGCAAAATGCAGAAATTTTCAATTTTTTTTTCTAACAAATTTACCTAAAAATCATATTTTACAAAATACATAGTTTGTATATTTCAAGTATCTTATAATGTTATATAATATCTGTTTTAAAAAGTTATTTTGGTAATTTTATTGCAAAATTTGGCAGAGTTGATGCTAAGTCCAGAAATTCTCATTTTCATTTAACTTTTAAAACATTTTGCCCAAAAATTATATTTTGTACAATGTGAGTGTATTATACTTATAGTATATTAAATGTGGTGTCTGATATAACACAAAACCAACAAAAAAAAAAATCTAAGCATTTTTCTCCCATTTTTCATTTTCACTGGACAAAGAATAAATAGAGGTGATGAGGTGTTGAAACTCTGCTTCAACACCTCTCTATTCAAATAGAGAATAGTGCACGTCACCACCATGTATATAGACTATAACAGGGGTTCATATCTACAGATAGAGAATAGTCCACGCTACCACAATGTATATAGACTATAACAGAGGAGTTGAAGTAAAGTTTCAAAATCTACATTGCATAGAGAGCAGAGGTGTTGAAGCACTGCTTCAACACCTCTGAGAATGAATAGAGTATAGCGCACGCTACCACAATGTATATAGACTATAACAGAGGAGTTGAAGTAAATCTTCATAATCTCTGGCTGTATACATTGTATAGAGAACAGGGGTGTTGAAGCACCGCTTCAACACCTCTTGACAATGAATAGAGTATAGTGTACGCTTCCACAATGTATATAGACTATAACAGAGGAGTTGAAGTAAATCTTCAAAATCTCTGGCTGTATACATTGTATAGAGAACAGGGGTGTTGAAGCACTGCTTCAACACCTCTTGACAATGAGTAGAGTATTGTGCACGCTTCCACAATGTATATAGACTATAACAGAGGAGTTGAAGTAAATCTTCAAAATCTCTGGCTGTATACATTGTATAGAGAACAGGGGTGTTGAAGCACTGCTTCAACACCTCTTGACAATGAATAGAGTATAGTGCACGCTTCCACAATGTATATAGACTATAACAGAGGAGTTGAAGTAAATCTTCAAAATCTCTGGCTGTATACATTGTATAGAGAACAGGGGTGTTGAAGCACTCAACACCTCTGAAAATGAATAGAATATAGTGCACAGTATATACTGGTATAGAATATAACGCCAGTGTACGTACTGTCACGGTATATCGTCCATATCCATATAGTGTATAGGTCTATGCACTGCGTTGACATCTAAGATCTCAATCTCAACTTGGTCTAAGCATTCTAGATTTAATATTTTTTTCTAGATTCAAATAATTCACTGTTCACAAGTTTACATGAAATGACCCGTTTAGTTAGCTCAAACTCAAATCGCCTCTCTACGTTTTAGGCGTACGCGGTGCTGACTTCGACATGTGCCAAACTGCGGTGAAGCAAATATTTCAAGATTCATCGCTAGCATCTGATCTGCTTGAAAATCGCAACATCAAGTTGAGGTGAGTTTTGATAATGGTGGTGATGATGATGATGATGATGATGATGATGATGATGATGATGATGATGATGATGGTGTCATGATGATGATGATGATGATGATGATGATGATGATGATGATGATGATGATGATGGTGATGATGGTGGTGGTAGGGGTGGTGATGTGTTGGTGGTGGGGATGATGATGATGCTGCTGTAATTGTGTCTTCATATTCAATCGTTTTACAGTGCCGCCAATTCCATCAGCTGGGGTCGTCTGCTACCGCAAGTTGTTTATCACGTGTCCTCATACCTTGACCTTGTAAAACAAAAGGTCGTTGCCCTTGGAGACGAAATTGACCTTTGTGTCCCAACCGGAAACTTCGGCAACATTCTCGCAGCGTATTATGCGAAGGTATAATTATGTTTATTGTTGCCAGTTCACCGGTCGCCAAGGTAACTTGTTGAGGTCGTTTGGCGTTTTTTTCTTCATTTAAATGATTGGATGATGCAAACATGTCTTTTTATTCATTTACGAAATATATTCCTTTCATTGGTCAACGATTTGTTCGATCGGCAACTGACAAGACAATTGGTCAATGTGAAAAACTGCTTGTAATTTAAATATAACTCGAAATATGTTGTTGCTTTGAACATTTGAAAACGACTTTGTTTTTGTACGTGAACGTTTCTTTTTTAAATTTGCTTTGTTTTTTGTTTAGGAAATGGGAATCCCTTTCAAACGACTTATATGCGCGTCAAATTCGAACAACGTTATTACCGATTTCCTGTCGTCCGGTTGCTATGACATCAAAACCAGGCAAATGCAGCAGACGACATCTCCCGCCATCGATATTCTAGTCTCGTCCAATCTGGAGCGTTTAATCTATCACGTGACCGGGAGAAATGGACCAATGCTTAAAGACGCCTTTGAGCGCCTGAGAGATGAGAAATATTTCGAAGTTCCCAAAGAGGTGAATTTTGAAATTTTTGATATTTTTATACAGATTTATTAATAGCTCTCTGGTTTTTAAACACTGTTTAAAATGTTAAAAAATAATGTGAGTTTGATTTGAAACCCCACCTTTAAAAACGGTCTTTCTTTAAGTGAAATGACTGAATATTGTTTGTTGTTTTTCATAAAAATTATGACATGTTGTTTATTTAGCTAGTATCCCACTTAATTCTTATAGGTCATGTCAACGCTACAGCATACATTCCATGCCGGATGGAGCTCCGAAATCGAGTGCCAGGAAGCCATTTGTGAAACATTGAAATCGTCTGGTAAATATATTTTCATGTTGCTCTTTTCTGACAAATTTGTCAATTACAAGTATGCCATGTTGCGGCTGTCATTTAAAGAGGGAACAAAGTAAGTTGATATTTTCTTTTTCAATTTTAAATTAACATTTTAATGCATTACTGAGTTTAACTAGTTTGACTTTAATGATGAAAAAAACATATAATTTACGAATAGATAAAAATTATTTAGTCGTTATGAATGTGGGTTTTTTCAATTAATAGGTACATGTCCTCACAAATTCGCCAGTTCAAAACGCGCAAAAAATCACGTATATTTTTTCTGTATACACCTCATTTTTTATAATTAAATTCAAATAATTGGAACATAGTAATGCATTAAAATAATTTTCTTTTGATAAGTATGGCATCAACCTATAATATGCCGCATTAAGTAAAAAGTTGATAATTTCATTTATTTATATATATATATATATATATATATATAATATTGGGCAAACAAAGTGAAACCCATGGTACTTTGAAGCAGTTCGTATATATTATAGTTGGGTGAAATAACGTAATATCTAAATGATTAAGAATAGGCGGAGTGAGCGTAAAATTTGATTAATTTTATTAGCCGGATTTTGTATCGAAACATTGTGGGTTACTGTATAGATTGGCGATTGTATGCTTGGTTAGAATATTTGCCAGCATGATATTTAAGACCATTGTGAATATGGGTCATCGCTGGTCAAAAACTAAGTCTATACTTCAAATACTTAATAATTGAGGCAAAACCTTGTATTAAATTTCTTAATCCTTTCACAAATTTGTCAGTGTTCATCAAATCTTGAAGAAATTCAGAATGAATAATTCTTTGCATGATATTTAGAACAAGTGTGAATATGGGTCATCTCCGGTAAACAATTAGGTCACTAGGTCAAACCAAGAAATAAAAGCGTTCATCAATTCAATACTGTTATCAAACTTTTGTGAAACTCGGTCAGAACATTTTCCAACATGATATTTAAGACCAGTTTGAATATGAGTCATCTCGGGTAAAAAAAACACACAGATAACAAGGTCGAGAATTAAGACATAAGTTTGTGTTAGAGTTCATTATTCCTTTCATAAATTCACCTCGTTTTAAGAACAAGGTCGGACCAGTCTGAATATGGATTAGCAGCATTAACTTTTTCCTCCTGCTGTATACTTGCAGTTTCCTTAATGAAATATCCGGATTTTTAGTGCGCTTCGGCCATAAGCCTCTGTACACATTTGCCTTGGACTTCAGCAAAAAACACAAAAAGTCATATACTGTTTTTATCATTTGTTTTATTTGTACACCTTCTGTGGCAACAAGGAAGTTATTAAATTAATAAAACTCTCTACTGCTCAAGCTTATGCTAGTGTTTACTTTTTAAAACAATTTCCTTTTTATGATTACAATGATCAATAAAACCTACTTTTATTTTTCTTTGTTCGGCAATTTCAAAATTTTCACGAGAGCAAATTTTTTTCGCCACGCAAATTCCCCAGCAAATAAAAGACATTGCGATATCAATCTATAATATAATGCACCGGTCAATTGTAACCACGCACTCAGGTCCGGGGAATAGCGGGGACTTTGACTTTCGGTCCAGCCAATCCCGGTTAAAATCCCCGACTTGTGGGGGCAAACTGCTGGTTAAATCCTCGCCAAATGCCTCCGCACCCTAGGGACCCTAGGTAAGGCACATTCCCCGCTATTTTTGGCGCGAAGTCAAAACCACCGCATTCACTAGGTACTTTGGGGCAAGCTGGCAGGTAAAACACGGCCCATTTCACCGACTATCCCCAGTATACACCCAGACCTGGGTTGGCCGTGGTTTCTATTGACTGGTGCCTAAACCCTAAATAATACAAAAAAGAATACATTGGTTTTCTTTTTTTACCAAACTATACACTTATTGCAGGGTATCTATTGGACCCCCATACCGCTGTTGCAAAGACGGTAGCAGATCGTTACCAAGGAGACAGACCTATGTTGATCGTCTCTACCGCCCATCCAGCCAAATTTGCTCATGATATGCTTCAATTCCTGGATTTCCAAACCGGAAGCTCAAAACCGGAAACACCGATCGACATGATCCAGACGCTTGGAAATTTGGCGCCAAAACCAGGAATTCATCAGACGCTTTTACAAACGCTTTCTAGCGGAGCTGGAAAGGGCAAAACCGCTTGTGACAATAGCTTTGCAAGTATGGTGAACGAAGTTCATAAAATGTCGAAGGCGATTGGATAGTTTTGAGGATTTGCAATCATTGTTAAAAAACACTGCCAAATAATATTTTAGAAAACCTATAAGTTTTTGTTTGTTTTTTTTGTTTATTTTTTAATATGAAGGCCCATCAGGTGAAGTTAATAATTATGTTGTCATAAGTGGATCTACACGGATGCGTACCCGGAACACGCCTAAAAAGGGGATCACAGATAAGTGATATCACGCCCCGTTTTAGCACACCTGAGCACGAAGTGCTCAAGGTGAGCTATTGTGATCGCCCTGTGTCCGTCGTCGTCGTCCGTCGTCAACAATTTGACTGTTAACACTCTAGATAAATCCTCAACTTACAAGAACGATTGAAGCGCTTAGCTTCTCTTACTCTAATTTCAATCATAACCATACGTTTTTGCTATATAAAACAACAGACCAAATAACTTGTCAAAATTTTATTTTGTTTTATTTACATTTAAAGTTTGGATTTAATGGCGAGGCTCCATGTTATTTACACAAGCACGAATTCACAAGCATGAACAGCGAACGAAGCAATCTGGTCACCTGCCAACTTGGCGTATTACTGGCGACCGCCCCAAAGGGCAAAGCAGCAGTTTTGAATAGCCCCCACTGGGCTTTACGAGTTTGATTATGAAATAAACTTAAGTATTTGAACGTGAATTCCGTCAAGGTGTACTATGGCCGGAACTCACAAATTAGCATTTTAACTTTAAGTATACTGTCTGTATTTATATAATTCCAAAAGCTTAATAAATATCATAATTTAAGTGCTGCCGAACGCTAATCACAACTCATAAAGCATTATATACATGACAAACACAAAATATCACGATTTTAATAGGAGCCACGCCGCTGGTAAATTCACGAGTTGTCCATCCGATGAGAGTTTTGGTCCCACGCGTGAAGAATATGCATCTGTGTTTGCGTAGTGGTCAGCAACTTTTCAAATTCGTCGTGGTGGCTTTATACGACCATGGATGTTGTAGCTCTGCTGAAAACAGATATGCAAAACGGGCGCAGACAAATGCACACATGCCGCTATTTATGAACATAACTTTAAACTAATCAAGAGCTAAGAAACAAAAGGCACGGCAATTGGGTGGGTGGGAGGGATTTTTCTTAAATAGCAAACCTAGCTCTTAAAAAACTGACCTTTCGGTTCGACTGCCTGAACGAAAGTGAATCGGTGGGGTTGCGCGCTCGATTTAGCGCATGCGCTGAATCTCTTTTTAAGTTTTAACCAATGAAATGCTTTAACGAAATGGCGGGCGCGGGAATCTTTTGATTACGTAATACTGTAAGGCGCCCTCAAGCGGATCTGTTGAATGATTAGATGTGTATTGCTAATGTAAACATAAAGGTGATGAAAACGGGTTGATTATTCTCGATAACAACAGCTATTTTATAGTTAATAGCTGGTATTATCGATAAATCCTCAACTTACAAGAACGATTGAAGCGCTTAGCTTCTCTTACTCTAATTTCAATCATAACCATACGTTTTTGCTATATAAAACAACAGACCAAATAACTTGTCAAAATTTTATTTTGTTTTATTTACATTTAAAGTTTGGATTTAATGGCGAGGCTCCATGTTATTTACACAAGCACGAATTCACAAGCATGAACAGCGAACGAAGCAATCTGGTCACCTGCCAACTTGGCGTATTACTGGCGACCGCCCCAAAGGGCAAAGCAGCAGTTTTGAATAGCCCCCACTGGGCTTTACGAGTTTGATTATGAAATAAACTTAAGTATTTGAACGTGAATTCCGTCAAGGTGTACTATGGCCGGAACTCACAAATTAGCATTTTAACTTTAAGTATACTGTCTGTATTTATATAATTCCAATAGCTTAATAAATATCATAATTTAAGTGCTGCCGAACGCCAATGTGAGATTCTAGGTACTAGAAGCGAACTCGCCAAAATATAAGCATAAAGAAATAACACGCATCACAACCCGAAACAGAACTGGGTTTATTATCTTATAAAACAATTCATACTTTAAGGAAATTTTGGCTCGGCAGCAAAAAAGCAACAAGAAAAGGAGCCTCGCATTACTCAGCAACAACTTGAATGAACGGTAAAGCATACCGTAAACGTGTATTAGCGTATCATAAAGCGTCGCTGGACAAAACTGATGATATTTATTTCAATGATTTACCAAACTGCACACGCAGGACTTAAAGTCGCGAATCAAAAGCGCATTGCCATGCTCGTTCAAGTGGACACCGTCGGACTTCAATTGTTCAGGCGTTATACTATGAGAAATGAAGGAACCCCCAATACCTAATATGTTTTTTTTTACAAAGCCATTTAATCGGCGCCTTACATTTCCCATTGCACGCTTATTACTCGAATAGCGCCATGTTGTTCGAGGCGTTATCTGCGATACTGCGAGAGTAGTTGATGGGAATAAATCTTTAAGCGCTCTTATTACTTTAGCAAAAATTGCCATTAACACTTTAGTAGGATATTGGCCAATGTCATTTCCCCCAATGTGAATAATCATGACATGAGGTAGTCCATCTTCATTAATATGTTTCAAAAACGTGACTTTCCTTACAAGCGCTTTAAGGCTTAGACCTCCATAGCCCTGCCACCAAAAGGCACTATTGGGAATTCCCAGGTTCGCGTCGTGCGATCGGGCGTAGCAAAAGGCATGCCTAATAATTGAAGAACCGACGACCCACACGCGCGTCGTTCTATCTAAATAAGCAAAAAATAAAATAAAATAATATGTAATATGATGTGATGAACCAAACCTAAAGTAAATTTGGAACCAAATGTATAGTTTCATGCCGAACGTAACGTTTGTAGGCGTCTGACGTCCACCTACCGGCCTCTTTTATCTGTTCCGTGGTGCAACCCACCATAGCGGCGGTTGTGGCTGCCCCAATGCGAAATGAATGTGTGTTGTACTTTGCAAATTCGAGGTTCCTAACAGATAAACATTTTTTTAATACAGAAGAAAACTGTGTGCGTGTAAGAGGAGTACCATCCATATGACACAGCAACGGACCGTTAATCTTTGGCCTGCGTGCCAGAAAAATATTTAAACTGTGTACAGGGCAAACACTTTTACCGGTTTTATTGATCTGAATAATATAACCCTTTGACTCTTTATCCGTCTTTGAATTGCGAAGTGTAAGCAATAAATTGCCGTCGCTCGTATATCTTACATCACTAAATGCTAACGTGTGATTTACAACAGACTGTCGTTTTACGGCTAATTCTCCTACGCGGAAGAACCCATAGAAAGCCAAAGTGTATGCCGCTGTAAATAGGGCACTTTCGTACATATTTATACACATGGATGGGAGTGTTTCAACAATAAGGCATAATAATTGTGCCGTTATTGGAAGTCGCGTTGTATGTGCGCGTGTATTCCTTCCCATGCCTGTTATAATTTTAGTGATTATATAATTTTCGGTGGTATCCGCGAACCCAAAAAGCTTGCATTGGGCACCGATAGCACATTTATAGAGGCGAGCTGTATTGGCGGTTAAGCCATCAAGTGACAAAGATGAGAAAAACAATACCAAATTGTCAACGGATGGAGGCCACAAATTTGGCAATTGATACGTAAGCCTAAAATTAGAGAACCGGTTTAAACCGACTTGATACGACTGTAATGTATTGCCGGACATAGAACAGCCAATTAGTCGTCGAGCCTCATTTCGTAAATCATGCTCTGAAAAAGTGGTGGAATTGGTGCCCTTTCTGCCAAGTCGGGTACCAGCTGGCGAAGGCGCGCCCACTGCTTTCGTGAAATAGAATCAGCGATATTATTAAGTTTTGTTCGAATATGGACAGCCTTAAACAAAATATTATGGCGCATGCATCTTAACACAAAATGTCTGAGAATGTGCATAACGCGTTTGGATTTCGCAGACTGTTTATTGATTATGGCAACTAAAGCCTCGTTATCGATTCGTAAAATTATCTTTTTATTTTTTAGTTCGGGACCCCAAAGGTACAAGCTAAGCAGCACAGGGACCATTTCTAAAAACGTTATGTCTTTCATGACTTCATGTTTGCTTCAGTCAAGAGGCCATGGAAAAAATGCCCAATTGCCGTTTAAGTAACAGCCGCCGCCAAGGTCGGCTCTACCCGCGCTGTCGGTAAAAAGTTGTAAATGTTCGTTTTCCAACCAAGCATTTTCGGGAATGTAACATACCCCATTGAAACTTGTTAAGAAAAACAGCCACATGCGGAAGTCCTCGCGCATTCCTTCTGTTATCCTTATTTTATGAAATTCATGTTTTATACCGGACATTGCATCATAAAATCGCCGCAAAAAAGCTCTGCTTGAACGAATTGCCTGGCCGAAAAAGCAAAATTTACCAGCGAGTGACTGAAGGTCTCGCAACGTTATTTTCTTCCTAGTTATATAGAGCAAAATTAGGGACTTCAACTCTGCGATTTTGTGCTGGGGTATTCTAATAAGCATTTGTGAAGAATCAATTTCCAAACCCAAAAAAACTATTACAGTGGAAGGGTCCGTGCTTTTGACATCGTTAATTGGTACACCCAACTGTACACATACTTGATGGAAAGTGGAAAGTAAATGTTGGCAGTTGCCAGTTCCATGTGCCCCGCAAAATATGAAATCGTCCAGATAATGATCAAGTGATGGAATTTTTGAAATGTCTTTTACCAGCCAATGGATAAAGGTCGAAAATGCCTCGAAATAATATGGTGCACAACTGGCGCCAAAAGGTAAATTTAAGTTTACATAAATTTTGCCATCAAATTTAATGCCTAATAATTCGAAGTCTTTAGGTGATATTGGAAGTAGCCGGAATGCAGATTTTATATCACGCTTTGCCATTAACGTTGATCTTCCCAATTTAAATATCATGTCTGCCACTGTGTCAAATTTTGTGTACGATACTGATTTTAATTGCCTAACTATGCCGTCATTAACACTACCGCCAGCCCGTGGATAGCTTAAATGAGTGATAAGGCGCCAACCGCCATCAGACTTCGGTACCAAGCCTATGGGAGAAATTCGAAGATTTTTAAACGGTGGACTAATGAACGGCCCGGCCATTCGGCCCTCCAATATTTCTTTTTCCAATTTATCGAACACTACGCTTGGTCGGAGTTTAGCCGATCGCAAATTTTTTGCATCGATGGGTTCGCGCGACCCTTCAAATCCTAAACTAAAACCAAATCGGAAACCATTCCTTAACAATGTTGCATGGACCTTATCGGGATATCGCTGTAAAAATGCGTCTAAATTTGATGTGTTTATGGGGCTGTAGCCGGGGTACTTAAGACGACGGACGGGGCACGAATCGTTGTTAGTAACGGGGGGAGAACTTGGACCCGAGGTAAGGGCGAGTAAAGGAACGACCCCGGACGAGTGGAAACCTTGTCCGCGCGAGGTGAGCTGCGTCACGGACAGGTCGGGGCCCGGGGTATGGGATAGAACTTCTTTGGCTAACGCAAGACCTACAAGGATGATCAAGATTGCAGAACATACAACTATGTCGGTAAGCACAAACTATTCGATGGCATTGTCTATAATTGAAATCGAAGCATTTCTTCTCGGCAAGTTTGCCAATATTGCTTACCACTGCCAAGGACGGACCCATGCAAAGAAGCCACAATTCGTAATCTATTTTTGCGAAGGACAGGCCAGTTGGGTCGGCGGCTAATCTAAGTCTAAACTGCTGGTCATAATCACGCCAGCCTAGGCCGGCGTGCTTTTTGGCAGCTAGCCGGATGTCACGGCCATATTTTAACAATTCCTGAGTCCTGCCCGGATGAGCAGCCAAAAAAATGGACATGTATACTAAGAAAGCATCTGTCCACGAACTGATGTCGTTAACTTTTTGTTGTGCGGACTTGTTGTCAATAATTAGCCGACCGTCCTGGCCTATCATTAACGATTTATTTGACTCCTCGACACCTGATTTAGAATCAATCAAAGAAGAGAATTCTACAAATGCACCAGACACAATTTTATTCTTAATCTGATGCGAGATGTTGCACCCAACATTTGAAAAGACACTTGGCATCTGATTCACTGTGTTATCAATAACCGTTAAAGGCAACGGATCAGAAAGGAAATGTTCCGTACCTGCACCTTGTTCACCGTTCGCGACCGATACCTGCGGAATGCTGATGGGCCCATTCAATGGCTGGAGGCCTTCCAGGGCGGCGGTTTGTAAACCGTTGCCAGCGAGGAATGATGACGCGACCTGAGGTGTGGGTACCCTCCCCGTATTAGCCAAGTCTATGGGCGCTATAGGACCATCATCTGCAAGAGCCACAGTACCGGTAGTCAGCGCCACAGATGCATCAGCTGTAGCCGCGGCTAGACCGGAATTCACCGTCGGGGCTGATGCGGGCACTGCTGCGATTGTGTTTGATTTGGGCGTCTGGCCTGTCTGTACTGGAGGGGTCCTCCTTGCCCGCTTAGCGGCCCGAAACTCTTCCACAATATCTCGAAGCGGGAATGCCATCCGGAAAAAGAAAGCAAAATCAATAACCGTCGTCTGACGTATAAATATTTACAATTTATATATACATATGTATGTGCGTGTTTGAAAACCTCATTCCTCGACAAATTGATCGAGTTCTTGATAAAGTAGACAAAACAAATAAAATAGAAACATTTATTTAATGATTTGAATGTATATGTAATGTTCTGTACTATAATTCATCAACTAACTAAGCAAAACTATTTTAATTCGTTCAACTATTTTTTCTTAAATAGCAAACCTAGCTCTTAAAAAACTGACCTTTCGGTTCGACTGCCTGAACGAAAGTGAATCGGTGGGGTTGCGCGCTCGATTTAGCGCATGCGCTGAATCTCTTTTTAAGTTTTAACCAATGAAATGCTTTAACGAAATGGCGGGCGCGGGAATCTTTTGATTACGTAATACTGTAAGGCGCCCTCAAGCGGATCTGTTGAATGATTAGATGTGTATTGCTAATGTAAACATAAAGGTGATGAAAACGGGTTGATTATTCTCGATAACAACAGCTATTTTATAGTTAATAGCTGGTATTAACACTCTAGAGGTCACAATTTGGGCACTATCTTAATGAAACTTGGTCAGAATGTTCCCCTCAATAAAATCTTGAATGAGTTTGGTTTTGGGTCATCACACTATAGAGGTCACATTTATGACTGTATCTTCAGGAAACTTGGTCAGAATGTTAATATTAATACTCACTATGTCAAGTTCGATTCTGGGTCATGTGTGGTCAAAAACTAGGTCACCAGGTCAAATTGAAGGAAAAGCGTGTTAACACTCTAGAGGTCGCATTTATGACTGTATCTTCATGACAGTTGGTCAGAATGTTTAAAATAATAATCTTTAAGTCAAGTTTAAATCTGGGTCATGTGCGGTCAAAAACGAGGTCACCAAGTCAAATCATAGGAAAAGCTTGTTAGCACTTTAGAGGTCACATTTATGAATGTATGTTCATGAAACTTAGTCAGAATGTTTATATTAATTAGCCCTAGGCCAAGTTCGAATATGATATATGTGCGGTCAAAAACTAGGTCACCAGGTCAAATTAAAGGAAAAGCTTGTTATAACTCTAAAGGTCACGTTTATAAAGTTTTTTTTCATGAAAGTTGGTCAGAATGTGTGCATTAATTATCTCTAAATCTCTATGTTTAAAACTGGGTCATGTGCGGTAAAAAACTAGGTCATAAGGTCAAATCATAGGAAAAGCTTGTTAGCACTCTAGAGGTCACATTTATGACTGTATCGTTGAGAATTTTGGTCAGAATGTTTATATTGATAACCTCTAGGCCAAGTTTAAATCTGGGTCATGTGCAGTCAAAAACTAGGTCACCAGGTCAAAATTAAGAAAAAGCTTGTTAACACTCTAGATGTCACTTTTATTACTGTATCTTGATGACAGTTGGTCAGAATGTTTATATTAGTAATCTCTAAGTCAGGTTTTAATCTAGATCAATTGTGGTCAAAATTAGGTCATTAGGTCATATCATAGGAAAAGCTTGTTAGCACTTTAGAGGTGACATTTATGACTGTATGTTCATGAAACTTAGTCAGAATGTTTATATTGAATAGCTCTAGGTCAAGTTCGAATCTGGATCATATGCGGTCAAAAACTAGGTCACCAGGTCAAATTTAAGGAAAAGCTTGTTAACACTCTAGAGGTCACATTTATAAATGTTTCTTTATGAAAGTTGGTTAGAATGTTTACATTAATTATCTCTAAGCCAAGTTTAAATCTGGGTCATGTGCGGTCAAAATCTAGGTCATTAAGTCAAATCATAGGAAAAGCTTGTTAGCACTCTAGAGGTCACATTTATGACTGTATGTCCATGAAACTTAGTCAGAATGTTTATATTGATTAGCTCTAGGCCAAGTTTGAATCTGGGTCATGTGCGGTCAAAACCTAGGTCACCAGGTCAAATAATAGGAAAAGTATTTTAACACTCTAGAGGCCACATTTATGACCATATGTTCATGGAACTTGATCAGAATGTTATTGTTGATGATCTTAATTGGATCAGGTGAGCGATTCAGGGCCTTCAGGACCCTCTTGTTTTCATCAAAATCAGAAATATAATACGAAATTAATGCCCTTGAAAGACTTTTTTCAGATTTAAATGACAATTATTTTCATCGAAAACCTCCTCAAGCCCTAATAAACCCATCAAAACTATGTATTTTTCGTATTTCTCAGGAAAGGTGCATACTTTTCTAGTTGTACTACTAAAGTGCCCCCACCCCCTCTAACGCCAAATCCCGAATCAGCCCCTGGTTGTTATTAAAAGCCTAGTTTAATCCTATAAGTGACCCTCCCCCAAACCGTGTATAGTATACAGCTTCTGTGTATTGATCTTAATCTAAATGCCTAATTGTCTTATCAGACTCGATCTGAGTATCCTGCTGTGCAGTTTTAGAGGTTTTATTATAGAAATGGACCCTAAACGGCGCTGAGCCAATTAATAAATAAACAGGAAATTAGCCCCTTCTGTGACATCAGTGCAATTAGCAGGGGTTACACAGCAGGGGATTGTCATGCCAAACATTCCTTAAATTAGGCCTTTAAAGTACAGCGGGATTCGAGCGCGCTTACTATATATCTAAAGTGGGGGACCATGTCTTTGTTAGAATGTACTTGAATGGATTGATGCTAAGCAATCGCTTTACCATTTATTTTGTGTAATTTTGTATTTTTGTTTTGTTTAATTTCTAACAACCTTTATTTTTTAGTAGTTTACATTTTACTGTGTAAACTATCCACAGACAATGTTTAGTGGTCAACATTTTATTTTGTCCAATGAGATGGCAATATTTCACAAGTTACAAACAACCTTGATGCATTACTTGGGGATTTAGTTCGTTAAAGTCCTGGTGACATTTTTCAAATAAACGGGACATTGCGTGTGGTTTGTATATGCTTTAAAGCCAATGTTAAATTTTTGTTTGCTAAACTAAATCAGTTAAACATGATTACAAAACGGTACTTGACTCAAACGATGTGAATAGTCTCAGCTTATTAATAATAAGAACAGAACAAAGGATTCGTATTTTTATCAATGTTTTGATAAAAAAATAAGAACTGAAAGAGAGAAAATTATTTGTAATTATTTTTGAGATTTTGGTCAAAAGACGCAAACACCTTTCCTAAGTATTGTTAAAGCGGTGATAAGCAGATGATTCGGTGATTCGTGATTATTAAAATGTATTCTGTGATTTTATTAACAGAATGATAACAAATGCATACAAACACGGAATGCTATTGTACGGGGGATTTTAAACGTTATGACATCTACATATTTAATAACCACATCCATGGGTAAAACGAGATTTCTGCGCTTTGGGGTGAAAAGGCCGAATTCCGAACGACCGAGTTCACTTGAATTGTTATGTCAGGTGTGAGAAAATTTAATATTATTTGGGAAGTGTTTTTTTATTTAGTTTTTTTTAAGGATTTTTTTTAATATTACATGTATTATTATTTTGGAATGGTATTTAACTTTGTAAAATGTTGATTTTATATTCAGTCTACGGAAATAAGGTGTCTGTGTTTTGTTAAACAGAATAAAAACGTGTTTTAAAATATTGTGCATAAGTTATAAGTATATCTTCTTTGATCTGTATTTTAAAGGAGCGTTATATCTGTCAATCATAGGGATTATTACTTTTTTTTAATTGATGTTTAAATAAAAAATTCGTTTAAACCATTAATCTTTGCTAGTTTTTTTGAGGTGCATTTTTGTGTTTTAAAAAACAAACTTGAAACAAATATTTGTTACGAAAGGAGCGACTTCTAATGAAAATCATGTCGTATATTAAAACAAAGTCATCAAGTTAATACTCCCATAAATTTTCAAGATTAGTTCGTCATTCAAGTTAAGTATCTTGAAATCGTGTGTCGTTGAAATATCAAGTGTTATTAATTATTGCGCAAAAACAATGATATCCGAATATTTAGAGAGGAGCCTAGTGAGTTTTTATATCTAATAATCAGAAGCATAATTGCTCACTTGAACTTCGGGTGTTGACACGCGCTCGAGTTTTTAGAGCTGACAGGGTTCGTTTGGATGTTAAAATTCCACTAAAAACGCTACTTGCTTCGACAAAGGAATTTAATACGTTTTTTTTTTCATTCATAGATTCCTTAACGCTGACCACTACTATTCATTTCATTTCCATTTATTAAGGTCTTACTGAAGAACTGTGTTCAAAATTTTGACAAAAAAGTGAGGACCATTGGTTAAAGGGAACGTTGAAAAACCAATGCGCTTTTTTATGTAATAAAACTTATTCTGTATATTGTATAGGGTTTTAAAATTTACCTAACAACGTTTATTCTAAAACCATTTATATTTAACTATAATAACTTGAAGCAAAAAAATACATATAAAACTCCCACATTACATAATCGTTATTGTTTTCCTTCAAAAGAGACATTCACATAAACACTAAGGATGAAAAACACAGTACGTGCGATGATGATCTTGTTAGTGAAGGCTTTGATCCTAGTCGTAGCAGCAGCGACATCAACAACAACTACTACAACATCAACACCTGTAACATCAACGACAGACATTCCAGGTACAACAACGGTTACCACTGCCACAACATTTGAGACGACAGAAGTACAAACATCGACAACATCGCAAACTGCAGCGGTGACAACCGAGTCGACGTTATCAACAGAATCACTATCGACTGTTGATATCAACGGCACCACCGTTACTGGCAATGACACCACCGTTGCTGGCAACGGCACCACCGTCGCTAGCTACAGCATTTTGACAGCACCGATGCAAATATTGTGCCTTGAGCCGCATACCATAATCGGAGGCGCAGTGATCTCTAAGGGCCCTTACTTTGCGAATATAAGTAGCGTCGTTTACACGTGCTTCAGTGGGTTTTCTATGAGCGGCCCTGCACAGGTACTCTGCTCGACAAATGGAACTTGGAACACCAACGGGACCCAATGCGTTCCCATTGATAATAAGCCGAAGGTTGATACAAAAGTGACTATAAACCAGCCTATTCAAGGTACGCTCGTTTTTTCTTTCAGTTTTGCTTAAAATAAAAAGTCCCGCCTTCGTTGTATTACCGGAGTTTGATGAGATGATCATCAAACACTTCGACAAACCTGTTTCCAAAATAATGTTTTGACAATGCTCCGTCAGCCGGTCGTATTGTGAAAAGGTTTGTCGAAGTGTTTTAAGAAACTAAACACTCAATCAAATTCTGGTAAATGTCAAAAGGCATGGCTCCGTAAGCGGCGTAGACTGCGATACGTTTCATTTAAAATGGTGAAGAAATAAAAAAGTTATCTTTGTTTAAAGTCTTCATTCGAAGCAAAATATTGCCTTCCGACATAGGATTTATGACACAATTTATCACGTGGTATACACACACTGGTTTAGTTTAAAAATGTATCATTTTACAACGATTGTGAAGAAAGTTGTGATGACTAAGTCACTCTCGTTGGCACGATGTTGCGCGAGAGTGTGTAGTGTGGAGGAAACCGGAGTACCCGGAGAAAACCCACTTGTCCGCCTTGGTGACCACTAACCAAATTCACATGTGCCTAGACCGGGAATCTTTTAGTTTATGATACTTTATTCGATTACGCTCCATTGTGACCATTGTTTTTAAGCAATCATGCTATAAAGTCACGCAATATTCATTTTCCATTGCAATGGGCATATATATGTTAATACAACAATTATCTTTAATGCAGTACATGAATTGTGTTTAACTCATTTGAAATTAATTATCAAAGCATAACTGCATATGATTTGTGTAAAGTTAAAAACATATTTTGGCGCTTATTTTAACTGGGTTTTTTTGTTTGTGACCACGTAGCTATTAATAAAAAACAACATTTGTAAAGGCTAATAGTTTAGCCTATCAATACTGATACAATGCCCAATTGCCCATTCAATAGAAATATTTACTGAGTTACAAAACAAAATACCAGAAAATCACCAAATTGTATTTACCACTTGAAAATACTTCTTTTTAAGCATTGTATTTGGATGTGTTTATGATTGTTGACGTTAATTCTTTTGTCTTTTTGATACTATTTTCAATATTCAACCGTAACAAAATAAACCTCAACTAGTAGCAATTGGTTTAATAATGATTGTTTAACCTAAAAAAGCTATATACAAACTTACTTAATTAAAACGAAACAAAAACGGGCGATTCTTATCAAAGTTTGAGTAGTATAAAATTTGAGTACTATATAATTTGAGTACTATATAATTTGAGTACTATAAAATTTGAGTACTATATAATTTGAGTACTTTAAAATTTGAGTACTATATAATTTGAGTACTATATAATTTGAGTACTATAAAATTTGAGTACTATTAAATTTGAGTACTATAAAATTTGAGTACTATATATTTTTGAGTACTATAAAATTTGAGTACTATATAATTTGAGTACTATAAAATTTGAGTACTATATAATTTGAGTACTATAAAATTTGAGTACTATATAATTTGAGTACTATAAAATTTGAGTACTATATAATTTGAGTACTATATAATTTGAGTACTATATAATTTGAGTACTATAAAATTTGAGTAGTATAAAATTTGAGTACTATATAAACGGACATTGTTATTGGTGATCGATGAATGAAACTATTCACTTACATAAGTGTAGGAATTATATCAACTAGACATGAAGTGTTATGAAACCCGGCCCCAATATCACGATAATACTTAAGTCAATTCGTAAACTCAGTCTCAACTCATTTTACCATATAAAAGCATAATATTCTTCAAAATCTTGTTTGTTTTGAACTTTTTGAAAACGTATTTTCTCATAGAATGTGTTGATCAAAACATTTTGTCAATATTTCAAAGAAAGCTTTTTCTAGAGAAAAAAATACTAAGTATTTCATAAAGAATACAGAATTGTACTCAAATACATTTTTGGCTTTAGAATATATTTCCCTTGGAATTCGACCAAAGGCTTTTATCAGCATATTCTATGATTAAATGCGCTTATAAAACTGTAAAAAAAACATATAAAATTATATATGATTTTTTTATAAATTTGGATGCTATGCGATAAAATGGGTTGAGACTGAGTTTGAGATTTGACTTAAGTATTTTCGTGATATTGGGGCCAGCTAATGGGATGTGACTATATGAATAACATAATGGTGAACTTCTGATAATACAGTGAAATATATGTATACTATTTATTTTTTATTTATTTTATTTATTTTTTTGGAGGGGATGAGGGGGAGGAGGGTTGAGGAGGGAGCGGTGTTGTGAATCATATTATGTTTAGAAGGTGTCAAAATATTCATAAAAAATCTAGTGTCATGCTCTATAAAGGTTTTAAATAATTTGACAATATTTTTCATATCAGACAGGGAAATATAGGCGGGGGGAGGTGTCAAGAAGGGGAAGGTTGTTCTTTTAAAATCCATCCATATACTCCATTTTAACCTCACTTTTTCAAACAACAAAATAAACTTAACAGCTTCCTGATCCAATGAATTAAATTGCAATTAATAGAGGTTATTGTGTCTGTTTCAGCTATGCCATTCTGGCTGATGGTGGCGCTGTGTGTCGTATTTGGTCTCCTGGGTTTACTACTACTGACCTGCATTTTTGCCTTCTGCGCGAAAACATTCGGGTATTTCCGTGTGACGGTTGCTTATCTAGATTTAAAGCATTATACATCAAATTTCAATAAATTCCAAGGTGAAATTACACACCAGCGGATCCAGGACGGGGGGGGGCGCACCCGGCACGCGCACCCCCTAAAATCATCTTAGTTTACTTTTTTATGTCAAAATTGGAGAAAAAAAATACCAAAATACGTTTAAAATGCACCATTTTGGACTAGAAAATGTTAAGATTTATTTTGGGGGGAGTAACCCCAATCCCCCACCCAACATTTTAATTTTTTCAACTATTTAAATTTCGGTTCTGAGGAAGGGGCGAATGTAAAAATATTATGCCCCTATGTGACATCATGACATAAATTCCTGGATCCTGAATCCGCCTATGTAACATGTCCTTAAAATCAAATATAGTAATGCCATACTGTTTCAAGACTTTATTGAAAGTATTTTCCAATCGATGTGGATTTTTGCTAAATGTTTGTTATAAAAATGCACATTTTCAGATGTTTTAAGCGACCTTGTTGCCAGAGACGTCAGGACACGCCTGAATCATTCATCGTTGATGACTATGAGGTAAGTATAGGAAATGATAATCCAAACACGGTCAAAATGGTATAGAATTGTCCAAACATGGTAAATATGGATTACGAGACTCCAAATGTGGTCAAGATCCGATATCAAAGTCCAAACATGGTATGAATATGATATTTAAAACCAGGTAAATATGCGATGTGGAACTCCATACCTGGTGAATATGGGATTTTATATTTCAAACATGGTAAATATGGGATATTATATTCCGATTCCGAACATGGTAAATATGGGTTATTATATTCCGATTCCGAACAGGGTAAATATGGGATATTATATTTCGACTCCGAACATGGCAAATATGTTTTTTTTTTTATATTCCAAACATAGTAAATATGGGTTATTCTATTCCGAACATGGTAGATATGGGATATTATAATCCGATTCCGAACATGGTAAATATGGGATATTATATTCCGAACATGGTAGGTATTGGTTATCTTATTCCGATTCCGAACATGGCAAATATGGGATATTATATTTCGATTCCGAACATGGTAAAAATGGGATATAAAGGATATTATATTCCAAACATGGTAAATATGGGATATAAGGTTCCAAACATGGTAAATATGGGATATTATACCAAATATGGGACATGGTTATCAAAATGAGGTAAACATGGGACATAAGAATCCAAGGTAAAGGTCGGGCAATGTACGAATATGCAAGTCCAAACAAGGTTAATGGGAGCTGTTTATGCAATGTGACTTAGGGTCCCAAACTGTATAGAATAACAGAAAACAAGTAAATGTGTACTCGGATTTCAGACAGTTAATACTAGTAAGTAGTTACTAAATGTAAATGCGTTTTGCTCTTCATAATTGGACAAAGACGAAATTTCTTCTTATCTTGTATGTTTCAGTATGACTCAGTGAAAAAATACACATTTCATTCCGTTCTTTTTCATTTTTAAATAGTATTCACTAAGCGTTTATGTTGAAGTTCTACTTCTTTTCTTTTCTTCGCGTATTTTGTTGGCATTCGTGCTAATGGATCGGATATCATTCATTTTAACTTGCAGTCGCCGACGCCCGTGTCCTCGCGGCCCCCGGAAACACACCGGAAAAAAGCGGTGAAACCAAAAGACAAGTGGATGCCACACTCAAACCAAGTGCGCACTATTAACACGAGCACACAGTGACTTCCGGAACACGAGCATAAAGCTACTTCCGGCAGATTTGAGCTTACTTTCATTTATCAAACAATTTGATAATCACCTTTCTAAAGAATTAAACAATAATTAATTATGTAATTTCATGTGTAAATGTGATTTTTATTTCAAGACAAAAAAGTCTTTTTTAGTCTGATTTTGTGGAAATATGAATATTTTTGTTCAGTTTGAACTTTATTCAAGCTAAAACCTTTGAGAAACAACACTTAACAAGAGATGTTTGTCAAACATTATGCCCCCCCTGAGCGCCATGTTGTCAGGATTATATGGACAATTGAATGAAATATGCATGGACCGAAATGACAGCTGACAGCTGATTTGTTGCCGTTAAGGCAGTTTTAAAATTATGACCATTAAAGTGTGAGGATAGAGTGTGTTATGACCATGACCTTTGACTCTATGAACTCAAAATCCAGAGTCATCAGCTGGTCACCAGAAACCTAAATGTCAAGTTCGAGGGCCATGGATGCAGGCATTGTCAAGTTATCACAGAGACAAGTTTTTTCGTTCAAGGTCACTATGACCTTGACCTTTGACCCAATGACCCATTCAATCATAAGGGATCATCTACAAGTCAGATGCAACTCAAAGTCAAGTTTGAAGGCCATGGGTTCAGGCATTGTTGAGTTATCACTCGGACAACCTTTTACCATTCAAGATCACTGTGACCTTGACCTTTGGCTCTATGAATCCTAAAATCAATAAGGGTGATCTACTGGTCAGGCTTAACATCCATGTCAAGTTTAATGATCATAGGTTCAGGCATTGTTGAGATATCAGTGGGAGAAGATTTGTTAACTTTTTTTGCGTTAAAGGTTACTGTGACATTGACCTTGGCCTCATGACCCCCAAAGTCGATAGGGGTCATCTACTGGGCAGGCCCAACCTTCATTTCAAGTTTGATGACCATAGGTCCAGGAATTGTCGAGTTCGCTTTCAAGGTCACTGTGACAATAGGGGTCTTCTACTGGTAAGGCCCAACCTCCAATTCAATTATGAGGGCCATGGGTGCAGGCATTGTCGAATTATGACTCGGACAACCTTTTACCATTCAAGGTCACTGTGGCCTTGACCTTTGGCCCGATGACCCCCAAAAACAATAGGGGTCATCTACTGGTCAGGCCCAACCTCCAATTCAATTATGAGGGCCATGGGTGCCGGCATTGTTGAATTATCACTCGGACAACCTTTTACCATTCAAGGTCACTGAGAACTTGACCTTTGACCCGATGAGCCCCAAAAACAACAGGGGTCAGCTACTGGTCAGGCCCAACCTCCAAGTCAAGTTTGAGGGCCATGGGTGCAGGCATTGTCAAGTTATCACTCGGACGACCTTTTACCATTCAAGGTCACTGTGACTTTGACCTTTGGCCTGATGACCCCCCAAAACAATAGGGGTCATCTACTGGTCAGGCCCAACCTCCATGTCAAGTTTGAGGGCCATGGGTGCAGGCATTGTTGAGTTATCACTCAGACAAGCTTTAAAATTATTTTACCATTAAAGGTCACTGTGACCTTGACCTTTGACCCGATGACCCCCAAAATCAATAGGGGTCATCTACTGGTCAGGCCCAACCTTCATGTGAAGTTTGATGACCATACGTCCAGGAATTGTTGAGTTATCACTCGGACAAGCTTTGGTCTACCGACGGACCGACCGACCGACATACCGACATGCCTGTGCAAAGCAATATACCCCTCTTCTTCGAAGGGGGGCATAATAATGGTTGGTTAAAGGGTTATATCATGTACGACACAATCGCATATTCATTTATCTTGTGTTGTAGTTTTAGTGGTCGACATTTTATTGTGTAAACTAACAACTGTTGTCCAAGCCACTGCTGATATTTATCGCTTTACCTCATATAAATCAATAACGACTGACCGATGAAATACTAAAATAAATGTATTGAAAAACGTGAGAAATATTGCCTTCTCATTGGACGAAAATAAAATGTTGACCACTGATTTCAATTATATACAGAGTACCTGATCTCGATATTTCATATGTTTAGCCATTAACCTTTCCGTTTCGGGTAGAAATAATTTAATTCCATTTAATGAACTTCCTTATTGTATTTGTTAATGCTGTATTTTTTCCATAAAACAGTCTGTCCCCTTCAAGTGTTATTGTTCTCTTTTATTAAAGCTGCACTCTCACAGATTGAACGTTTTGACCACTTTTTATTTTTTGTCTTGAAATAAACCAATTTTTGCGTTAATGTCTTGAAACCAGTGATATAAGTCTGCTGACAAAACATCAGACCGCAGTTTTTATTCATATGAACGTTTGAAAATTGATGTCGTTTGGCAGAAGGGTTACCTACGCTTTAAGAAAATAATGAGTTTTTCGGCATTTTCCAAATAATTGAGATCTGTCCTTTAGTGAGTTATCTTATAAGGCTGAATTGATGCATTGATGCCAAGATCAGCTGAATCTGATACAAAAATATAAAGATAAAAGTCGATACTTTTATTTGTGAGGGTGCAGCTTTAACTTCGGTAACTGATAAACGTGCTTAAATGGGTTTAGTTTGTTGCGGGAGAAAATTAATGATCATGATTTTCCTCGGTGAATTTCATTTTGAACGGATAAATATTCATGCGCTTGTTTTATAAATATTAAGACTTGTGTAGCAACAGCATATAACACCTTACTTTCATGGTATAATGAGCTTTATTTTGTATGATATGAAATCCATTTAATTTAAAAAAGTCTAAATATATGAATCGGCATCAAATTAATAAATGTGTACATTAAAAGCAACGATAACACTGGAATGTTGAATGGATGATTGTAATAATAAATTTAAATGCAACTTATTGTGTTTTTGATTATCCAAACAAATTGGAATTTGTTTTGGTACTTGTTGTTGTTGCTGTAGATCTGTAAGTCCTTTGTTTAAAGTTTTCCGGCTGCAGTAGATATACATGTTTTTTTGTTTAAAGTTTTCCGGCTGCAGTAGATATACATGTTTTTTTGTTTAAAGTTTTCCGGCTGCAGTTGATATACATGTTTTTTTGTTTAAAGTTTTCCGGCTGCAGTAGATATACATGTTTTTTGTTTAAAGTTTTCCGGCTGCAGTAGATATACATGTTTTTGTTTAAAGTTTTCCGGCTGCAGTAGATATACATGTTTTTGTTTAAAGTTTTCCGGCTGCAGTAGATATACATGTTTTTTTTGTTTAAAGTTTTCCGGCTGCAGTAGATATACATGTTTTTGTTTAAAGTTTTCCGGCTGCAGTAGATATACATGTTTTTGTTTAAAGTTTTCCGGCTGCAGTAGATATACATGTTTTTTTGTTTAAAGTTTTCCGGCTGCAGTAGATATACATGTTTTTGTTTAAAGTTTTCCGGCTGCAGTAGATATACATGTTTTTTTTGTTTAAAGTTTTCCGGCTGCAGTAGATATACATGTTTTTTGTTTAAAGTTTTCCGGCTGCAGTAGATATACATGTTTTTTTGTTTGAAGTTTTCCCGCTGCAGAAGATATACATGTTTTTGTTTAAAGTTTTCCCGCTGTAGAAGATAAACATGTTCTTTGTTTAAAGTTCTCCCGCTGCAGTATATATACATGTTCTTTGTTTGAAGTTCTCCCGCTGCAGTAGATCTAGTATGTTCTTTGTTTGAAGTTCTCCCGCGGCAGTAGTTCTACATGTTCTTTGTTTAAAGTTCTCCCGCTGCAGTAGATCTAGTATGTTCTTTGTTTAAAGTTCTCCCGCTGCAGTAGTTCTACATGTTCTTTGTTTAAAGTTCTCCCGCTGCAGTAGATCTAGTATGTTCTTTGTTTAAAATTCTCCCGCTGCAGTAGTTCTACATGTTCTTTGTTTAAAGTTCTCCCGCTGCAGTAGATCTAGTATGTTCTTTGTTTGAAGTTCTCCCGCGGCAGTAGTTCTACATGTTCTTTGTTTAAAGTTCTCCCGCTGCAGTAGATCTAGTATGTTCTTTGTTTAAAGTTCTCCCGCTGCAGTAGTTCTACATGTTCTTTGTTTAAAGTTCTCCTGCTGCAGTTGATCTAGTATGTTCTTTGTTTAAAGTTCTCCCGCTGCAGTAGTTCTACATGTTCTTTGTTTAAAGTTCTCCCGTTGCAGTAAATCTAGTATGTTTTTTGTTTAAAGTTCTCCCGCTGCAGTAGTTCTAGTACGTTCTTTGTTTAAAGTTCTCCTGCTGCAGTAGTTCTATTATGTTCTTTGTTTAAAGTTCTCCCGCTGCAGTAGTTATATTATGTTCTTTGTTTAAAGTTCTCCTGCTGCAGTAGTTCTATTATGTTCTTTGTTTAAAGTTCTCCCACTGCAGTTGATCAACATGTTTTTGTTTAAAATTCTCCCGCTGTAGTAGATCAACATGTCGTTTGTTTGAAGTTCTCCAGCTGCAGTAAAACAACAGGTTCTTTGTTTGAAGTTCTTCCGCTGCAGTAGTTCTATTATGTTCTTTTTTCAAGTTCTCCCACTGCAGTTGATCAACATGTTTTTGTTTAAAATTCTCCCGCTGTAGTAGATCAACATGTCGTTTGTTTGAAGTTCTCCAGCTGCAGTAAAACAACAGGTTCTTTGTTTGAAGTTCTTCCGCTGCAGTAGATCTACATGTTCTTTGTTTAAAGTTCTCCCGCTGCAGTATATCTACATGTCGTTTGTTTGAAGTTCTCAAGCTGCAGTAGATCTACATGTCGCTTGCTTGAAGTTTTCCCTCTGCAGTAGAACTACGTGTTCATTGTTTGAAGTTCTCTCGCTGCAGTAGATCTACATGCTCTTTGTTTGAAGTTCTCCCGCTGCAGTAAAACAACAGATTCTTTGTTTGAAGTTATTTCGCTGCAGTAGATCTACATGTCGCTTGCTTGAAGTTTTCCCTCTGCAGTAGAACTACGTGTTCTTTGTTTGAAGTTCTCCCGCTGCAGTAGATCTACATGTCGCTTGCTTGAAGATTTCACACTGCAGTAGAACTACGTGTTCTTTGTTTGAAGTTCTCCCGCTGCAGTAGATCTACATGCTCTTTGTTTGAAGTTCTCCCGCTGCAGTAGATCTACATGTTCATTGTTTGAAGTTCTCTCGCTGCAGTAGATCTACATGCTCTTTGTTTGAAGTTCTCTCGCTGCAGTAGATCTACATATTCTTTGTTTGAAGTTCTCCCGCTGCAGTAGATCTACATGCTCTTTGTTTGAAGTTCTCTCGCTGCAGTATATCTACATATTTTTTTTTGAAGTTCTCCCGCTGCAGTAGATCTACATGTTCTTTGTTTGAAGTTCTCTCGCTGCAGTATATCTACATATTCTTTGTTTGAAGTTCTCCCGCTGCAGTAGATCTACATGTTCTTTGTTTGAAGTTCTCTCGCTGCAGTAGATCTACATGCTCTTTGTTTGAAGTTCTCTCGCTGCAGTATATCTACATATTTTTTTTGAAGTTCTCCCTCTACGTGTTCTTTGTTTTAAGTTATCTTGCTGCAACACACATGCATGATAGCATTTTCAAAAATGTTGGAAAAAACGTCGAGCCCGTGTGCGAAATACGAGCCACAACTGTCACTATGGCGGTTCAATGTATGTGCGCACTTGCCTGAGTAAGTCCGTTCGTCCGGACTGAACCTCGTCCGGTCTGTATCTTGAACATAAATTAAAGGATTTAAAAAAAAAAACTTGCCATGAAGGTTCACCATGATGATGTTGATGATGATGATGAGGGGGCGTGTCGCAAACAAGACCAATGCTTGTCCCTCAAGTGTCAAGGTCAGGCTTCGAGGTCAAAGGTTGAAATACGTCTGTGTTAAAGGCTCTTTCGACGGGCTCGACAAGTGGTCTGGTAAATCAACAGTCAAACGTTTTGGACGTTAATCAGGTGAATCAGTAGATTTGAACTGAAGCTGGGCCATTAGACAAAATATTATCTCGGCCACTTGATGTTTACCATCATTGCTATTTATATATTTACAAATAAATTATTATCGTCTTTATATACCAAAATATGATCAATTGGTTTTTATCAGTATTGATAATAATACCATTTAAAGTTTGCCGGATATGACCAATTTCTATTAGCCAGCTTAGTCATTCAAATTTGTCGGAAATGGCCGTCTGCAGTTCGCTAGCTTTGTTACTCATGTAATTCAAATATTTACGGTGAGAGAAGAATAGTTGTTAAAGTATCTAAGACTGCAGAGTGTAAATGTGTTCCTGGAAGGGCTTCCACCTGCAACCGTTCGGGTGGTCCCTCGACTGACCTCTTAACATCTTTACCACCTCAAAACATTAACCTCTTCACCACCTTAACAATAACAACTACACCACCCCAACAATAACAGCTACACAACCTTAACCATAACAGCTACACCACCTCAACCATAACAGCTACACCACCCCAACAATAACAGCTACACCACTCCAACCATTACAGCTACACCACCCCAACAATAACAGCTACACCACCTCAACCATAACAGCTACACCACCCCAACAATAACAGATACACCACCACAACAATAACAGCTACACCACCCCAACAATAACAGCTACATCACCCCAACCATAACAGCTACCCCACCTCAACCATAACAGCTACACCACCCCAACAATAACAGCTACACCACCCCAACCATAACAGCTACACCACCCCAACAATAACAACTACGCCAATCCAACCATAACTACTACACCACCCCAACCATAACAACTACACAACCCCATCCATAACAACTACACCACCTCAAACAAAACAACACCACCACCCCAACCATAACAACTACACCACCTCAACGATAACTACTACACCACCCAACCATAACAACTACACCACCCTATCCATAACAACAACACCACCTCAACCATAACAACAACACAACCCCAACCATAACAACTACACCACCCCAACCATAACAACTACACCACCCCAACAATAACAACTACACCACCTCAACCATAACAACAACACAACCCCAACCATAACAACTACACCACCTCAGCCATAACAACTACACTACCACAACCATAACAACTACACCACCACAACCATAACAACTACACCACCCCAACAATAACAACTACACCAACCAACCATAACAACTACACCACCCCAACCATAACAACTACACCACCCCAACCATAACAACTACACCAACCAACAATAACAACTACACCACCCCAACCATAACAACTACACCAACCAACAATAACAACTACACCACATCAACCATAACAACTACACCACCCCAACCATAACAACTACACCACCACAACCATAACAACTACACCACATCAACCATTACAACTACACCACATCAACCATAACTACTACACCACCTCAACCATAACAAATACACCACATCAACCATAACAACTACACCACATCAACCATAACAACTACACCACCCAAACCATACCAACAACACCACCCCAACCATAACAACTTCACCACCTCAACCATAGCTACTACACCACCCCAACCATAACAACTACACCACCCCATCCATAACAACTACACCACCTCAACCATAACAACAACACAACCCCAACCATAACAACTACACCACCCCAACCATAAAAACTACACCAACAAACCATAAACACTACACCACCTCAACCATAACAAATACACCACCTCAACCATACCAACGACGCCACATCAACCATAACAACAACGCCACCCCAACCATAACAACTACACCACATCAACCATAACAGCTACACCACATCAACCATAACAACTACACCACATCAACCATAACAGCTACACCACCCCAACATAACAACTACGCCACCTCAACCATAACAACTTCGCCACCTCAACCATAACAACTACACCACCTCAACCATAACAACTACACCACCTCAACCATAACAACTACACCACATCAACCATAACAACTACGACACATCAACCATAACAACTACACCACCTCAACCATAACAACTACACCACATCAACCATAACAACTACGCCACCTCAACCATAACAAATACACCACATCAACCATAACAACTTCGCCACCTCAACCATAACAACTACACCACCTCAACCATAACAACTACACCACATCAACCATAACAACTTCGCCACCTCAACCATAACAACAACGCCACCTCAACCATAACAACTACACCACATCAACCATAACAACTACGCCACATCAACCATAACTACTACACCACCTCAACCATAACAACTACACCACCTCAACCATAACAACTACGCCACACCAACCATAACAACTACGCCACATCAACCATAACAACTACGCCACATCAACCATAACATCTACACAACCTCAACGATAACAACTACACCACATCAACCATAACAACTACACCTCCCCAATAATAACAACAACACCACATTAACCATAACAACTACGCCACCTCAACCATAACAACTACACCACATCAACCATAACAACTACGCCACATCAACCATAACAACTACGCCACATCAACCATAACAACTACGCCACATCAACCATAACAACTACGCCACCTCAACCATAACAACTACGCCACATCAACCATAACAACTACACCACATCAACCATAACAACTACACCACATCAACCATAACAACTACGCCACCTCAACCATAACAACTACGCCACCTCAACCATAACAACTACGCCACATCAACCTTAACAACTACACCACATCAACCATAACAACTACACCACATCAACCATAACAACTACACCACATCAACCATAACAACTACACCACATCAACCATAACAACTACACCACATCAACCATAACAACTACGCCACATCAACCATAACAACTACACCACATCAACCATAACAACTACGCCACATCAACCATAACAACTACGCCACATCAACCATAACAACTACGCCACATCAACCATAACAACTACACCACATCAACCATAACAACTACGCCACATCAACCATAACAACTACGCCACATCAACCATAACAACTACGCCACATCAACCATAACAACTACGCCACCTCAACCATACCAACTACGCCACCTCAACCATACCAACTACGCCACCTCAACCATAACAACTACGCCACCTCAACCATAACAACTACGCCACATCAGCCATACCAACTACGCCACATCAACCATAACAACTACGCCACATCATTCATAACAACTACGCCACACCAACCATAACAACTACGCCACATCAACCATAACAACTACGCCACATCAGCCATACCAACTACGCCACATCAACCATAACAACTACGCCACATCAACCATACCAACTACGCCACATCAACCATACCAACTACGCCACATCAACCATACCAACTACGCCACATCAACCATACCAACTACGCCACATCAACCATACCAACTACGCCACATCAACCATACCAACTACGCCACATCAACCATACCAACTACGCCACATCAACCATACCAACTACACCACATCAACCATAACAACTACGCCACATCAACCATAACAACTACGCCACATCAGCCATACCAACTACGCCACATCAACCATAACAACTACGCCACATCAACCATAACAACTTCGCCACCTCAACCATAACAACTACGCCACATCAACCATAACAACTACGCCACATCAATCATAACAACTACGCCAGATCAACCATAACAACTACACCACATCAACCATAACAACTACACCACCCCAACCATAACAACTACACCACATCAACCATAACAGCTACACCACATCAACCATAACAGCTACACCACATCAACCATAACAACTACACCACATCACCATAACAACTACGCCACATCAACCATAACAACTACACCACATCAACCATAACAACTACACCACATTAACCATAACAACTACGCCACATCAACTATAACAACTACACCACATCAACCATAACAACTACACCACATCAACCATAACAACTACGACACATCAACCATAACAACTACGACACATCAACCATAACAACTACGACACATCAACCATAACAACTACGACACCACATCAACCATAACAACTACGACACATCAACCATAACAACTACGACACATCAACCATAACAACTACACCAACCAATACGCCACATCAACCATAACAACTACGACACATCAACCATAACAACTACACCAACCAATACGCCACATCAACCATAACAACTACGACACATCAACCATAACAACTACACCAACCAATACGCCACATCAACCATAACAACTACGCCACATCAACCATAACAACTACGACGACACATCAACCATAACAACTACACAACATAATATAAGTTCGATCACTGAATACTTAAGTATACATGTCCGATTCCGCTAACGTTTCAAGCCACAAATAACGTTTATTACAATGATTTCGGCTGAATTATTGTTTTTCGATTCCATTTAAAGGATTATAGAAGAAAAAAGCTTCGGAGTTCGGAATCGAAGAGGACCAAAGAACAGATTCAAATGTATTAATCAATTAACTCGTGAACTTTTCAAAAAAACATACAAAGGGTAACCCCTGTTTAAAAACTATCAATCATTGATATAGTTAAGCTGTCTTCATTAAAGAATCAGATAAAGGGAGAAAATATATATTGATATGCGGTAATTTGTTGTAATTCGTCAAATCATATTATTATCGCAACTATAGAGTTACATTTGACATAGCAAATATCTACATTTATCGCCTCGTTTCGTTAAAAAGCTTGTTAAAATTTAGTTCAAAATTGGTATCAAATATTGTCGAGCATTTAATTCATATTGCGCATGTATGCAAATAAATTGCATTAATTTGCAGTTTTACACTTTTTTCAATGCATAAATTAAATCTTAAATTACTGATTACCATAACTGGCACAATATCTGATACACGAACTAAATAAACGTATTCATTTTTCTGCATTTTTATGCTAAACTCATTTGACAGTAATGATTAAAACAAAATAGGTATATGATTTGTGTGCCAATAAAAATCATATTAGCCTTTATAATTGGGGTTTTCAATTCACACGTACGAGGCCACAAATTCCACAACGCCAAAGTATCGCTTTTTAACATTTTTTTGGTACTTTTTAGCACAGAACAGAACAGAACAGAAAATTTATTTTGACTTAAGCATATAAACAGCTCATCGTCACGTTACACAGCATACACAATACGCATACACATACAAATAAATAATAAATAGATTAATAAATGCATGAATCATTATTCAGTTTCTATATATAGTGATAGAGAAAAAAACAACAACAAAAACAACAACGGCTTTCATCGCGCCTATAGATACCTGTGAGAGTGTTCACTCCCTACTCCCCATAGAGAAACGTTTAGGCAAATGTTAGGCAAGGGTACTTTAAAAGAATACAGTGGTTTGATCACTGTGCTAAATAGTTATAAGTGCAAAGATAACAGTACAAATACAACTAATCTTAAGACATATATAAAACACATGGAATTTAGCTTTAAAAGGACTCAACGCCACATGATGCACTTGCAAGAAAGAAAAAAAAATTGTCAAAAACTTGCAAAAAATAATATCGTTCTGCACAACGAATTGAATCTTGCTTACTGAATTATCACATCGCTTACGATACATATAACTTTCGCAGTATTTTTTCCAAATTGAATTTTACTGGGTTGTCTACCACGTAAATATCAGTAGCGTCGGTATATGTATCTGTACTTATCAGGTGACTTTCACGTGCTAAATATATACTCACTATAAACTGGGAAAACATTAGGCGCTATTTTAAACGGGTAAAATCAGCGGAGACAGTGAGAGAGAGTGGCGTATCATCAGCCTCATACTAGCTCGTATTTGGATTTCTAGGCTTTTTTTAGGAAATACTGTATTTGCCGATTTTTGGGCCATCTGGTGTCTAGTCCCTTTAAAGTCTATGATTAATGGTAGAGTTTATTTTATGCGCCTGTGATATTTATTATGTGGTTGCTTCTTTTGGCGCAATCGTAACTCCTCGGCTAGTATCAAGATATCTCGAAGCTTGCCGGAGATGGCCGAGTTGTTACGATTGCTTTTGGCGGTTTCAAGTTTTCGTGGCGCTTCTTGGCGCATTGTCGCACTTTCGCCCGGCCACTTGGCAAATTTTCGCCCAAACATGTGGCGGGTTTTTGCATTTTCGACAAGAAAGGGCAGAAATAAGCCACCATGAAATACACGCACACAGGGGATAATTCACGACGAAAGATTTTAGTTACAAACTCGATGGTAAAACCTTTTTCCTGAAAAGGACTGGCCGGGTTTTACAATCATATATTTTTCTTCATGAAAACATATCCGACCCTTTTTATGGTAAAATCCCCGTCAAATGCCCCCGCACCCCATGTACCCTAAGTAAGGCACATTCCCCGCTATATTTGGCGCGAATACAAAACCACCGCATTCACCCGGCATTGCGGGGCCACCGGGAAGGTAAAACACGGTCCATTTCCCCGGCTATCCCCGGTATAGCCCCGGACCTTGGGGGCCGTGGTTGCAATTGACTGGTGAATTATTGTTTGTTTTACATATGTCCAAAGTCCCAAATAATCCCTAAAAATTTGATATGATGCCAAAATAGATTAAAATAGATAGGCTGGTAAGCATAAGTTTTTGAGAACCAGGATTCTGTACCAATCCCCTGGACCTATATCAGGGTATATTACTATTGTAGAAATAATAATAATAATAATAATAATAATAATAATAATAATAATAATAATAATAATAAGTAATAATAATAATAATAGTAATAGTAACAATAATAATAATAATAATAATAATAATAATAATAATAATAATAATAATAATAAATGGTCAAAATTATACATGTTCACTCAAATGAATTCATTTTTTAGGATCTTACTTAAGACAATCCCCATGTCGAATCGCAAATAAAGTGAAGGACCGATAGGAAAATATAAGGTCGGTCTTGTAAACGGAACCAATATTATTTTTTTACGCCAAAACTCAATTGGGGATTTATTTTTTGAAGCTGCACTCTCACATATTTACCGTTTTTCCAACTTTTTTTATTTTTTGTCTTGGAATTAGAAAAAGTTTGCGTCAATAACTGCTTACCAGTGATGAAAGACTGCTGATTAAAGATCAGATCGCAGATTTTTATACTTAAGTTCATAAATGGATGTTTGATGATTTTTTTTAAAACCGTTAGTAGCAGTTTTAGCCATAAAACATTAACTTTCGAACGGAATTAGGAAAATCTATGATCTGATTTTTTTGTCACCAATCTTATATCATTGGTTTGCAGATATTTACGCAAAGATTTGCTCTTTCCAAGACAAAAAATAAAAATAGTTGTAAAAATGGTAAATCTGTGAGAGTGTAGCTTTAGTTGGGGGATTATTTTTTAAATCAATCCCTCCTTCTTACCACTGTTGAGCGGTGTTTGTTTTTTGATTCCATAATGAAACACATTCAAATCAATCTTCTTTTCAAAGTATAGTTCATTTTTGTAATACGACACCATGATTGATAACTCCATAACTACTTAATTAACATATTAGTCTCATAAAATGTGACTTTTTTGAGTGGTGTTATTAAAAAGATTACCTGTGTTCCGTTATTGGCGATAACTAATCGGAAAAGATTTTTACAAAATGTCATAACTTGATCCTTCCTAAAATTGTTCAAATGAAACTTTGACAATCTCAGATCAGGTCACTTAAAATCAAAGATTTTAGTTTGATAATCAGAACGACAAATCGGATAACTTATCTTTCTGTAAGTGTATTAATCATTTCCGATCATTTTCCATGTGTAATATACGCACTTTTAGGCTTTTAATGCAGTATTATTCGTCATTTTAATACGTAATGATAACATAATTTTTCACTTCAAATCGATAGAAATTTATTTCAAAATCAGTAACAATTGTATAGTTCGTGTATTTATCATTGCTGGTTATTTCTCATGTGTAATATACATGTATGTAATTTTAAGCATTTAATGCAGTTTTATACGTCATTTTTAGACGTACTTATGATAAAAAAATTCAAAATCGGTTATTATCTTATGGTTGGTGTATTTATCATTTCTAGTTATTTTATATGTGTAATAAACATGTATGTACTTTTTAATATATGTTATATATTTATATATATAATTAATATAATATATATTTTCACCTCAAATTGACAAAGATAGATTACAAAATCGGCTCTTATCTTATAGCTTGTGTATTAATAATTTCTGGCCATTTTCATGTGTAATATACATGTATGTACTTTTAAGCATTTAACGCAGTTTTATACGTCATTTTCACACGTACTAAGTGTACTTAAAACGACAGAAATGGGGCACAAAAATTAATCAGTGCCGTTATCAAAAGTCCAGTCAACAAGAGCGTCAATTTCAGGCTTATGGGGATAAATACAATTAATCTTTCGAATTCCTAAAAACAATAACTACTCCCTAATGGTTTGAGCTAGTGTGATTCTATGATTAGGAAAGAAATGTCAAAATCTGATTCTATTGATATTATTAAAAAATAAATCAGTTTCGTTATTAAAAGTACAGTCAATAAGGACTGTGGGGTTAAATAAAATTAATCTTTCAATTTCCTAAAACATAACAACTCGCTAATGGTTTGAGCCCGGGCCATATTACAAAAACATCTTATAAGTTGAAATTGTACCTTTTCATTAAATTCAAGAATTTCCATAACTGTTTTATTTCTCTGGTAGAAAGTATTATGTTAATTGTATGTTCCGCAAATAACATAATAAAACTTAAATTTTAAATATTGAAGGGTGAATGCGAAAAGTTTTTAAGTGACTTTAAATAAAGAAGAAGATAAAACCTTTTCGCTTTTACCCCTCGATATGATAACTCAATTTTAAAGAATTGATTTTACAAAAAAATAAATATCGAAATTTACACTTTAGGTTGAAATCTGCTAAAACTGTCCTATGATGCTTCTGTAATACGGAGCCACGCGTGTTTCTAGGATAAGAAAAAAAATGTCAAAATCTGAGTCTATTGTGAGTATTGATGTAATAAAAATAATAATCAGTTTCGTTAGCAAAAGTACTTCCAATAAGAGCATCAATGCTTTTGGTGATAAATACAAGTAATCTTTCGAATTCCTAAAAAAAATACTACTCCCTAACGGCTTGAGCAGGTGTGATTCTATGATATGGAACAAATGTCAAAATCTGAGTCTATTGATGTAATTATAAATTAGTTATCCTGTCAAATCAGAGAAAGTATGTATTTCTTATAAAAAAAGTGAATTTCCCTTTATTTTCCATGCCAGATTCTAGAATCACAAACAATAACAGGGAACAATAATGAATTCACGAAAAAATCAGGAATCAATTATTAATTCACGTTTGTTCTATATTCGTGATTCTAGAATCACGAACAATATCGGGAGTCAATAATGAATTCGCGCATGAGCGTGATTTCACGATCAAAAACAGGAAATAATAATTCATTTACCTATTTTTTCATCCGTTATTCTAGAAAAACGAACAATATCAGGAATCAATAATGAATTCACGTTTGTTAACCATGCGCGAATCTAGAATTACATACAATATCAGGAAACAATAATGATTTCACGTGTGTTTTCCATGCGTGATACTAAAATCATTAAAAAATCAGGAATCAAAAAAGGATTCACGTTTGTTCTTCATTCGTGAGTCTAGAATCACGATCACTATCATGAATCAATAATGAATTCACGTTTTTATTTCATGCGTGATTCTAGAAAAACGAACAATATCAGGAATCAATAATGAGTTCACGTTGTTTTTTTCATGCGTGAGTCTAGAATCACGAACAATATCAGAAATCGATAATGAGTTCACGTTTGTTCTTCATGCTTGATTCCAGAATCACGATCAATATCAGGAATCAATAATGAATTCTAGAATCTAGAATCAGTCAACGATTTAACTTTTTTCTGTGGGACTGATATTCAACTTTCATTCTAGGATCAGTCAACGATTTAACTTTGTTATAAGGGACTGAAATTCAACTTTCATTCTAGGATCAGTCCACGATTTAACTTGGTTATGCGGGACTGAAATTCACTTTTAATTCTAGGATCAGTCAACGATTTAACTTGGTTATGCGGGACTGAAATTCAACTTTCATTCTAGGATCAGTCCACGATTTAACTTGGTTATGCGGGACTGCAATTCACTTTTAATTCTAGGATCAGCCAACGATTTAACTTGGTTATGTGGGACTGAAATTCTACTTTAATTCTAGAATCAGTCAACGATTTAACTTGGTTATGTGGGACTGAAATTATACTTTAATTCTAGGATCAGTCAACGATTTAACTTGGTTTTGTTGGACTGAAATTCTACTTTCATTCTAAAATCAGTCAACGATTTAACTTGGTTATGTGGGACTGAAATTCAACTTAATTCTAGGATCAGTCAACGATTTAACTTGGTTTTGTTGGACTGAAATTCTATTTTATTTCTAGGATCAGTCAACGATTTAACTTGGTTATGTGGGACTGAAATTCTACTTTAATTCTAGGATCAGTCAACGATTTAACTTGGTTTTGTTGGACTGAAATTCTACTTTCATTCTAAAATCAGTCGACGATTTAACTTGGTTATGCGGGACTGAAATTCTACTTTAATTCTAGGATCAGTCAACGATTTAACTTGGTTATGTGGGACTGAAATTCTACTTTAATTCTAGGATCAGTCAACGATTTAACTTGGTTATGCGGGACTGAAATTCTACTTTAATTCTAAAATCAGTCAACGATTTAACTTGGTTTTGTGGGACTGAAATTCTACTTTAATTCTAGGATCAGTCAACGATTTAACTTGGTTATGTTGGACTGAAATTCTACTTTAATTCTAGGATCAGTCAACGATTTAACTTGGTTTTGTTGGACTGAAATTCTAAATCAGTCGACGATTTAACTTGGTTATGTGGGACTGAAATTCTACTTTAATTCTAGAATCAGTCAAAGATTTAACTTGGTTTTGTTGGACTGAAATTCTACTTTCATTCTAAAATCAGTCGACGATTTAACTTGGTTATGTGGGACTGGAATTCTACTTTAATTCTAGGATCAGTTAACGATTTAACCTGGTTTTGTTGGACTGAAATTCTACTTTCATTCTTAAATCAGTCGACGATTTAACTTGGTTATGTGGGACTGAAATTCTACTTTAATTATAGGATCAGTCAACGATTTAACTTGGTTTTGTTGGACTGAAATTCTACTTTCATTCTAAAATCAGTCGACGATTTAACTTGGTTATGTGGGACTGAAATTCTACTTTAATTCTAGGATCAGTCAACGATTTAACTTGGTTATGTGGGACTGAAATTCAACTTTAATTCTAGGATCAGTCAACGATTTAACTTGGTTATGTGGGACTGAAATTCAACTTTAATTCTAGGATCAGTCAACGATTTGACTTGGTTTTGTTGGACTGAAATTCTACTTTCATTCTAAAATCAGTCGACGATTTAACTTGGTTATGTGGGACTGAAATTCTACTTTAATTCTAGGATCAGTCAACGATTTAACATGGTTATGTGCGACTGAAATTCACTTTTAATTCTAGAATAAGCCAACGAATTAACTTGGTTATGTGGGACTGAAATTTTTCTTTGAGTCTAGAATCATTTTTCAATTTTATTTGGTTAGTTAGGACTAAAACTCAACTTTTAATATGTTCTTAAATAAGGAAACAATATATCCTTGTTATACAGACTTACAAAAATCACGCAAAGCTTCTGTAAGATTTAACTGTCTTAAAACAGAAAGAACTGTTCACATGATGAATTGATACTTGACGATGTTTTTGCCTTTTCGCTTTTATCCATATCTTATGGCGCTTCAGATTTATGTTCCCCCAAATTAAGATTTAGTTTGCACTAATAATTGTAAATCAAACATTAGCCGCCCAAGGTTTCAAGATGTGCTTTATTATGTGGATTGCGTATAGACAGTAATTAAATGTCTGTGGTTTTATAAAATATTGGTAGGAACTGAAGAACATACAGTTTTTTTTCCCCCTGTCTGAGAGAAAAAAATGATTATTACCTCATGGCCAAGCAAAATATATTTTAACAAATGGCGCTTGGAAAAAAACCTTATAACGTAGATAAACATTTTTGTAGGATTTTTCTATTTTGAGAAATGGGCATAATTTATTTTATACGTTTGTCAAAACTTTTCACAAATAATTGTACAATTAACATCGCATTTTGACATATTGTCACTCAGTGCGAAGGATGATATTATGTACGATTTGTAGTTGACCATAGTTCAATTGAATTGAATTGAATTTTGAACTGAATTGGCTATTGAATAGAATATGACGCCCAATTTCACAAATGTAGCTATTTAGGAGTCTCAAACACCTCTACGTATTTATAACATATTCCATCAAAGGAATGTCTATATGTTTAGAACAGAACAGGAGATTGATTGTTGACTTGAACATATACAGTTCGTCGTTGTCACAGTTACATATTCAGTCAAATGCGAGATGCAATATAATATTATATATGTATATTTAGAATTATAAATATTTACACGAAGAAAACGATTGATGAAAAGTCGTATTTGACTGGAAATGCTGAAATAGCCATATGACCACACAAATGACCATACATGCATTGCCTCAGAACAGAACTGAACATAGCAGAACAGAACAGAACAATAGAAAACAGATAAAACAGAACAGTAAAGAACGGAATTAAACACTGAAACAGAACATACGGAACAGAGAGAAACGGAACAGAACAGAACAACTCAAACAAAACAGATGCAGCAGAGCAGTAAAAAACAGAACAAAACAATAGAACAAAACAGAACACAGAACGAAACAAAAAACACATATAAACGAAAAGAATATATCTTAATATATGGGAACAGAACAGAACGGACAAAACAAGAAAAAAAAACTAGATGAAAAAATGTATTAAACTATTGCAGTCTGAGCTTTTTTAGAAATGTCCTCTTAAATGACTTCTAAAAACAAGTACGCACGTGAGAATTTGAATATAACTTGAAAATGACACTCTTCAATTAAATCCATTAGGGGATCTAGGGGGGACACACCCGGCCCCCCCCCCCCGCGCTAAAATTGTCTAAGTTACTTTTGTATCAATGTCGAACAAAAAGGTAATAAAATACGCTCAAAATGCACCATTTCGGACTTGTATTGTTTAAACTATCAGGGGGGTGGGTACCCCGAAACCTGCCTGTCAACATTTTAAACCATATCAACTTCTCTTTCGGTGGAGGTACGTATGACAAATGGTTGCGCCCTCGGTTTGCGCCTCCCTCTAGTGTCAATTCATGGATCCGCCCCTGAATCAATATCTATTAGCACCAATTGATATAAAAGTCTTCATAAAATTCAAGAATAAAACATATATTTAAACAGATTCTAATATTTTATAATTGCAGTTTAATCAGATAATGAGTGCGAAATCAAATATACACAAAATGCACTTGAAAACGTTTTCCAAGGTTTATCAATTGTGGGAATGATAATGTCAATATTCCACTTTAAAGGGCACGCATGAGATTTGATTAAACATTTTGAAAATTATCACGCGATTCATGTGTACCCTTATTGTTAACATTGATTTTGCTTCTGTTAATAAGGCTGAAGAGATCAGTTGACGTCCGATTTGATAAGGATATTACGATATAAATGTTGGAAATAGTGCATCAATAGTGGTATAAGTAACTTAAAATATTACTTCATTTGTTTTGGTGTTTCAGTGATTTCTGACAGGAGACAAAAAGGTTTCTCAAAATGGGATGTAAGTTATTTCAACTTTATATAAAATTAAATATCAGTTTTTATTATAATTTAAATAAAATTATTATAACTATTTAAATTTCGTCATTCACTGTTGATCGATTGTTCGTTCATTGATATCTTCCTTCGCTGGTTTTAAATATTTACACCATTGATTCATTAATTATTATTCCATAATTCATTAACTCATTAATTCATTAACTCATTAATTAATTAATTAATTCATTAACTAATTCTTTCATTCATTCATTCAATAATTAACTGAATGAATGAATTAATTAATTCGTTCGTTCCTTCGTTCGTCGTTCGTTCGTTCGTTCGTTCGTTCGTTCGTTCGTCCGTTCATTCATTCATTTATTCATTCATTATTCAAAATGTTATCAATATTCCGCGTATTCTGAATGTGTGTTGTTGTTTTTATTTAATTTATTTATTGACAAATTTATATTTTATGTATTTATTTTAATTAAATGCCATTTATCAATACTTAAATTCATTTGTTTATCTATTCCTTCTTTCGATGAATTAATTAAATCGTTCTTTCGTTCATTCGTTCGTTCTTTCGTTCGCTCGTTCGTTCGTCCATTAATTAATTAATTAATTCATTATTTATTATATATATGTACAACGACCGTCAAGTTTTTCAGTTACTTGAATAAGCATAGATAATTAAATAAGTAAAATATAATTGTTGCATAAAAAAAGATGAGTACGTTCTATTAAAACATAATTATTATTAGTATACATGAGTATAATTGTATGAACATTATAATAGTTTTCTCCGTTTCTAGCGTGCGGTACGCCGACGTCAATCTCAGGCGGCGTCATCATTACGTCCGAGCCGTATGCGAATGCATCGTACGCCGTCTACCAGTGCAACAGCGGATATGTGGTAAGTTATTAAGGTGTTCCACCCATAACGTCTTCTCTGCATGTACAAAACAATTACAGGTGGATAATGTGTGTTAAAAAGCTTCTCACCGTCAAGGCGACCCGGTTTTGATTACCGGCCTGGGCGCATGTGAGCTTGGTTTGTGGTCACCATGCCGGACAAGTGGGTCTCTTGCGGGTCCAAATTTCTCGAAATTTCTTAATTCCCTTAGAACAGATTCAAAGCTAAGCTTAGCATGTATTTTGGCTATTTGAAACAAGCAATTTGAGCGCGTTAAGTCTAAGAGGTTTCGAGAAATTGGGGCCGGGTACTCCGATTTCCCCCACAACACATTAGACCACACTCTCGCGTAACAACATGCAAACGGGAGTGTTGATTATAAAGTTATTATAACTTGTAATAAATAAGTTTAAACTGAAAAGAAAATAGCGGGATAGTGCATTGATCTGACTAATTTACTATCCTTTTTACTTAGCAGACCTAGGTTAGTCCATCGAGCATCCGGCTTATGGGCACAAACGCAAAACAAAGTAATCTGCACTTTCGTTTTATGTGTGGTTGATAATTTTATAAACTTCTATGTTATCAAACATATAAAAAAGATTTACAGCTCTTCAGTAAAATTCCCCCGACGTTTTGTCATTCACAAACACGATGTATGTAAATCATTCATGTCGAAGGAGTAAGGGGGAGTTTATTTCAAATACATAAGGCTATACGCCCATGTATACACAAGCAATAAACGCGTATGCGATATTTCATAGTCAGTTGTCATACAAACATCAAGTTAAATAATCAGAATTAAACAATTATCAGTTCACAATATCATACATGTATATACACACACCCACTAATTCTTTTCTTTCATTTTCCATTGGCAAACTAATATCTAAAAGGTCAACGCCTCTTGTTCAACCTTGACCTTTATTTGACCTTCATATTTATTTCTCAGATGTCCGGAGAATCATACATAGAATGTTTAAACGGCGTATGGGGTACGCCTCTTCCATCCTGCACCCTCCAAGACTACAACAACCTGTACAACTATATCACTGAAAACCATGATGGTAAGTTGTCTACAGAACATATAGGCACGGCCCCAGGCACCAGTTTGTCAGAAAAAAAGTGTCCGGCCTGCTATACAAAATCTGTGTTACTGATTATGTAGGAGGATGTCTACCATTTACGAAAAGTGTTGTCGGCCAAAAAATATCTCTTGCGTAAGGCCAAAATCCAAGATGGCCGCCAAGATGGCCGCCAAGATGGCCGCCAAATTAAAAAAAGACTCTCTTGCATAGAAAATCCATCTCATTAGGAGGTTTTGTAGTTATTAGAAGTATTAGTTTGTCTATTTTATGATAATTCATTTTCTTATACTTTAAAATTGTCTTTGTTGAATTATTATAAATGGCAGACATTCCTCCTTAACAAAAATTGTTAGTATAGCAGGAGAGTGCAGTACAAATGCTAATTTTAGACATATTTGCAAGTTGGGGCTCTGCCTAATATGTGATATAGCATTTGATTGATGAATAAAAGGTACCATATTGGGTCAAGGTCAAATGTGTGTTGCACTGTTCAAACGGAACTTATTTTTGCTGTGCCTATCCTGATGAAACAATCATAACTATCAACTTATCAACTATAAAACTGTAATCTGTGTAAAATGTCATTAATACTGTCACTGTTTCTGATTAGAGCGGTAATGTCATTTCAAGTGTGTGGCGGATCCGAGGTCTAGTGGTAACACGCTTGACTGTCAATCTAAGGATCGCGGGTTCGGTCCCCCCCCCCCCGCACCGCTAAACAAATATCAATCGTGGGGGACGTTAAATGGGGATATTGAGTGACAGTGCTTTACACTAGTGCACGTTAAAGAACCAGGGTAGCTTTAACCAGGGTTACATTCTGTCTGTGCACTATGCTCCAAAAAGAGAAAATGGCTAACAATCTTATCGGAGCACACACCTAATGGGCAAGGCTCGAGTGCGGGTATAAATAAGCTTATGCACCATCTAGTGTGTGCACCTTCACGATACCGCTCTCATTACGGCGACCATTGAAGAGGTAAACGTGTCAAACAAACGCCGCAACCACTGTTGCCAAACCGATTACGTTTTTAGTGCAGCAAACATGTGCCAGTATGTAATAGTTTGTTGTTGTTGATTGATATGGACACAAAAAAAAACACACTAAAAAACTAAAAAAAAACTGAATATTTCGTGCAAAATGTCTATATTATAGTCGACAAGAAAGCATAATTCGCTGTACTATCTACACAATAATACAAAATAATGACTAAACGGACGTTTTGCGATCGTTTTCGTCGGACGTTCTCTAAACGATTTAATTGGAATCCGTCCAGTAATCCTGTTGGCGGAGATATAAGAGTGAACACTAATACTTTTGCATTTTAAAGACGCGTATTTTCGGGTGTTTGCATATATCTTGTGATGAAAGTAACTTTTGGGATTATTTTTTAAAAAGTGAAGATACAGCTATTACACTTGTCCGCACTTCCATGACCACTGATGTGTTGTTGTTGTTTTTTGATTTAGTGTAAAAGGACCCTGATTTGTAACAGAGCATATATACAGGTAAAGGCTGAAACATTGATTTAAGGGGACTAGACACCAGAGATCCCAAAACCGGCAAATACAGTATTTCACCAAAACAAGCCTATAAATGTCAATACCAGCCAGTATGGGGCCGATTCCTTTACGTTATAATCAAAACGAAAATTTGTCTCTGTTTCATCAGAGTTTACCCTTTTAAAAATAGCGCATAATGGTTTCCCAGTTTATAGTGTGTGAACTAAGCATGTGGAAGTCACGTGATTAGTACAGATACGTATACCGAGGTTATTTTTTAAAATTACTGGTACATGTGTATTTACGTGGTAGGCAAACCCAGTAAATTTCGTATTGAAAAATACACATGTGTCGTAAGCGATGTGATACATAAGTAGGTAGGGTTCAACGCGTAACACAACGATATCAATTTTCTGTAAGTTTTTGACAAGTTTCTGTTTTTTTCTTGCAAATGTATTATCTGGTGTCTAGTCCCTTTAGTATGTCAACTGGCGACATATTGTTCTAATTCTGACACCTGAAGTAGACCGCGTGTTTTTATTACTGTTTAAAATAAGGAGACCGATATTGTTTTAAGACCTATTTATTTAAGACCTTTTCTACCAAATCTTAATGTAATACTGTGTAATAATAAGTAATCAATCTTTAAGTTAAAAATAAAATAAAACTATTATCTGATTTATAAGTAGGATAGTTATGTGTGATTTCATCCTACTGGCATTTATATAAATTGGTTTAACATGCGAGACCTGAAATCTGACCCATATTGATCTCTATAACGCCGTATATTGGTAGCGACGAAGTGTGTTCGAGAATACCAAAACTTAACGTCGGATACCCCGCTTTGCTCTACATTCGGAACTTCTCGGCCTTTTTTCATCCCAAACAACCTCGGATGTATATGAACGGTTTACAATGTCATAAATCTTAACATTTAACTACGATGCAAGTAGATCGCGTATTAATTTCAATATAGCAGTTTAACTTAATGACATTTACTCTTGTGAATTTAGATAATTTATGCAATAATACCCTTCACTGGCAGTCAGTTTAAAGCTGCACTCTCACAGATTTACCGCTTTGACAACGTTTTATTTTTTTGTATTGGATCGAGTAATTTTTTGCGTAAATACTCGTATCTGCAAACCAATAATATTAGACTGCTGACAAAATATGAAGTTTTCATGTTTCCGATCAAAAAATTATGTTTTATGGCTAAAGGCGTTACTAACGGTTTAAGAAAAAAGCATAATACATTAATTTTTTAACTTAAATATGAAAATTTGCGATCTGATTTTTTGTTAGCAGTCTTATATCACTTGTTTGCATGCATTTTCGCATAGATTGGTTCGTTTAAAGACAATAAATTAAAAAGTAGTCAAAACGTTCAATCTGTGAGAGTGCAGCTTTAAACTCAGTAATACAAAATATACGTTAAAAAACTACAATTCATTAATACTATTATTTCAAATTTTACGAACTACTTCTACTAATGTACTGGCATACATCAGAGGTTGTTTTTGATAGAAAATGGCCGTGGAGTTCCGAGTGTTTGCTCCATTGAGTACAGAATTGTAAACGGAATCAAGTACCGGGCTTGCCGACGATGCCAAAACTCGGCATGAATTATGATAATGAATACCGCAACTCGTTGCACTCAGCGAATTTTGATATTTCATCAGTAATACTCGGTTGATAAGTTACTTAACACGCTATTTAAAAACAACAACAATAGTCATGACAAGCGGTTGATGTAATAAAACCACATTTACTACAACAACAACACCAATCAGCATCAGCTTCGTTCTCAACAACATAATCATCATCTACATCAGCAGCAGCACCACCAGCACTCTCAGTAGCGCCACCATAGACATAATCACCACAACCACAATTACGTCAAGGTGGTGATGATGATGATGATGATGATGATGATGATGATGATGATGATGATGATGATGATGATGATGATTATGATGATGATCATGATGATGATAATAATGATGATGTTGATGAAAATAATGATGATCATGAAAATGATGATTTTGTTTAAAACCACTACCAAACCACGTTACCAAAAAGCTGTATTGTGTATCGTTATTGTTATCAAATTGACATCAATATTAATGAAACAAAAGGCCAAAAACAAAGGCCATATCAAATATTTCGATTTTAAATATTTGGTGAACGTACGTCACTCGGTTATTTGGAAATTCGTAATATGCTTTTTCTAAATGGTATTCAAAATTCCGTAATATACCTCGATTTAATAGAAGATTTGAAATGGAACCATTTATTTACTTCCATTATGGAAACCACAGGAATTTGACACAGTGTTTGCTGTTAAATGATAAATTAAAGTCATTATATGCGTAATATATAGTATTAGTGACCAGGTCTTTGTCCGAAATTGTTTTTTGTCAGTATTTTGTCATATAATGACTTTAATATATCATTTATGACCAAACACTGAGTCAAATTCCTGTGATGGAAACTTGCATAGGAGTCATATATAAGTGGAAAAATATGTTATTTACAATGCTCAGTAAATGTTACGCACAAGCAATGATTCAGTTATAGATATATCTAAATAATTAAGGAGAGCGAAGAGAGCGAGCCGTTTTTAGAAGTAATAAGATTCATTAAAATGTGCCGACTGTCTTGGATTGTTACCAGTTTCCAACTAATATGTTCCAAATGATTGAGAGTTTGTAACCAGTTTTTAGCAGGCGAGGGAGCAAATTCATATCTTTATGCCTGTTAGGTCGCAAAAATCCTAAGTCTAGGCGATTCATTCCCGTTCACCAGAGTGATGATGCTATGCGTACCAAAGTTAGATTAAATATCATTATCGAACCCCTGATAAATGAGAATGAAGCGATTAAGCGTGGCGTGGATCAAGGCGGATTTCCTTTAGAAATATCCAAATTCTTTTTTTGACCTGGAAATACTTCAAACCAAATCTACAACAGAAGCTAAATTGATTTCACAAGAAATACTGATACTTTTCACAAAACCTTGGGCAGTATCCATTAAACTTCTTAAGGAACTTGAGTCACCTTCCTAATTTTAGTATCTCTTTAGTCTTATGGAGAGGAAACTGAAGAATTTTCCATTGACCTTATTAAAAAAAACACACTTAAATGTTAAAAAAAGTTTACATTACTTTTATTTGACTATGAACATTTTAAGAAATCGACTTAAGTTAGGAAACGACTTAAGATATTTTATGAATACGGCCGCTGGTTTTCATCCTCGGCACCCCAGCGTATTCATATCGAATATAGGTTATGAATACGCTGGGGTGCCGAGGATGCTGGTTTTCCATTCACGACAAATTAGCGGGTGTATTGTACTTTTTCTTCAGACATTCCAAACTGGTTGTTCTACATGTTCGCCGGGGTGTGCGGACTGGTGATGCTGCTGCTGCTCACGTGTATCCTTGTCTGGTGTCTACAGTGCATGGGGTCAGTATTTTAGTTAGAGACTTATTTTAAATCTTTGCCGCAAAGTGTAGCAAGGGCGGTTCGAGGAGTTGACGTTGGATGAGGCGTAACTAAGATGTCTGTTGTGCATTGGGTCTATAATTGTTTTATAGAATTCAATTTCCGCTCTCTATTCGGCAATCGTGACCACTCGGCCATCTCCGACAAGTTTCGGGGTAAATATATTTGTTGGACAATGGCCGAGGTGTTCCGATTGGCTATTTAATATTGTAGGTGTTCTAATTGGCAATTCGGTAATGTAGATGTTCCACACTTTACACATCAGCATACTCATTTTCTGACCAATGTAAAGACATCTGAAATCATGCTCGAGTTCGTTTCTTTTAAAGAAACCTTTGGTACCAGTGTTTATAAAATAAAGACAAGCTAATTTGAACATTGCCCTCGTGGCCTTGAACCAACAACCACGAGTGCGCGTGTACATGCGCATGCACGTGCGGGTGATGGGCGTGTGTATATAGTTTTGGTGCCGTAAAGACAGTCATCAAACCAATGACTATTTTACAATGTTTTAGTTGTTACGGGAAGGGCGCAATGTTCGGAGAGATGGAACCCTCGGGATCGCCGTGTTGTTGTTGCAGTCGCCGGAAAAGGTGAGATGCTTGGTAGAGCCCGTACATTTTTACATTAACTAGGTTAAGGTAGAAAAAGTTTGACGTTTAATGATTTGACATCCCCATATCAGATAGTCGGTTGCTGAAAACTGAAAAAGGTGGGACGCAAGGTAGACTTTGTTCATCAAGCGTTATGTTTCAGACATTAATTTGAATCTCACTACTTCACATACACTTCTAATAATGTGTGTTCACATACAATTCTTATCATATGTTTCACATATACTTCTTATAATATGTTTCACATACACTACATATAATATTTTTCACTTACACTACTTACAATGTGTTTCACATACAATTCTTATCATATGTTTCACTAACACTACTTATCATATGTTTCACATATACTTCTTATCAAATGTTTCGCATACACTACTTATAATATGTTTCACATACATGACATATAATATGTTTCACTTAAACTACTTATACTGTTTTCACATACAATTCGAATCATATTTTTACTTACACTACTTGTTATTATGTTTCACATAAACTATATATCATATGTTTCACATACACTTCTAATCATATGTTTCGCATACACTTATTATCATATGTTTCGCATTCACTTCTTATCATATGTTTCGCATACACTTCTTATCATATGTTTCGCATTCACTTCTTATCATATGTTTCGCATACACTTCTTATCATATGTTTCGCATTCACTTCTTATCATATGTTTCGCATTCACTTCTTATCATATGTTTCGCATACACTTCTTATCATATGTTTCGCATTCACTTCTTATCATATGTTTCGCATACACTTCTTATCATATGTTTCACATACACTTCTTATCATAAGTTTCGCATACACTTCTTATCATATGTTTCGCATACACTTCTTATCATAAGTTTCGCATACACTTCTTATCATATGTTTCACATACACTTCTTATCATATGTTTCGCATACACTTCTTATCATATGTTTCGCATACACTTCTTATCATATGTTTCGCATACACTTCTTAGCATATGTTTCGCATACACTTCTTATCATATGTTTCACATACACTTCTTATCATATGTTTCGCATACACTTCTTATCATATGTTTCGCATACACTTCTTATCATATTATATTATCATATGTTTTGTACACTACTTACCGTATGTTTTTTTATACAGTATTTATTAAATGTTTCACATACACTACTTATCATATGTTTCACATATACTGCATATCACATGTTTTTATACACTACGTATCAAATGTTTCACATACACAACTGATCACTTGTTTCACATACACTTCTTATCAAATGGTTCACATACACAACTGATCACTTGTTTCACATACACTTCTTATCATATGCTCCACATACACTATACTTGTTTCAAATGCTATTCTAATGATATGTTTCACATGACATAATTATTTTATACTCCAAATACGCATGTTCTCCTCTTATATAACAGCTACCAGCCACAGCGGCGCTGCAATACGTTTCCCCGACGTTTCGAGTATGACGAGGACGGCCGGCGGTACCACGTCGATGATTATGGTTACCGGTGTTACTATCCGCACAAGGGCAAACACTCCAGTAAAGTCGCCGTGGACGTAACCTCCGAGGTACCTTTTATGGAATGGTTAAACATGCAAAGTCTAAATGTGTCTCTTTCAATTAATTCTTCTTGGTATCACACGTGTGTGTGGTTGGGTGTGTTTGTGTGTGTGTGGGGGGGGGGGGGGGTACTATGTTTCGGCAATTTATTAAACAATTGAGATTTGTTCCATTGAGAGTTATCTTTTTATGAATGAATTGATTGCTACTTCTCTGGAAGTTTCTAACAAGATAAATGAGAATTGTTTCAGCTGTACTTGCTTATATTTAACAATGTGAACACATCGTCAAATATTTTACGTTTGAAACGATTTGTTAATTTGTATCGCCCCAAAAGCGTTTTCAAATAGAAACTGTTCGGAACTTCAAAGATATTCGCCCTTATGGGCTTATATTAAAGCTTAGATACTGGTCCGCCAATGTAAAACCAATGTTATGTCTTTATATGTTATTATTTATTTTTGGGGGGTGGGGTGTGGGTGGGTGGGGTATGAGGCCACCTCATTAGTTTTTGTACATTTTGATACGTCCAGCTATACATGCATATCGGTGATAACTGCAGTCGGTTTCGTTTCATATGGGAAGTCGATACTCAGGCGGACTTGGGTGGACTTAAAGCCAAGATCATTTAATGCACGAACTACTTAAATGTTCCCTTTAATTTACAAGCAGTAGTAAAAGTATCTTGAGGTCACTTTTACTCGAATATATTCATTGTCGGTATTACTTTGACCACGCCCGAACTCTTAATGTCTTGTTTTTCAGACGCATTCTTCTCCACGCCAGACGTTTGTTAACGCAGTGAGCGATGTTATGTACGAGAAGCGTGGTGTGCCTGCAAAGGAGGTACAAGCATGGAAACCGCATGCAAACCCCGTCAGAAATATCAACACCAGCACGAAATAGGATGGAAACCATCTTGGGCAATCGTACGACAACGACATGAACTTTTGATCAAACAGCTTTCATAACTTTTTTAACGAACTGCGACAGGCCTGTCGGGGAGGGGCTAGCCTGAAAACCACACACAAACCATTAGGGTAATCAACATCAGCACGAAACACGATCGTAAACCGTCAGGACCGCATTGAGCATTATCAACTAAGAACTCCTTTAACTTCAACAAATGTTAAATGTGGCCGGCCGGCCAAGGGGTGCTATGCTAAGAACCGCACTAAAATTCATTTTTAAATATCAACACTTGTCTAGTACCTTTTTAAATAGTACATAACATAAATGTGATATTTGAGCAACCATGAATGTGATATTTTGCTTTAAACAATCATGCATGTGATATTTTGCTAAAAACAATCATTAACGTGATATTTTGCTTTTAAAAATCGTGAATGTGATATTTTGCTTTAAACAATTAAACAATGATGCATGTGATATTTTGCTTAAAACAATGTATGTGATGTTTTGCTTTCAACAACAATGAATGTGATATTTTACTTAACTGAAGCCCATTCACGTAAATGAACCTTATGTGTAAATACCATATATGTAGTTTATTATTTTTAAAATGATTAAAAGTCCTATTGCGAAACGCTGGACGAGGTTTTATTCAGTTTTTAGGAGTATTTACTATACACATACATGAAATAATTAGCATCAAAATTAATACCAGTTTAATTACAAATTCTCCACCGATAGGGCCACAGAAAAACTTGACTTCAATTTAATACCCTTAACTGAACATACATTTTTATTCCACCGAAGGGTGGCATATAGTTATCGGACCGTCTGTTAATCAGACAAACTGTCAATTAGTAAATCCGTCTCTGCGGTTCCCGGTCAATAACTGAAAATAACTTCGGCTCATGAACGTCAAACTTGGTAGGCAGGTTGTACATTTTCAGTAGATGACCCCTTTTGATTTTGAAATATTTAGGTCAGAGGTCAAAGTATCGGTAACCTTGAGCTGAAATAAAAAACGATTAATGATTGAAGAACGCTTCGGTCCAGGAACGTCAAACTTGGTAAGCTGGTTGGTTATGTAATGTCAACGTCGTGGTGACCTTAAACTTAAATATGTTTTTTTGTCGACAACTGCAGAATACTTCGGCCCATTAACCTTAAACTTGGTAGACATGTGGGTAATGAACATCGATTTTGAGGTCAGGATGTCAAAGGGCAATGTAACATTTTGAGGCTAATGTCGAACAAAACTTGATATTGCTGCCATGATAGTGTACCTGATAACGGGAATTCAATCAAACTTCACAGAGCACCTACTTATTTTTTTAATATAACTTTTTAAGTATTTGAACATATATATGTGTCTGAAGGAAGCTTGTTGAGCAGGATAGTTTACTGATTTAAAATACTAGACGCGTTTCTGAACTAAGAACCTAGAAACTTAAGTTAGTATATACTAATTTATTTGAGCTCGAGTGTGAGGGAAACTGTTAGCTTATAGAAGCACTCTCGAGTCCGTTTCCTGGGCAGAAACCAGTACTGTGTCCTTTTTGAGAGGCTATGAGAAAGGTCCCCTTATGGGGATCGAACCCAGGAACTCTTGGATGAGAGGCGGACACCTATAACACAATAACACTTTCACCCCGTATAACTATAGTTGGTAACTCGACTTTCACCCCGTATAACTATAGTTGGTAACTCGACTTTCACCCCGTATAACTATAGTTGGTAACTCGACTTTCACCCCGTATAACTATAGTTGGTAACTCGACTTTCACCCCGTATAGCTATAGTTGGTAACTCGACTTTCACCCCGTATAGCTATAGTTGGTAACTCGACTTTCACCCCGTATAGCTATAGTTGGTAACTCGACTTTCACCCCGTATAACTATAGTTGGTAACTCGACTTTCACCCCGTATAACTATAGTTGGTAACTAGACTTTCACCCGGTATAACTATAGTTGGTAACTCGACTTTCACCCCGTATAACTATAGTTGGTAACTCGACTTTCACCCGGTATAACTATAGTTGGTAACTCGACTTTCACCCCGTATAACTATAGTTGGTAACTCGACTTTCATCCGGTATAACTATAGTTGGTAACTCGACTTTCACCCCGTATAACTATAGTTGGTAACTCGACTTTCACCCCGTATAACTATAGTTGGTAACTCGACTTTCACCCCGTATAACTATAGTTGGTAACTCGACTTTCACCCCGTATAACTATAGTTGGTAACTCGACTTTCACCCCGTATAACTATAGTTGGTAACTCGATTTCAGTGTGTAATAAACTAGAAAGGCCAATGAAAGCCATGGAGCTTATTTGCTGCTAAGGTTTCGCTGAGTTTTCCGTGTAATCATGATGTTATATAAAGAAAACTACTATTTTACCTTAAGAATGCATGATTTAAGGTAAACCATCCATCAATAGTATTAATGATGGATGGTTTACCTTAAATCATGCATTCTTAAGGTAAAGTAGTAGTCTTCTTTATATAATACCATGAATAATTAATATTAATTTAATACAAAAAAATGCTACTGGTAGGGTTTCACATTAAAGCTGTACTCTCACAGATTGTAAGTTTTTGACACGTTTTAAAAAAGTTGTCTCAGAATCGGCTGATTTGGGCATCAATGCCTTCAATTCAGTCCTAATAGATAATTCACAATAGAACAAATTTCTGATATTTGGTAAAACTGCCGAAAACGTATTTTTTCTTAAAGCGAAAGTAACGCTTTTAGCCATAAGACATTAATTTTCGAACTTAAATATGATAAATTGCGATCTGCTCTTTTGTCCAGGTTTCCAGACATTTAGGCAAAATCTGGCGCATTCAAAGACAAAAACTGAAAAAAAGTTGTCAAAACGATCAATCTGAGAGTGCAGCTTTAAAGCAACATTATGTTCATTGTAAATAGTCTTCACCAAGAGATTTTTTTGACAAAGGCCTTATGTTATTAAAGAAACAATTTGTGCTATAACTCCCTTTAATATATTATATCATTTAACAGTGGCGTCAAAATCGTGTAATTCAAAAATCAAATCCATGCAAAAATGATATCATTTATATCAATTTGAATTAAACGTGGAAATAATCTCGATGTTAATATCTTAAATGCGCTTGCTATTGATGTATTGCCTTCCTTAAATATTTACTATAATCTTTGAATGGTTAAATGTGGTTAATTAAAATATTCTAGAGGAGGACACAAGCTAGCTACAACTGTGACACTTTCAAAGTTTATTAGAGCCTCGTTCATGCACATACATTATACAATATAGATACATACATAATCATAAATTAGTTCATACATGTTCGTGGCAATTCTAAAAGTATTATAAGAGACTAAAACAAGTATCACTATACACGAGCCAATCGTAACACGGTCATATAATTCATACGTATGTAATAGTTAGATGTCATGAAGCAAATTCTTAATGATTAAGAATGGGTGGAGTGAGCGTAGAGAACGACCCCTTCTTAATCATTAAGAAATTACTTCAGGTCATATTACTGACTCGAAATACTACCTCATTGGCCGACACATTGTCAACGAAAAATCTGACGTAGGGTATCGGATGAGTGGCAGTGGGCGGACTTAAACACCCGCGAAAGTTGAAATTCGTTATGATTAAGAGTTAAAAGTACTTAATGATTGCAAATCTGCAAGTTCATTGGCTGAAGATGTGGGTTGTATTCTAAAAAATCTTAACTTAAACATTACAAAGTGAAATCGCATGACTGTGCTCAAGTGATAAACACATTGCCACAATATCACAAAAAATCTTGAGTCAATCTCAACTCATTGTACCACAGAATCGCATACAACGATTTAAAGCTGCACTCTCACTGATTGAACGTTTTAACAATTTTTTTTTGAAAGAGCCAATTTATGCGAAAATGCATAGAAACTAGTGATATAAGACTGTTGACAAAAAAACAACAGATTGCAGATTTTCATATTTAAGTTTTAAAAAAGGATGTTTTATGCATTTTCTTAAACTGATATAGTAACGCTTTTAGCAATAAAACATTAATTTTCGAACGGAAATATGAAAATCTGCAATCTGAACTATTGTCAGCAGTCTTATCTCACTCCTTGGCTGATATAAATTTACGCACAAATTGGTTAAATCCAAGACAAAAAAAAAAGACAAAAAAAAGTTGTCAAAACGGTAAATCTGTGAGAGTGCAGCTTTAAATAATTAAGTGTATGTGTTTACCTTTTAAAGTGCATTCTCTCAAAGTTATGTTTATGGAAAAACATTTCTACAACAAAAAATGTGCTTATAATACAATATAATTTATTACTTTTGAGTCAATTACATTTTGTGCTCTAGAAATATTAATTAACTTATTACGGATATGTCAACATAATGCATATTTTTTAAGAGAATATACGTGAGTTATTTTGAAAATGGGGAAAAATGAGCTGAACTTGAGTATGAGAAAAAACTTAAGTATTTTCGTGATATTGATACCGGCTGGCCCCAAGAAAAATGAGTTGAGACTGAGATTGAGATTTGACTTTTAAAAGTATTTTCGTGATATTGGTGCCAGGTCTTTGCATGAGCCCAAGCCTGCTTACAAGTAAAAATGGATTCCATGCGGTATGCGGTTTAAGCCCCAAGTTACAGTGTTGCCGGTTTGCGGGTATAATGAATAAATAAGGTCATACCTCCACATATGACGTCAATAACATTACGTCATCGCATATTGGGTTTTCCCATTGGAAGAAAGTTCCTTGGTTCAGGTAATTACTTTATTTATTAATTTATGACATACATATGATTGATGTTGATATACAATTCTAATTAAATGCTATTATAGTGTCTCTTTGGTACAGTATGTGTTTTTTAAATGTCTCCGAATCTTATTTCATGTCATTTGGGCAGCGAAGGAAATTCATGCAGCACGTGTAGACCTATTTAAAATGCATCAATTGAATTAAATGAAGAAGTAAAACAAAGATCTTGTCCTTCCTAAAAAGTTGATTAATGAAATTGAAGCCTATGTTAAAAGTACATGCTATTATGTTATTGCTGCTGCCGGTATTGTTATTGCTGCTGTTGCTTCTGTTGTTGCTGCTGCCGATGATGATGATGCTGTTGTTATTGCTGCTGTTGCTTCTGTTGTTGCTGCTGCTGCTGATGATGATGCTGATGTTATTGCTGCTGTTGCTTCTGTTGTTGCTGCTGCTGATGATGATGATGCTGATGTTATTGCTGCTGTTGCTTCTGTTGTTGCTGCTGCTGCTGATGATGATGATGCTGATGTTATTGCTGCTGTTGCTTCTGTTGTTGCTGCTGCTGATGATGATGCTGCTGATGTTATTGCTGCTGTTGCTTCTGTTGTTGCTGCTGCTGCTGATGATGATGCTGATGTTATTGCTGCTGTTGCTTCTGTTGTTGCTGCTGCTGATGATGATGATGATGCTGATGTTGTTGCTGTTGCTGATGATGATGATGATACTGATGTTATTGCTGCTGTTGCTTCTGTTGTTGCTGCTGCTGCTGATGATGATGCTGATGTTGTTGCTGCTGATGATGATGATACTGATGTTATTGCTGCTGTTGCTTCTGTTGTTGCTGCTGCTGCTGATGATGATGCTGATGTTATTGCTGCTGTTGCTTCTGTTGTTGCTGCTGCTGCTGCTGATGATGCTGATGTTCTTGCTGTTGCCGTTACCATTGTTGCTGTATGCCATTGTTGTTCTTTTGTTGTGGATGTTTTTGTTGTTGTTGTTGTTGTTGTTCCTGCCACTGATGCTGCTGCTGCTGCTGCTCATTTTCATGTTTTAGGACGGGAAAGTGAAGAACGTGCCATCTATCAAATGTTGTGACCACACTGCTACTCATTCCGATAGCCCTCGTGGTATGTTGTTGTTGCTGTCGTTGAGGTTGCTGCTACTGCTTCATGATGGCTGTTTACCTGTTTCAGAATGTCTCAGACCGTGGAGCATGTGCCGTTTATCCTCGCGATCGTCGTGCTGCTCATCCTCGTGGCGCTCATGGTTGTCAGTATCGTTCTCTGTTGCATTCAGGTCTGCAGGTATAAAGTTTTAAATATTTCCTTTAATTGTATGTACGAATGACAGAGCACTAGCGGTTTCAGCGGGCGGCGCGTATCTGGCACCACCCTCTCCCCCCTGAACTCGTACATGTTTACTTCTTATTTCAATATAGGAGAAAAAAGTAATAAACCACTCCCAAAACGTACCATTTCAGACTAGCAATTGTTCCAAGTCTTCAAGTATATAAAAAAGACCCCTGTCAACATCATCAGTTTAAAATTTGGTTCTGAGGCAGGGGCGGATGTCAATTGGTTGTTTCCCTAAGTTACGCCTTCTCTAACGTCAACTAACGTCAACTCCTCGACACGCCCCTGCAGAGGCCGTCAAGAACTTGCCTATCATTCTGGCGAGCTTCGTGCTGGTTATTCTATCGGGGTTCGTGGTCGCCAGCGTCGTTCTCTGTTGTGTCCAGTGCCCATGATAACGAACAGTCTCAAGTCTGAGTCTAGTCTAGACTTATAAAAGCATTTTTTATGAAGGACCAAACGGTTTTACACAAACATGTGTCAATACTAGTAAAACATTCATATAGTAATATCATTCAGCAAAGGGAAGTTACAATGAAGTGAAGATTCGTAATTTTGAATCTTGAGTCTGAACTCATGATTGAGACCGTGTGAAATCATGGACATAAGTCTGATGTACGAAAAAATGAAATCTTTTTTTTACTGAAACATGTCTTATTTTCAAATAACGAAATATAGGGTATCACCAATGAAAAGAATATACTTTATAGTATCAGTATTATGCTTTAAATCACCAGTCAAAGAGGTACGAGTACATGTACATACCACTAAGTGCCCCCCCCCCTTGAGGAAGGGAGTCAATGCTGTATTTATAAGGTGAAAATGTATCAGTCGGACTTAATTGAACAAGAATGCCTCATTTATAAATAGACCAATATTAAAGATATAAAATTGTGATAAAATATATTTCTTAAGTATACACCGACCCTTTCATACCAAAACGGTTTGGGTGTCATCTTTTATAAAATAATTTGAAAAAAGTACATGTTTTAGCATAGGGAATTATAAGGGCCAAATTTAGGCCCCAAATTGGTCGGGCAATCCAACATTTTCAATGATTCTTTAGTGCAATTTACTGCACTCTAAAGGCTGTTTCTTCATGCGAAAAAAATTCCATTTTTTTTCCCAAAAAATATATATAAAAAATCCAATTTGATAAATGCAGACTACATTAATGAATAAAAAATCAATGAATTTCTTGAAAAAATCTTGACAAGGCTAACTCTTTCACTGCATAGTGTATGCATACAAAAGTGAAAACATGTATATTTGCCATTATATTAGCTATTTTGGCCTGATTTGTATTTTTCAAAAAGTCAACTTTTTTCCCAATTTGAAAGGCACAGGCGGTAAAAATAATTCCAAAAAAAATCACTGATTGTAATTATTGTAATAAATCAAAATACAGTTTTATTAAAATCCGAGGCAATACAATGGATGAAGCAGGCAATCTAGCCATTCGCCATTCCGACGACTATAATTATTAAAGTGACACTCTTATTCAACATCAATACATACACATGTATAACAAACATTTATTATGACTGATAAACCTTTAAAGCTGCACTCTCACAGATTGAACGTTTCGAACTTTTTATATTTTTTGTCTTGGAACAAGCCAATTTATGCGAAAATGCATGTAAACCATTCACATAGGACTGCTGACAAAAATAGTGAAATATTTTTCTATTTAAGTTCAAAAATTGATGTTTTATGCATTTTTCTTAAACCGTTTAATATTAACGCTTTAAGCCATAAAACATAAGTTTTCGAACCGAATTCTTATTCCAAGATTTTTTTTTTAAAAAGTGGTAAAAATGGTAAATCTGTGAGAGTGCAGCTTTAACTACTTACTAAATAATGCATTTATAGAAAAATATTATTTACTGATAACAAGATTGAAACCGTGTATTTAAAAGCAGAAAGCCTAAACATATTAAATGAATGAGGAATGCTAAAAGATTTATTGTGATCTACTATAGTCTCATAAGGTAGAAATACCGTGTTTTATGCTCATTTCTTTCAAATTAAACTCGGTATCCTTCATAAAAACCATTGTTTTCGACATTTTTTCATCCTTTTTGGAATATTAAAACAATACTATTAATTGTGGTATGTGTTATTTGGGAGTAAGAGTGCATCTTTGAAAAGTTAGAAATGGATTTTTCTCCATCTCTTGGTTCCCCTCTGTTTTCAGATCTGGTTCCCTCATGCATGCGCAGTTTGGCGGTGGACAGCAGTCAGTCGTGCCAGCCCTGTGTCGACCATGCCTGGAAGTAAAAGTGGATGACAATGCCGCCCAGTCGCCCTAGTAGGTGTTTTTTTCACTGAAATTGAACAAAATTTTAACTGTTGCTGTGTTTTCACTTAAACAACAACAACAACAACAATAACAACAACAACAACAGTAATAATAATAATAATAATAATAATAATAATAATAATAATAATAATAATAATAATAATAATGATAAATAATAATTATAATAATGATAAATAATAATAATAATAATAATAATAATAATAATAATAATAATAATAATAATAATAATAATAATAAAAACAATAACAATACCACCACTACCACAACCACCAACACCACCACCATTTGTTTACAACAACAACAACAACAACAACAATAACAACAACAACAACAGTAATAATAATAATAATAATAATAATAATAATAATAATAATAATAATAATGATAAATAATAATTATAATAATGATAAATAATAATAATAATAATAATGATAATAATAATAATAATAATAATAATAATAATAATAATAATAATAATAATAATAATAATAAAAACAATAACAATACCACCACTACCACAACCACCAACACCACCACCATTTGTTTATAGATTTCGCATATATGCTTACATGTTCGGCAAAAATATCGTTTATTGTTTCATTTTTCAGTATTTTAGAGTCATGTGGTGACATATATTACCTACACAAGCTCGATCATGAGAGGCTTGCTGGTCGACAACGTCGGTATGGATCCATGGGGGATATCGACTTCAGCAGGGGGGTAGGTGTCGTAAAATGCCATTCGGAGCTCCTCGGCCAATTTCCATAGAAAACAACCTCGGATGTATATGGACGGTTTACATTGTCAAAAATCTTTACACTCACCTACGCTGCAGGTAGATCGCGTAGTAATTTCAGATTAGCAGTTAAATTTAATGACTTAACACATGGGAATCTTAATTATTAATGTAACAGTACACTTCACTGGCAATCAATAAAAAAGTAGATATACAAAATACACGTTAAAACAATACGATTGATTAATACTATTATTCAAACTTACTTCCAATGATGTACCGGCATACAACCGAGCTGTACGACGGCAAATGGCCGAGGAGTTCCGAATGGTATAATGCTAGTCAGTTTTCCGCTTGTGTATGCGGGTTGGATGGTGTATCTGACCTCAGGGCTCTCGTGGAAGCTGGTCATCAGTCATAGCTGGTTTCCGTCAATAGCTTGGTGTCGTTGTCGTTGATGTCTTTTTCGTACAAACCCCACTCTATCCTTAGGAATGAAAGCATTCAAGATATTAAAATGTAACTTAGTCGACATACTGCCAGATTTAATTTCAATACGAGCATGCGCAGCAACCCCAATAACTCTAGCTTTAATATTCATCAGTTCAACTGAGGAGAAAAAAAAATAGACGAGCGTTGCCGCTTGCTCCGCGGCGCTTTTTATTATATATTATGATCTGGGAGTCAGACGTATGCTCAATTTTGTGGCTCATTATTACAATCATCGGAATTAGAGTTTTGGATGAACAAGCCCGAATTCTTATACTAGTGTTTGCCATCATGTTTTTAACACCCTGCTATACAAAATCCAGAAATTGAACAAACCCAGAAAGCATTTTGCTAGTGCTTTGCTTGCATACTTGTGTTCATTTCGATAACTGCATTAAGTGAGGGTTTTCTTGTCCGTTGGTATAGACGATGGAAGCTTTCAATTAAAAACGGAGGATGTTAAATTATGTGTGTGTACTTGACTATTTCATATTTTATTGAAACTCCCTCCCCCTTCTCCTGAATCCCCTGATGCATGGTTAAGCTGTTTATTACACAGGAGGGGCTTATCAGCTAACCAAAAAGACACGAACATTTGATGAAGCAACTGTTGTACTCGCAACGGGGTAAGGAGGTGGGCGGTGGTATTGGTCTCACTTTAAACATGGTGGGAGAGGGCATATTGTCATAATAATGTACGAAATTGATTTCAAAAATGTATACAATATTGTCTTTACAACTGTTAATCGTGAAATCAAAAACTTTGGTTCCGGTTATTACCATATTAATTTTGTCAGTATTTCCTGCTACTGTGATCGGGCGTTTAGTTGAAGCAATGTAAGCTGTCAACTAGGTTGACCAGGGTACGGAGGAAGAGCTTTGAAACTTAATTTGTATAACCATACATGTACCATGAGTTTTTGCTTTCAATGTCTGTTTAACCTTTGATACTGTATTTTCAGGAACAGGTGCGGCTTGGAAATGAAATAAGTTACCTGTAATAAAGTGCATGTTGGAGCATGCTCTACGATTTGGCTACAAATAAACAAAATATACAAGATGATGTCGTTGTCTGTTTGTCAAACTCGAAGGAAAATATTGGATGTGTCCCCCCGTCCCGTCCGGAACCAAAACATTTTCAGTATTGGCTGAAAACCTGTATTTAAGAAAATATAGATACATGTATTAGTATTAAACGTTGCATTAGGCCAAACAAAATGTTTCGGGTAACCCGACCCTACCTAATAAAAGCCGCCGACCCTAGTATTTAAAAAACAAAAACAAAAACAAAACGGTCTTCCCACCATAACACTTTTTTTTTTAAATATAAACTGTTTATAGTGCCCATGTAAGTGCATTAGCCGTCGAAAAGATAAATAATGCAAATATTCAATTACATGTAGCTAAAATAGTTACAAGAATGGTAAATTTGGACTGAAAACACAGTTTCAAGTCACGCATTTTTGTATTTTCACTTTGTAAACAATCAATCGCTTATCTTATACATTCAATAACTTTTTTGTTAAGGCCTCTAGAAACAAAAGTTAAAAAACGAGAGACGCTTACACGTGTGGTCTCCGGGTAGGCATATAAAATTATATTGCGAGAATGGTGAGGTAACTTACTTACAAGGTGAAAATATCTACCTGAAACATCGAAATTCCTTCAAACGCCGCCATTTGATTCGGCTTCACACAATTTCCCTCACTTAAAATCCGGCAAACACAAATCACGTTGGATCCCCTGTATGATATATTCTTGACGTAATCTGTTCTACAAATTCAACATAGAATACGGGTTTGATAGTGGAATACTTAGTCTGGTATTTCTGGCGTATCCTAAAGGCACGAGTACAGCGAAAACTGTTGACTTCTTCTTATTGGCTAAGACACACTTCAGTACTTGGCATTTGACAACAACGGTAGACGACTTGTGCAAGTCTGAGAATAAATGGATCGGCACTCCACTGACAAGATGTCCGGACATTGTGTGAAAATGATAATGCATGCACGAAAATAGGAGTTGTTGTTTCTTTAGTAAACTACAATTTCCGACCGCCGACTTTTATTACATAAAATAAAAAGGATTGTTAGTTATGCATTTTGACCCGGTCGATTGTATTTGATTCGACAGGATTTTTTGCAGATTCGGATTTCACGAGGCGTAAGCCGAGTAAAATAAAAAAAATCTGCAACATCCCACGAGAGTCTATTACGACACTCCGGATCAAAACACATTACTAAAACCCCTTTTATTGTATACATTACTAGTTAAGATACATGTTTCCATATCAAATGTATTTTTAATGACGGACTATTTTGTTTTATGACGTCATCTTAACATCGCACAACGATACTTATTATGTCGTGACGTCAGTATAGTGGAATATGGTCGCATTGCACTGGAGTGGAATACGGACTACCGTATTTTGCGATATGTATTGCGTGTTGATTTACGATGCTCAGCAGTGATTCTATCTACGAACTACGTGTATTTAATAATTTAATATCAATGGGGTGGGGGGGGGGGCGGGTCTTTGTCTTTGGTCAATTGCGGGAACATGTATTTGATACAGTGAATGGGGTAATTACCAATTTGATGGATTTACCTTTTTGTTGAAACACTGGAAGGAAGTTCCACTTGGCTGCATACTGGTGTTTTTGAAATTCATGCGGGGTTTCCATAAACCTGGATAACCTGCCCTTTCCAATTCATTATTATTTTATTCAGCATACTTTTGCTGTGCAGAGTACGCCCTCGGTTCCAGATTAGGATTCCATACAAAAAATGTCGACGTGGAGTGGTTAAGTTGGGTGATTATTGTCTGAATCCAAAGTACACTCATTTGAAAGCAGATTCTGACACTGGTTTGCCATCCCAAAGACTGCAAATTCTATTCAAATAAAGAATTCAGTCCCCCCATTTTTAAGATCACAAAGAAAATGAACATCCGACCAAAAGTCGGGTAGTGAGGGCCAAGCGGCTGATCAGGAAAGTGTTGCCGAAATGGAACAAAACAGCTCAGGCTTGTGAGCATTTGTCCAAATTGCAAAGTGTAAGGGTGTCGACAACACTGTTATCATTGGAAAACATCAAGACTACATTTAAACTTACTTTAATTATTCCAATGTATGCCTTATGTTCCATTTGTTGTTAAAATATCTTGTGCATTTTTTTGTCCCATACAGTACAGTAGCTTGTTCTTTGTTCCGTTCCTTTCTGTGTTCCGGTTTAGGTCCTTTCCGTATCAGATGATGTCCCATTCCTGGTCAGTTCCATATTTTTTCCGTCCCTTTCCGTGTCGAAAGATTCGTTTATCTTGCTTCTTGTTCTGATTATTAACAGACATGGGAAATAACTGTTGAAGTTTCAGGTAACGAGATCAATTACGTCAACTTGAAAACTGTTGTGTGTGCTCTGCTGTGTAAATGATGAAAAAAGAAAACGTAACAAATTAACATCATTTTACGCAAAAAAGGAAGAGATGGTAAGATATTTGTTACAAAGAAACACATGAAGAACGTTTTATCTTTAATTTTAGTATGTTTACATTGCATCTTTTTAACATTTTTCCTGGAAATTGACTATACACAGACATAATAGATTTCGGATATAACATTTTCGGATAAACACCCTTGTTAGTTTGTATTTGATACAACACTGCTCGTCTGTTTTTCGACGAGAAAGATTTTGTTATAGCCTTTAGCATCGTCCGCGCAAGTCGAAGTGTTTTTACCTTTGATATAACAAAAAACGTATAAATATTAAAACTTTCATATGCAACTTGGCACACATTTTGTTAGTCCAAACAATTGTACATTTACAGATTTTTTTTACGCTTTTTGATATGGCAAATCGTTCACTTACAAATTGTTTAGTATCAAAAGTGGGTAGTTATTCTGATCGGGATTCCGGGTTAACGCATTTAGCATCTAAAAAATATCATAAAAAAACAAGAAATATTACCAGATTACGTTATTTTATATCAGTTCCATACATAAAAATGTCATATCCTACGAATAATTATGAGTTTGACGCGATTTTTTCATTTCTTGCTGTCCAAACATATCGATATATACATAAAGGGCACCTGCAAGGCTGCAGGGCACAGTTTTAAAACAATCAGAACATTTTGGCCATGGCCTAGTTGTTACGTTTGTATTAACGAGGTCTATCTCGAAGCTTGTCGGAGGTGGCTGAGTTATTACGATTAGGTCGAGTTGTTCCGCTTGGCATAATTGTTGTCTGTGTCAGTCAACTTTCGTTTTATTGGAAAGGTAAATAATGCGTTTTAATGCATTAAATGCTTGTTTTGTGCAAAATACTTCTCACTTACATGGTAAAATATGAATATAAACCTTAAAACCAAAATTAACTTAGCTTAATACAATTTCAATATTTTTCAAAATACCCCGTTTTTTGCACAAACCCGTTTGGACGTTAGGGATTGGAAGAATCCCGTATAACACATCTATTATTTTAGACTAACATTTTGCCATCCATATAATTAGCTGCTTCCGAGTATTTGATGATTTTTGTTTTGGCGACTCTAATCATCCTTATTTCACTTGTTGTTTTTCTAGCCAAGAATGACAGATCCCAGCGCTGAGTATATCGTGCAGCAAGATAATGCGCACCTGCTAGATAGTTTGAAATAGCAATTGCTGACAGAAGTCGATATGAATAAATGTAACAGACTACACAAATAAATTTTGAGTGTTTGGTGTTGATTAAACTAGGCTCCAGGCTTCGAAAAGTTTTTAGGGTTTTTGAAAATCGGGTACAAATAAATAAACAAATTTAAGCCTACTCCTAGTTGTCCTGTACAAAATTTACTCACCCTGCCAGGGTTCGAATTTAGACTCGCATATTGCAAAATGCAAGTGACATTTGCAAATTGCGAGTGACTTTTATTCAAGCTCACAAAATTCTGTGAGTGGCTTTTTCTAGACCATACAATTTTAAAAAGGAAAGTAGAATAAACATGAACTTAACTCCGCTATGTAGTCAAGTTCAAACAGCCTATAAGTGGCATGTTTACACTACCAGTATAAAGAAGACAGTACGGAGTCACGCGTGAGTTTTCAAAAATAGAACAAATACGGAAAAGGCCGAGTTTTAACTCGAATCTTTCCGGGATGCTCCGAGGTGTGCATAATACAAAGTGAATACAAATGATGTAATCACCTAGCTCAATCATTGGCTAAATTTAGCGGGTTTGTGCAATATATGTAAACCCCATCAACCTTTGAATATATCCGCCTAACTGTCAAAGTGAATAGACTTCGATATATTTTAAAGTCCAAAGTATCCACACTACATTTACTGTTGCTTTTATTTATTTTAAATTTATATTGTTATTGTTTTTAATACTTAAAGTCAATAAAATCTGTAGCGTGCTCGCCGAATGAGTATTCCCTGATGGCGTGGGAAAATATACCCGCCCCCCCCCCCCCCCCCCTCAAAGTGGAAAATGTCAAACACTCAAGATTAATAATTTTTAATATTTAATTATGTCTTATATCTACTTTAATTAGACAATATTATAAGGAAATAAAGCAAATTTATAATAAAATTGCAAGTTGATTTTTCATTTTGCGAGTTGCCTCAAAAAGCACTCGCAAAATTTTGCGAGTGCTCCTCAAAGTTAAATTCGAACCCTGCCCGCAATTTCACTGACAAAATCAGGTAACACTGATTACACATTAGCTTGTTAAGCAGCCATTCAAATTTACTATTAAAGCAAAGGTTTAAAACCCTTTTTTTTCATAAAACCATAGAAACCTTAGAAGTGAGACTTTATATATATATATATATATATATATATATATATATATATATATATATGTATATATATATATATCCTTACACTTTGATTTATTTTTCTATTTGATGATATCCAATGACTCTGGCCCCTGTGCATTTAATATCTGTATGGGCTTGAAATTGCCAATTCTGAAGCTGTTTACCGAAAGAAATGTTTGTTTTTACATTGATGAATCTGCTGAGATTTTTGTATTCATATTTTTAAATCGAAAAACCGATCGTTTAAACTGATGTAAGTAACCATTCCGCTTGGTATGTTTTTGTTGAACTTGTTCTACAAGGATGTTAGTAACAGGTAAATCTTTGCTTTCAGAAACCATGAGTTGTTTTGGAGGCCTTATGAAGGAGTATGACCGGGTGTCACTGGACAGGTTTGATGGCAGGAATCTCCAGTCCACGGTCTACTTTCTCTCACACCTACATGAAGGTACAAAGAAAAATATCTATTTGGTTGTAAAAATGCTATTATACATGTTGTAGCAGATGTACATATAATTAAGTAATGATACAAATGAATATAAAAGAACAAGTCTTGATACAACATAAGCACTGTTAGTGTTACATGTATTGTTATTTGGTCATGTATTCACAATGACTCTATCATTGAAATTTTTTTTATCAAGTATGTAATTGTTTTTGTTTTGTATTTTCAGATCATACGAAGGGACTTGGTGGGCCAATATTGTTTAAACGATTAAAATCCAAGTAAGTGGAGCAATTGACTTCCCATTCCATTGTTCTTTTCTTGGTATACTCATAGAACTGTATGAGTAGCTCATCTGTGTTTTCAAAATAAGATTAAAGTCACTGTATTGTCATAGCCTTTGTTTCCTTGTCATAGGCATTCAACTAGTTTAGTAAAAGTAAAAACCTCTTGAAGCTCCTGCTTTTGAAGAATATTAACAGCATGAGATTGCTTTAAAAATACCTTTGCTACAGTATTTTTGCTCGATTTACAAAAAAGGATTACCAATATAGGCCAAAATTTCAGTTATCATTGGTGTTTTTGCATTTGTTATTTTGTTTTCAGTAAAGACATATTCCTATACTGCTCAGAGGTGACACAGGTTCTGCTGCTGGCCAGCCAGAAGTACAGACATCTCAAGCCATACATTGTAAGTCAATCAATGTTTGAGACTCTTAAACTTTTATTTCACTATTCGCTTTCCAAAAATCTTAATTATAAGAAACATAATCTGTGATTCTTTTTCTTCGGGAGATTAAAAAAAAAATCATCTGACAAAATCCCCATCAGACAAAATCCCCCCTCAAATTTTACAGGGGCAGACAAAATCCCCACATATGATAACTTACTTTTCTTTCAATTTTCTGATAAATTTTACTGAACACTTTAATCCATTTGTCCAATTACCCAAACATGTTTGAAAAAGGCTTATCCCTGTAGTTTTCATTGTACAATCAAAACATCTACACACAATAGGTGATTTTTTATCTTTCAGAAAAGTTTGCCCATCAACACCCCAACAATGATAGAAATTCCAGATCCTTTATATGAACATGTAAGTAGCTTTGCCTCTTAGAGTTTAAAATTGCCGAGTTGTGTCGACCATGACCATCCAGGACTGTCTAGGGTTGTCCTGGATAAGCCAGGACCCAACATGGATCGGCCAAATTTCAGTCTGGGACAGTCCTGGACGTCTGTGTGACTGGGACTTAACCCATAGTTATGTAAGATTTATTTCATGTCGCAATGAGAGATGATTAACATTTATTTTAAGCTCTATAGAACTTGTTAGCAACAAACAGGTCTTTTTCAGGACTACTATTTGTTTTTTTTTACAATAATTGTAAACTAGGTAATTTTAAAACTTGAATTTGACATTTAACTTGTGATTCTGCTTTTAATTATGCATTAAATGTAATCTAAAAGACATCCTTTTCAAGTTAAGTAATAATGAGACTTTGGAGAAAATAGAGGAAAGGTACTTTAAAAGTACTCTTTTTTTTCGGATATTGAAAATGGAACAAATTTTCATTTGTACAGTTGTTTTTTTAATGTGCAATGTACATGTGATAAAGAACCATTTTACCATTCCTTGGTGATAACCAGTTCCTTTTATCGATAAAGCTTAAAGTGGGGATCAAACTCGAAACCCTCTGATTCAAAGTCTGGTACGAAAACAACTTTGCCATTGCCCACCGATAAAGTAAGTGACCTATGACTTGACTGTGAGTCTGTCAGATGCAAGTCAAACTCCATTTGTATAATCAAATGTATGGACTAAATTTTCAGAATACAACGATTACAGTCACGCTACTTCCAGCCTTCCACTGCCCTGGCAGTGTCATGTAAGTGTTTATGCATAATAAGGCCAAAAAATAGATTTGTTTCTGGTTACCAAACTAACTGTATTTATTTTTCACCAACTAAAAAAAAACTGCTTTGAATGAAACAGAAAATCTCTTGCAGCAAAAAATTTGGTATCCAAAATTTTGAGTAAAAAAATGGCATTTGCTTATTTCACAACTATATTTTTTTCAGCACCAAAGGGTGAATATATGTTCTTTGAGCCATTTGACAACAAAAAAAGCCCTTTAACAATTATTAAAATGCCTTTAATATTAATAAAAGAATATCTATCTACCAACCCATACCTGTTCAGTGGCGTAGCTACACAAAGTCCTAATCTGGTTCCCAGCATACTCTGCACAACAAAAGGGCAGGTAACCCAGGCTACACATAGTCCTTGTAGGCCTGGGCCTACAACTTCTTTGAAAAATGACAAAATTTAAATAACCAAAAGATGCAATAAAACTAATAGCTGCTCGGACACTTTGAACAACTCAAAAGTTTGTATTATTTCAACTAAAGGTTGGTGTTTATAGAAACTGCGTACAGGGTTTATTGCTTGATTTTATGGTAATCATTGCAAATATAATTAAGTGTGTGTAATGCACATATAAAAGTCCCCAAACTCACATAGATCCATCGGGCCTATATTTTTTTAAGGCCTAGCTACGCCCTTGCTGTTTGCCCATTTAACCAGGAACAAACTTCTTTTAGGCCTGGTGGAAACAAAATATTAGCTTATGCGGTTTTTTTTTATGAAATTAAGTTTAAGTACATGTATTGTTACAGTCTTGGTGTCACAGGCTTTGCTGACAGAGTCATGCACTTACTTGCTGTAACATAAAAACTGTTTAATGAAATTCAAATGGAGCTTTGAATACATGTTGCCAAAGACAATATGCATATGTTTAGCAAGGCCCATAAGTCAATAATTGTCAAGTAATGCCCCTCAATAATTTATTTTATGACAATTGTGCAAATGATTTTAGGTTTATTGAATGGTCATAAATTAAACCTAGATTGGTCACCATTGATCATTTTTTCTAGACTATGAAAAAACATAGTGAGGTATATGTGTTATAAATGTCAACATACCAAAAAACTAGATCTTTAAAAAAAAGGGTGTTGATTGGACTTAAATCACTTGTCTATGGGTAAGGATAAGAACAATATTCAATATGGCCCCAGCTATGTCTTTGAAGGAGAGTACTTTTTTGCTATTTTGCGGTTACGTGACCACATCCGACAGGATAATGTCCGGACACGAGGACAGCTATTCTAAAGTTTGCTCGCAAAAACTGTTTGGCATTGAAAAACCTCCAATAAAAATGCCAATACGAGTTTGCAGATTTAAATTCTAAGTAAAAGTATATCACAAAATAAGGAAAATTTGGATGTAAACAAAATAAATTCTGCGCTTCCAATAAATATGTGCTGGCGCAATTTTTATATATATATATATATTTTTAAGTTTGGCAAATTTGACAAACGATTGCTTAACTTGTGGCCTAAATTGAAATATTACATGAGCATTGTTAATTTTCTCTCCTACTTACCTCAAAAGAATCATCGTATTGCAGGTTTTTGTTGGAGGGGGATGAAGGAACGGTTCTCTACACAGGCGACTTCCGATGGGAACACTTTCACATGGAGCACATGCATCATCTCAGATCTGGAGAGGGGTAAGGGTTACCTTGAATTAAAAATAGCTTAGTATTCAGTGCCAGTAATAGGCATACAGGGACTTCCAATAGGAACACTTAAAGTTGCACTCTCACAGATTGACCAGTTTGACAACTTTCTTAAAAAAAAAATCTTGGAATGAGCCAATGTTTGCATAAGTGTCTGGAAACCAGTAATAAAAGATTGCTGACAAAAGATCTGATCACAGTTTTATCATATTCATGTTGGAAAATTGATATCTTATGGCTAAAAGTGTTACAAAGGCTTTAAGAAAAATGGAATTTTTCGACAGTTACCCCAAACCATTAAGATCTGTTCTGTTGTGAGTTAACTTTTTGACTGAATTGAAGGCATTGGTGCTAAAATCAGCTGATTCTGAGACAAAAACTACAAAAATATGTCCAAAACTGTCAATCTGAGAGTGCAGCTTAAACATTGAACATAACTATGCACTTCATGATCTCCATCACGGCTCTTGAGAAAGGTAAGGTATGTTGTACTATAGATAGCATATTGGGTAATAGAAATAGGGAGATTTCGATAGGAACACTTTAATATTGAACATATGCGTCATCTCTGATCCTGCGAGGGGTAAGATTACTTTGTGTTAAACTAAAAAATATTTGAATTCATTATGGCTTGAAAAGTAAATGGCCTGTTTATGGTTGCAAAATGTTAAATTCAGTTGTAAAATATGTAATATGATGAAAAAATAAAATTAGTATTTTTCACTGTTTTGAAATTTTATCCCGCTCTCAGTTCAGAATCAAATGTCATTGCGCACAGGGCTGAAAAACAATTTCAATGATGTCATTACTAAAATGATGTAACAAGCGCATACATATTGCCAGGCATGTTTTCCTAAAAGAGTGTAATTAAATGACTTTTGACTCCAATTTTAGTCATATAATAAAAAGAAAAAAGTTTCAGTGCTAGGCCACTCGTGAGATATATCTTTTGGTGCTCACTTGGTGAAATATATTATGATCTTACACTGAATAAAAAATGATTATCCTCTATATGTCTGATAGCAGTTAGAATCACTGACCGTGTTCATTTTCGATTTTCAGATAATTTTCTTAAGCAAAAGTACTTGAAGTGAGAATTATATCCATAGTGAATTGAGAAATATATCCATAGAGAATTGAGAATTATATCCATAGCAAAGATTACCATAACACCCTGCGCTCAGCTAGTTTATAGCATGTGGTAAAAATAGATTCCTGTCACATGACTATCCCAATTTTTTGCGCGGAGATAAACATTCTTCAATAGCACTTTAAATTATTATTACATTTTTTCTTCATATCTGTTCATATTTAAAAAAAAAATCCTGACAACTTTTAAACAGTTTTAGAATGCATTTATAGAGAACTAATTATAAATTAAATTATTAAAAAATAAAGTTAAAATTTTGACATTGGTCATTCTAGTTTAAGTGTGTTAAACTATCTGTGTTAATAAAGATATCATTACATTTATCAGTCTATTCACTTTGGTATCTCCATATCCAATGACAGTAAAATAAAATAAATACAAATTTATATGGATAAAGATAGCATATAGGTGGAAAAACCCAATGCCTGTCTTGGGTTTCCCACAGTTTTCCTATTTTTGTCAGCTGTTCTTGCTTAAAGGGGCATTGCTGCTTTGGCATTTATATTAAGGAATAGAAAAATAATAACAGCTCTTGAATCCTTCTCATTGTCTAACTACCTAATACTAGTAATAGCAAAAAGTGCTGAAATGAAAAATATATTATTTTTTTTTGTCTTCTGACTACCCACAACAGTTTTACCAACAACAACAATAAACATTTAAATGTTGATTGCTTTTGATTCAATTTTTAACTGCTATTATTTTTCTTACAAACAACACTCTGAAAGTTACTGTGTACAGTGGTGTGATGAAATCAGTACCTAGGTTTAAATCCTACTCACGGCTGGAGTTTTAACTTTCTATTTTATTTTCTTATTTGCCTCTTTTATCATTATTTTATCATTATATTTATAATTTATTAAATTAAGTTCATGTCTAAACTTAATACCTTGATTTTTTTGTAGAAATTTTCAGATTTGAATACATAAAAATCCCAGCATGTTGTGGGCCTTTAATACCTCTATGTTGAATGGAAATCCAGCAAAATTGCCCTACTGAATATACATGCAATGTCGATATTTATTGCGACTTCGTTTGATACAATCTTTTTCGAATATTTTCTACCCATAAGTTTTTCTTGTCTCTTAATTCTCAGAAGCAAGGTTGTTTCAAGTTCATTTAGTTAAAAAATCAGCAAAAATTATTTTTAATTTTGATGTAATTTTTATTTCTCAATTTACAGTTAGTCAAACACAAACTGTCAGTTTATGTAACTTGTGCGACTGCTTGATTTATTCATTTTCAAAATGCCAAGGAAAAAGAAGGCTGGCCAGTTCACGGTATATATATGAATGACTGGATACTCACTATTGGATGGTCCGGAGAGAACTGGTTATCTATGAAAGACAATGCCCCCCAGTTCTCACCATTCGACCATCTGTTTTGATTTTGTTAATTTGAAAGTTTTTAATATAATAATCTATTGCTTTAAATCTCTATATTGATTTTTTTTTATTCTTTTATTATTATTTTTAATGTTATCATTATTATTATTATTATTATTATTATTATTATTATTATTATTATAACTACTCTATTTTTTTTTAATAATTATATTTGTTATTATTATTCTGAAGTGTTTATTTTGTTATTATTATTTTTAAGTGCGTCATGTTATCGGAGTAAATAATTTTTGATTGTAGCTCCAATTTGTTTATTTTGTTTATTTATGACTATATTAAATATAAAACGAGCAAAAGCAGTGATTCCTGCAAGCTCCCGGCTTGTCAGTTATAACTCTATAACAATTTCATTTTTTATTAACCTTTTAAAATCCTTTCAGAAGTCACTTGGATGCATTTCAGTTTTTGTATATTTTCCTAAATTATTGTTGTTTTTATGAAGATGGATGAAATTCCAACCGGTTTTCATCTACTTCCAGTAGATCATTCTATAACAAATTGTTAACATTGTGTTCAAGTTGCATACATAAGATTTAAATGGCTGAGACTTATATTTGAAAAAATTGTACAGACGAATATGGAAACCCACAGATATAATATTGTCTGACATTGCGTGGATATTTAGCGATGCTTGGCTGATTGTAAACTGCTTATTTCAACTGTTGATGTTGTTTTTTGTGTGTAGTGAATTAAAAAAAGTTCAGCTTTTTCTGCCTCTAGAATATTAAAAATACACCAAAATTATCCTATATAATGATATATTTTTCATGCTATAACTTATAGTAAAACTACGAAAAACCATTAGCAAATGAAAAATGAGTGACTGCTAGGTTTATTCATTTCCCCATTACCATGCTTCAACAAAACTGGCGAGTTCAGACTATATATATGAGGGACGGGATATTCACTATTGGATGGTCCGGAGAGACACTGGTTATCTAAGAACGACTATGCCCCCCAGTCCTCACCATTCGACCATCTGTTTTGGTGTTTATTCATTAATCATAAGTTTTATTATTATTATTATTATTATTATTATTATTATTATTATTATTCAAATGTGTTAATAACTTTCAATCTCCGGCCTTGTTGGTTATAATCCTGTAATGATTTGGAAATAAGTGTATGAAGGTTTTTTCAGGGAAACTGTGCAGAAGTCACTTGGAATGAAAAGAAAAATCTATATTTTTTTATTTTATTTTTTTACTTAATGCAATCTTTTTTTTTTATTTAATTCCAGTAGAGTTTTTGGTCTGATAATGCATTGTTTATATTGTATTGAAGTTACATGTATTAGCTTTTTATGGCTAAGACCTAGATTTGAAAAAAAATTATGGCCAATATATGGAATCCCAGATACAATATTGTCTGACATGAATACTTATGTTGCGTGGATTTTTAGCGATGCTTGGCTGAATATAAACCACTTATTTCAACTGTAGGTGTTGTTTTTGTGTGTACTTAATTAAATAATGTTCTGCTTTTCCAACCTCTTGAATATGAAAAGATATGCCAATATTATCCTATATGATGATATATTTTTCATGTATTTCTTAAAACTAAAACTACGAAAAACCATTAGCAAATGTAAAATGAGTGACTGCTAGGTTTATTCATTTCCCAAATACCATGCTTAAACAAAACTGGCGAGTTCAGACTATATATATGAGGGACGGGATACACACTATTGGATGGTCCGGAGAGACACTGGTTATCTAAGAACGACTATGCCCCCCAGTCCTCACCATTCGACCATCTGTTTTGGTGTTTTATTTATTAATTATTATTTTTATTGTTATTATTGATTATTATTTTTATTATTATTATTATTATTATTATTTTATTAATATTGTTATTATTATTATTTTTATAATTAATATTATTATTATTATTATTAAAATTATCATTTTTTAATTATAATTATTATTTAGTAATTATTATTATTTTGACTATTATGATGATCATGATGATGATTATTATTATTATTATTATTATTGTTATTATTATTATTATTATCATTATTTTTATAAACTTATTGAGCCAAAGTTATTTTTAAATTTTACAGGCATGTATAGTGTATACTGGATTTTTTCAGCTTTGTATCAAAACTCAAAATGAGGTGTCTTGAAACATTGTCCAGTTTCTTTTATTGGCATTGCTACCCTCTCCATCATGTCAGACAAATTTAGCCTGCACGGTACAGTTCATATAACAATATTTGTTGTAGAATTAACTTCAGATATGCAACAATCTTCCAACTGTAAATGTGTTATAATGTTTCTTCGTTGGTAGCCCAGACTGTGTTTTTTTCTGGCAAATATAAAAATCTAAAGTTAATTTATAATCTTAAATATGTTTTGTATTCTTTGTTGTAAACATAGACATGGAATAAATTTAGACAGCTTTGTAGAACTCCGTAGCTACTTCGCTTTTAATTAAAACAAACGTTAAAAAGATATTTAAATACAACTAATGGTACAAATTTTGATGTCGACAATTGGCACCAGTTAAGTAAAGCCCACAACTCCGGCTTTAATAGTTGTAGAGTTACGCCCCTTTTTTGACTGAAAAACAACAACATACAAGCATTGGTTCACTCTGTGTTGCTCTGTTGATATATATATATATATATATATATATATATATATGTACTTTTTGAGCATCTGCATTGTTCATCATACTGAGATTACAAAGTGCATTAAGGTTTTATAATAAAGTACAAGGCCAGATAAGTTATTCAGACATGCAATATATGGATTCCCAGTATTGTATCATTGTATTTTTAGTATAAGCTAGGTTAACCCATTCAAGTGCTATATTTAGAATTCAATATCATATGGACATATTTCAGTAAAATTTGCATGGATTGATTATCAGACAAACTAATGAGTATGCAAATTGACTTTGTTTAGTTTATTTTGGGGCATGATTGTTGACATTTTGTCACTAAATTAATAAATAAATAGTATCACCTTTCCTTTGGTTGGTAAATTGTACCTAGCCTTTAAAAATGAGTATTTCAAATGTAAGTATTGTAGCCCCTCTTAGAATTTCATTTATTTTATACTTATAATACTCATTTTTTAAGGGAATAAATTCATACTTAAGGTTTAGGTTTCAAGGTTTATTAAAACTCATGGCTTGGTTATAAGCATAAGAGTTGTAAAATAAAACATATTAACAAATAAAGTGAAGTAAATACCAAATTAACTTAATAGTACATGTTCTAAAGTCAAAACAAAATATCAAATATCAAAACATCAAATGTAAGTTTATACTACTTTTCACTATTAAATCTTATTTCTTAGAGAAAATGACTGAACAGAGCATTATAAAATCAACATTCATTGGAATCCCAGAACAGACTGTGGATTTTCCAGCCAGTTGCTATTTTTATCACTTTAAGTATTCAAATATGTCTTCGTATGAAGTATCGGCAACTTTTTACCAAGATTTTTTTGTAGCATTATTGCTATGAATCACAACATAGATTCTTATTCAGAAAATGACTTCATGGAGAATTTGCTTCTAAGCTGGCAGAGTTTTATTACAATTTGTCTTTTTTGATTGTCACAATGAAGAAAACAAGTGTCCTGTAAGGTTTCCTGTTTATCGATATGCAAATATAAGGTTCCAAGGTTTGCAAAAACAATGAAGAACAGCATATATATATCAAGATGTCGTTCATACTATCGGTGGTCCGAAGAGTGCTGGTTACCTATGTCACACATACCCCCAGCTCTCACCATTTGTCCACCTTTTTGCCCCCCCCCCCCCTCAACATCCCTACCCCCTTCTCTGTCCCTCCATCTCTCTTTGGCACCCTCCCCCTCTCATTTTTACAAATAAAGCTGGTTGTTAATATACCACACCACACCACAACTCTCAATTGAGAGAAACCTTTTTTTAATGACTTTAGAGGCAGTTAAGGCCATTGATTTGTCTAATATATTTCTTCTAAGAAATATTTTTTTAATGCTAGTGTAAAATAATTGCATATGACATATACTCATCACTGTTTGTCTCATAAAAAATGAAGTGATTTAAATAGAAGTCTAAATAAAATACTTCTGGACGAAGAAAAAGGTATAAAAGATTCTATGGTCATTAATCAATATCTCCTGGTCTAATGTCAAAATCCCCTGGAATTTTGAACAAGAATGTCAAATTCCCCTGAAAATTTTAATAAAAGCATCAAAATTCCCTGAATTTCTTAACAACAATGTCAAATCCCCTGAAAGTTGCACAAAAATGTCTAAATCCCCTAAAATTTTGAACAAAAATGTTAAAATCCCCTGAAATTTTAAACAAAAATGTCAAAATCCCCTGAAATATTTAACAAAAATGTCTAAATCCCCGGAAATGATCTCCAGAAATATGGCATGTATGGAATAAAGCATTCTCATTCATCAGAGGTTCGATCATGATAAATTTATGCATATAAGCATCATCACACTGGTGAACGACAATGGAAATAAAGGGGCTAGGATGTAAAAAAAAAAACCTACACACATCTAAAATGTTCAGAGGAAAATGCTTAAAAAGTTTTTTAGTAATCGTATTTTTTATAAATATATTAAACATTTATACTATTGTAGGATGCAAATCTCTCTTTTGTAGAATAAATTGTGTTAAAAATACAAATATTGATTCAAATTCATCAGTGTTGGTCTTGGCAGGGTGGTTTTCAATATTCAACTTAAGTCAATCTTATGGGCATACATCATTGACTTTTTTCATTCTATTGGTCAGTTATTAATAACAAGTAATCAGATTAGCTATATCGTTCTTAGATCCAATGAAGAACAATATTGAATACCAGTCCAGGGCAGCAATGAAAACAGGTTGTCGTAAAATCATTTCGTGACTACCAATATTTTTATCTTATGGAATCCCACAATATTTGTACTATTAAAATAGAACACAGTTGTGAAATCCAATACATATCTATTTATATATTACCTGATGTTTTTCCCTTGAATATTATTAAATAGAACTTAAAACATAAATGCATTGTAGAATTTAATTGATGTTTAATTAGATCAGCACATCAGTGATTATTTGACTATAATTTCATGAAATTTATCATATAAACAATGTTTTGATTGGTTAACTTTTCCTTAACATTACTGAAAAATAGTGACTAACTTTTTAGTTTATCGGGTATGCAAATGTTCGAAAGCAGTCTATGATGTTCGTTGCAACTTGGGTGTATATGTATGAAAATATAATAATCATAGTTGGGTGGTCCGAACAGCTGCTGGTTACCTATTTCAATACCACCCAGCACTATTCATTAGTCCACCTTTTTGCGTGCAAAATCATTTTCTTTTTCAATTATTATTTTGATTGAAGTTTGTGTGGAGGGGTGGGGCAGGGGTGAGGTGCTGGGTGTGGGCTCTTTTCTTTAAGATTTCTAGGACCAGTATCCTACCTAGGTGTCATTAATAACAGTGCAATTACTGCAGTACTACTGTTTAAAATCTCCTGGTATTAATATTGCTCTGTCAGAGAAGTGACTTGATGGAAATGCCCCCCCCCCCCCTCCCTCCCAAAAAAAATAATAAAAATAAATAAACAAATAAATGCATGGATGGACTGACTGGCTGGCTGGCTGGCTGGCTATTATTAATTAATAATATAATTAATTAATTGATTGATTAATTGATTAATTAACTAATTAATTAATTAATTATAGATTTGGCCAGTAAAACAGTGGATCTATATTTTATTAGAGTTTATATATGGGTTGTTATTTTCATCAATTATAGTGATGGTATGAACTTTTGATATTATTTTTAAAAATAAATGCCTTATCAAACATAATGCTTAAAGGACTTAAACATTAGATAATATTGATTAAAAGAATTATAACCATTTGATCTATAGAACAATTTATCAAAAAAATGCTATAATCATATCCTTCATTCATCAGTGGAAATCGATGCTTGCCATGAATACTAATTGTAGTAAAATCGTGATATTGAAAACCATTTGGAATCCCAAGAACTTGTACCAAAATAGAAAACTTTCGGAAATCCAACAAGTATCTATTAAATACTCATTTACGTTTTCCCATCAATATTATAAAATAGAACTTAAAACATAAATGCATTGTAGAATTTCAGTGATATTTGATTAAATCACCACATCAGTGATTATTTTACTAGAATTTCATGAAATTTATCTTATATACATGGTTTTGATTGATTAACTTTTCCTTAACATTACCGAAAAATAGTGACTAACTTTTTGGTTTAGGGTATGCAAATGTTCGAAAGCAGTCTACGACATTCATCGCAACTGCTGTATATATGTACGAAAATATAATAATCATAGTTGGGTGGTCCGAACAGCTGCTGGTTACCTATGATAATACCCCCCAGCACTATTCATTAGTCCACCTTTTTGTTTTTTCAAAATATGGAGTTCTTTTTATTAAAAGAATTGATGTACCCTTTTCTTTTTCTTTTTTGTTCTTAAGCATTAATCATATGCTTTGATCAATTCCTTAAGCTGATGGGGTTAGGTTTAAAATCCTTGATACAGTGGGAGTAGTCTAGTGATATATTTAAGGTGTCTTACATTGCTGGATGCTGAATCCAGCATCACCAGTTGTCATAGCCTCTTTAAAATTACCCCTGCCCTGAGTTTAGTTAATGCAACAGTCAATTGTAACCACGGCCCCCCAGGTACGGGCAATAGTGGGGACTTTGACTTTCGGTCCAGCCAACCCGAGGTCAAATCCCCAACCTGTGGAGACTAACTTATGGTTAAATACCTGCCAAATGCCCCCACATCCCAGGGACCCTAGGTAAGGCACATTCCCCGCTCTATTATGCGCAAAGAGAAAATACCACTGCATTCACCCGGCACTGTGGGGCCACCTGGAAGGTAAAGACACGGCCCATTTCCCCGGCTATCCACGGTATACCCCCTGACCTGGTAGGGCCGTGGTTACAATTGAATAGTGACTTAACAGTTGGTCAGATAAGCTAACTATTTGATTTGTTTCCCTGTTACATCGCAGGGCATATACTGCAAGGGGGTGGGTGTGTGTGTGTGGGGGGGGGGGGTCACAATGGTTAGCATTTGCTGAATCTAGGGCTGTAGATCACTCGCTTTCAATCCATAAACCAGACTAGAGCAATTCATATCAGCTTACAACCGTAAATAACCCTAGAGAACAATTCCCCTGTAGCCATATTAAAATCTTTTGCTGACTTTTAAGAAATTTGAAGTGAAAGAGGGGAGAAGATTTATTCCATTTAATGAGTTAAATTTGCAGGAATTAATCCCAAATGCCAATGCAAAAAAATGGTTAACTGCTTTTCCCACTATAAAATCATAACATTGTTTGGAATCCCACAATTTTTTGTACTATTGTAAAATCCAATATTGATCTATTTATATAAATCTATTTATATTCTACTTTTTGTTTTTCCCATTAATATCATGAAATAGAACTTAAAACATAACTGCATTGTAGAAGTTCTGTCATATTCAAATTAATCATCACATTAGTGTATATTTGACTTTAATTTGAGGGACTTTGTTTTATAAACAGTGTATTGATTGGGTTAACATTTCTACTTTAGCACTGAAAGCACTTTAGCACATTGACGGAAATTTATAGATAATGCAAATGTTTAGAACCAAACTATGATGTTTATTGAAACTTGTGTGTATATGTATAAAGTCATGATAATCATTATTGGGTGGTCCGAACAGCTGCTGGTTACCTATTTCAATACCCCCCAGCACTACTCATTAGTCCACTCTTTTGTCTGCAAAATATGGAAAATACTTTTTATTAAAAAAAGTGGCGTAGGCTCTTTTTTTACTGCTTTTTTAAATCATATGCTGTGGTAAATTCCTTAAGTTATGGGATTAAGGTTAAAATACTTGTCAACATATTGAAGTACTTTTTATCAAAACAATTGTCACTGGCTTTTTTCTGTTTTGTTTTTTTGAAACATAAATCATAAGCTTTTGATGATTTTTAAATTTGAGCGGGTTATGGTTAGGGTTACTGTGAGAGTGGTTTAGTGATATACGTTTCTCAGGTTGTTGGTTTGAACCTCGACCAGCATTAATGTTCTGTTAGCCTTTTTAACATGGCTGTTGCCCGGAGTTCAGTTAAAGCTAACAGCGTTGCTCATTTTAGCTTACTGTTTTGTTTTGTATTCCTGCAAGCAGATAACATATGCACAAAATTTAGCCTCAAACACCTAAAGTTATTCTGTACTGAACCCAGGGGTCGATTTCTGGAAACTTCTTAAATCTACGAGTATTACCACACAATTAGGCTAAGCTTCCTATTTTTGTTCTTCTAAAGTTTTTGAAATAGTGACAATTTTGGAAATTTTCACTGTTTATTGAAGTTATTTGTCTGATGATCACGAAAAATAAGTTTTCATTTAAAAAAAAAAAGGATAAAGTAAGGAATTTTGCTAAATGAAATAACCTACTTTAGTCTGTTAAGTAAAAAAAAACTGGACAAATCAGGGCATGAGCTGTACTGCTGCCAGTTTAATTTAAACTTGGATAAAATATATTTAGTCTGATGTGCACTTTTAAATGATATTATATTTTATAATTACTATTAGAATTTTTTTGGCAATAAACATTTTGGTTTACATTGACCAAACCAAATATTTAACCCATTTTATACTACAGTTTTACTGTTTGCTGGTTTTCCCTTTTGAAAAAGACTTTAGTGATTTATATCATTGTACAACTATCTTACATTAAGCAAAAATAAACAAGTTTATCCAACTTGAGAACAATTGCTCTGTCATGATATTAAAAACCTTCACTCAAAATTAAGAAAATGGTAAACAGGAAGAGCATCAGGCAAATCATTATTGTGTTATATTGCAATACGCAATATATATGTCAGATTTAGCTTGGAATCCCACAATTTTGTACTTTACTAAATCCAATATCTATCTATTTATAGATAAACTTTTATGTTTTCCCTTGATTATATTGAAAAAGAAATTAAAACATAACTGCATTGTAGAAGTTCTGTCATATTCAAATTAATCATCACATAAGTGTATATTTGACTTTAATTTGAGGGACTTTGTTTTTTAAACAGTGTATTGATTGGGTTAACATTTCTACTTTAGCACTGACAGCTATTGACGGAAGTTGATAAATTATGCAAATGTTTAAAACCATATCATGATGTTTATTGAAACTTGTGTGTATATGTATGAAGACATGATAATCATTAATGGGTGGTCCGAACAGCTGCTGGTTACCTATTTCAATACCCCCCAGCACTATTCATTAGTCCACCTTTTTGTTATCAAAATATGGAGAATACTCTTTTCTCAAATTTTGTCATATGCTTTTCTTTTCAGTTTTTCAAACATAAATCATGACCTTTGGTTAATTCCTAAATTTGACCTGGTAAGGGTCGCAATACTTGTGAGGATGAGAGTGGTTTAGTGATATATATAATAATATAAAGTCAGTTGGCCTCTCACCTAAAAGGTTGTGAGTTCAAGCCTCACAAAGGGGTCACCTTGAATCAAGTTTGTTACCTATGAAATACTGTACACCCATCACTAATCATTAGTCCACCTTCTTACTTGCGAAATCATTTAATTATTTAGTTTAAACTTACTTCTTTTTATATTATTTTTTGGGGTGTGGGAGGGGGGGGGCAGACAATTACATGGAGAAAACTTGGAGTTTAATACCAATGAGACATTTCTCACAGTGCAGATACTGCATTTCTTCTGTTAAAAATCTCCTAGGTATTCAATTGCTCCTAGAAGTCTTTATAGAAATCCCCCCCCACCCCAGCCATGGACATATCATATTCAGTTTTGTTCTTACTTTTCTCTTTATATTCTGATTGGTTAGATTAATTATATGGATGATTTATAGTGAATTATAGATGCATGTAATGATATAAGATAATAATTAGCATTCAACATATTTTAAATAAATGAGATAAAACACAAGGCCGTTAGAAGTTTGCATCTTTAAAAAAAATGTAATGCAATATAACACTTGTTGAATACTAGCTGGGCTATTGAATATGATTTGATATATTCACTAGCAGGAAGTCATATTGACCTTTGCTGCATCTAGCTAGGGAATAACTAATTCTATTAAATGGCTCACTTGTCAAGAACTGTACAATATTGCAGTTTATATTCATTTATAGTTAAATAAAAGAAATGATAAATGAAATTTGGTTTTATTTGTAAAAATGAATGCCTTTTCTAATATGGTTTTGCCAGAAGGTTAAAAAATTATGTAATATTGATTAAAATGATTAAAACCAGTTGATTTATGGCCTAATTTATCAGAAAAAAATGCTATAATCATACTTCGTTCATAATGTTAATAAAGCTGGACATAAAAGTACAATTTGTATAGTACATTTTTCTTACGGAATCCCAAAATCTTAAAATAGAACACTTTTGTAAATTCCATAAATGGTATCTATTTATATGCTTCTTGATGGTTGTATATGGATAAAACAGAACTTAAAACATAACTGCATTGTAGAAGTTCGGTCATATTCAAATTAATCATCACATTAGTGTATATTTGACTTTAATTTGAGGGACTTTGTTTTATAAACAGTGTATTGATTGGGTTAACATGTCTTCTTTAGCACAGACAGCTATTGTCGGAAATTTATAGATAATGCAAATGTTTAGAACCAAACTACGATGTTTATTGAAATATGTGTGTATATGTATGAAGATATGATTAGCATTATTGTGTGGTCCGAACAGCTGCTGGTTACCTATGAAATCTATACCCCCCAGCACTATTCATTAGTCCACCTTTTGTCATCAAAATATGGAGAATACTCTTTACTCAAATTTTGTCATATGCTTTTCTTCTCTGTTTTTCAAACATAAATCATGACCTTAAGTTAATTCATATATATATAAAGTGTCGGCCTCTCACCCAAAAGGTTGTTGGTTCAGGCCTCACAAAGGGGTCACGTTGAATCAAGTTTGTTACCTATAAAATACTGCACTTATCATTTATTCACCTTTTTTTCTTGCAAAATCATTTAATTTTGTCTTGCTCCATTTTTTTGTGGGGGGGGGGGGACAATCACATGAAGAAAACTAAGAGCAGTTTCGTATCAGTGAGATATTTTTCACAGTGCAAATACTGCATTTCTTCTGTTAAGATTTTAACTTGCTCCTAGGAGTCTTGATAGAAATGCCCCCCCCCCCCCCTATCCCCCCCAAAAAAAATGATTAAAAAAAATAATGATTTTAATAGTAAATTGGTGGACTTTTTGATGTCTTATTATATGACCTATGAACAGATAGTCTTTGATCGGTTCAGACAGCCAACGACGAAGCAAAGTTGATATCATATTCGGTTTATCTTAAGTTTTCTCTAAATTAATACTTATTGATTAGATTTTGCATATGAATGATTGAAGGTGAATTATAGAACCATGTAATGATATTAAGATAATAATTAGCATTTAACATATTTTAAATATATGAGGTAAAACACAAGGCTGTTCAGTGTTTGCATCTTTAAAATGAATTGTAATGCAATTTAACACTTGTTGACTTTAAACTGGGCTATTGAATATGATTTGATAATTTTTATATTCACTAGCAGGAAGTCTTTTTTTTATGGCAGGAAGTCATTCATATTGACCTTGGCTGCGCCTAGGTGAATATCAGATTAAATTAAATGGTTCACTTGTCAATAATTGTACAATATTGCAGTTTATATTATTTATAGTTAAATAAAAAAATTGGTAATTGAAATTTGGTATTATTTGTAAAAATGAATGCCTTTTTCTTATATGGTTTTGCCTAAAAGGCTAAAACATTATGTAATATTGATAAAAATGATTATAACTAGTTGATTTATAGACCAATTTATCAGAAAAATGCTATAACCATAATTTGTTATCAACATTATTCAAGCTGGCCATAAACATGCTATTTGTAAGACTGTTTCTTTTGAAATCCCAAAATCTTAAAATAGAAAACTTTTGTAAATTCCATAAATGGTATCTATTTATATGCTTCTTGATGGTTTCCTTTGGATAAAGTAGAACTTAAAACATAACTGCATTGCAGAATTTCTGTCATATTCAAATTAATCATCACATTAGTGTATATTTGACTTTAATTTGAGGAACTTTGTTTTATAAACAGTGTATTGATTGGGTTAACATGTCTTCTTTAGCACAGACAGCTATTGTCGGAAATTTATAGATAATGCAAATGTTTAGAACCAAACTATGATGTTTATTGAAACATGTGTGTATATGTATGAAGGTATGATTAGCATTATTGTGTGGTCCGAACAGCTGCTGGTTACCTATTTCAATACCCCCCAGCACTACTCATTAGTCCACCTTTTGTCATCAAAATATGGAGAATACTCCTCTCTACTCAAATTTTGTCATATGCTTTTCTTCTCTGTTTTTCAAACATAAATCATGACCTTAAGTTAATCCATATATATATAAAGTGTTGGCCTCTCACCCAAAAGGTTGTTGGTTCAGGCAAAAGGTTGTTGGTTCAGGCCTCACAAAGGGGTCACCTTGAATCAAGTTTGCTACCTATAAAATACTGCACTTATCATTTTTCCACTTTTTTTCTTGCAAAATCATTTAATTTTGTCTTGCTCCATTTTTTTGTGGGGGGGGGGGGACAATTACATGAAGAAAACTAAGAGCAGTTTCGTATCAGTGAGATATTTTTCACAGAGCAAATACTGCATTTCTTCTGTTAAGATTTTAACTTGCTCTTAGGAGTCTTGATAGAAATCCCCCCCCCCCCATCTCCAAAAAAAAAAATGATTAAAAACAATAATGATTTTAATAGTAAATTGGTGGACTTATGATGTCTTATTATATGACCTATGAACAGATAGTCTTTGATCGGTTCAGACAGCCAACGATGAAGCAAAGTTGATATCATATTCGGTTTATCTTAAGTTTTCTCTTCATTAATGCTTATTGATTAGATTTAGTATATGGATGATTTAAGGTGAATTATAGAACCATGTAATGGTATTAAGATAATAATTAGCATTTAACATATTTTAAATAAAGAGGTAAAACACAAGGCTGTTCAGTGTTTGCATCTTTAAAATGAATTGTAATGCAATATAACACTTGTTGACTTTAAACTGGGCTATTGAATATGATTTGATGATTTTTATATTCACTAGCAGGAAGTCTTTTTTTTATGGCAGGAAGTCATATTAACCTTGGCTGCGCCTTGGTGAATTAATATCAGATTATATGAAATTGTTCACTTGTCAATAATTGTACAATATTGCAGTTTATATTCAGTTATAGTTAAATAAAAAAATTGGTAAATGAAATTTGGTATTATTTGTAAAAATGAATGCCTTTTTCTTATATGGTTTTGCCTAAAAGGTTAAAACATTATGTAACATTGATAAAAAAGATTAAAACCAGTTGATTTATAGACCAATTTATCAGAAAAAATGCTATAATCATACTTCGCTCATAATGTTAATAAAGCTGGCCATAAAAGTACAATTTGTAGTACATTTTTCTTATGGAATCCCAAAATCTTAAAATAGAACGTTTTTGTAAATTCCATAAATGGTATCTATTTATATGCTTCTTGATGGTTTTATATGGATAAAACAGAACTTAAAACATAACTCCATTGTAGAAGTTCTGTCATATTCAAATTAATCATCACATTAGTGTATATTTGACTTTTATTTGAGGGACTTTGTTTTATAAACAGTGTATTGATTGGCTTAACATGTCTTCTTTAGCACAGACAGCTATTGACGGAAGTTGATAAATAATGCAAATGTTTAGAACCAAACTATGATGTTTATTGAAACATTTGTGTATATTTATGAAGGTATGATTAGCATTATTGTGTGGTCCGAACAGCTGCTGGTTACCTATGAAATCTATACCCCCCAGCACTACTCATTAGTCCACCTTTTGTCATCAAAATATGGAGAATACTCTTTACTCAAATTTTGTCATATGCTTTTCTTCTCTGTTTTTCAAACATAAATCATGACCTTAAGTTAATTCATATATATATAAAGTGTCGGCCTCTCACCCAAAAGGTTGTTGGTTCTGGCCTCACAAAGGGGTCACCTTGAATCAAGTTTGTTACCTATAAAATACTGCACTTATCGTTTTTCCACCTTTTTTTCTTGCAAAATCATTAAATTTTATCTTGCTCCATTTTTTTTTTTTGGGGGGGGGGACAATTACATGAAGAAAACTAAGAGCAGTTTCTTATTGGTGAGATATTTTTCCCAGTGCAAATACTGCATTTCTTCTGTTAAGATTTTAACTTGCTCCTAGGAGTCTTGATAGAAATGCCCCCCATCTCCAAAAGAAAAAATGATTAAAAAAAATTAATGATTTTAATAGTAAATTGGTGGACTTATGACCTATGAACAGATAGTCTTTATTCGGTTCAGACAGCCAACGACGACGAAGCAAAGTTGATATCATATTCGGTTTATCTTAAGTTTTCTCTTCATTAATGCTTATTAATTAGATTTAGTATATGAATGATTTAAGGTGAATTATAGAACCTGGTGTAATGATATTAAGATAATAATTAGCATTTAACATATTTTAGATAAACGAGGTAAAACACAAGGCTGTTCAGTGTTTGCATCTTTAAAATGAATTGTAATGCAATATAACACTTGTTGACTTTAAACTGGGCTATTGAATATGATTTGATAATATTTATATAGCAGGAAGTCTTTTTTTATGGCAGTAAGTCATACTGACCTTGGCTGCGCCTTGGTGAATATCAGATTATATTAAATGGTTCACTTGTCAATAATTGTACAATATTGCAGTTTATATTCATTTATAGTTAAATAAAAGAAATGGTAAATGAAATTTGGTTTTATTTGTAAAAATGAATGCCTTTTTCTTATATGGTTTTGCCTAAAAGGTTAAAACATTATGTAACATTGATAAAAAAGATTAAAACCAGTTGATTTATAGACCAATTTATCAGAAAAAATGCTATAATCATATTTTGTTATCAACGTTATTCAAGCTGGCCATAAAAGTACAATTTGTAGTACATTTATCTGATGGAATCCCAAAATCTTAAAATAAAATACCTATGTAAATTCCATAAATGGTATCTATTTATATGCTACTTGATGGTTTCCTTTGGATAAAGTAGAACTTAAAACATAACTGCATTGTAGAAGTTCTGTCATATTCAAATTAATCATCACATAAGTGTATATTTGACTTTAATTTGAGGAACTTTGTTTTTTAAACAGTGTATTGATTGGGTTAACATTTCTACTTTAGCACAGACAGCTACTGAAGGAAGTTGATAAATTATGCAAATGTTTAGAACCAAACTATGATGTTTATTGAAACATGTGTGTATATGTATGAAGGTATGATTAGCATTATTGTGTGGTCCGAACAGCTGCTGGTTACCTATGAAATCTATACCCCCCACCACTACTCATTAGTCCACCTTTTGTCATCAAAATATGGAGAATACTCTTTACTCAAATTTTGTCATATGCTTTTCTTCTCTGTTTTTCAAACATAAATCATGACCTTAAGTTAATTCATATATATATAAAGTGTCGGCCTCTCACCCAAAAGGTTGTTGGTTCAGGCCTCACAAAGGGGTCACCTTGAATCAAGTTTGTTACCTATAAAATACTGCACTTATCATTTTTCCACCTTTTTTTCTTGCAAAATCATTTAATTTTGTCTTGCTCCATTTTTTTTGTGGGGGGGGGGACAATTACATGAAGAAAACTAAGAGCAGTTTCGTATCAGTGAGATATTTTTCACAGTGCAAATACTGCATTTCTTCTGTTAAGATTTTAACTTGCTCCTAGGAGTCTTGATAGAAATGCCCCCCCCCCCATCTCCAAAAAAAAATGATTAAAAAAAATAATGATTTTAATAGTAAATTGGTGGACTTATGATGTCTTATTATATGACCTATGAACAGATAGTCTTTGATCGGTTCAGACAGCCAACGATGAAGCAAAGTTGATATCATATTCGGTTTATCTTAAGTTTTCTCTTCATTAATGCTTATTGATTAGATTTAGTATATGAATGGTATAAGGTGAATTATAGAACCATGTAATGATATTAAGATAATAATTAGCATTTAACATATTTTAAATAAAGAGGTAAAACACAAGGCTGTTCAGTGTTTGCATCTTTAAAATGAATTGTAATGCAATATAATACTTGTTGACTTTAAACTGGGCTATTGAATATGATTTGATAATTTTTATATTCACTAGCAGGAAGTCTTTTTTTTATGGCAGGAAGTCATTCATATTGACCTTGGCTGCGCCTTGGTGAATATCAGATTATATTAAATGGTTCACTTGTCAATAATTGTACAATATTGCAGTTTATATTCATTTATAGTTAAATAAAAAAAATTGGTAAATGAAATTTGGTTTTATTTGTAAAAATGAATGCCTTTTTCTTATATGGTTTTGCCTAAAAGGTTAAAACATTATGTAACATTGATAAAAAAGATTAAAACCAGTTGATTTATAGACCATTTTATCAGAAAAATGCTATAACCATACTTTGTTATCAACATTATTCAAGCTGGCCATAAACATGCTATTTGTAAGACTGTTTCTTTTGGAATCCCAAAATCTTAAAATAGAAAACTTTTGTAAATTCCATAAATGGTATCTATTTATATGCTTCTTGACGGTTTCCTTTGGATAAAGTAGAACTTAAAACATAACTGCATTGCAGAAGTTCTGTCATGTTCAAATAAATCAGAACATTAGTGTATATTTGACTTTAATTTGAGAGACTTTGTTTTATAAACAGTGTATTGATTGGGTTAACATGTCTTCTTTAGTACAGAAAGCTATTGACGGAAGTTGATAAATAATGCAAATGTTTAAAACCATATCATGATGTTTATTGAAACTTGTGTGTATATGTATGAAGACATGATAATCATTATTGGGTGGTCCGAACAGCTGCTGGTTACCTATGAAATCAATACCCCCCAGCACTAATCATTAGTCCACCTTTTTACTGCAAACATTTGTAGTACATAATTATGCAATGATTTTGGGTTGGGTTGGGTTGGGTTGGTTGGGTGGGGTGGGGTGGGGCGGGGCAATTTTGTCCAAGTCCAAATAATGACTAATTTATCTGTTTTTGTCATAGACTGCAATTATTTAAAGTTTTTCTGAAATATTTAGGTTAAAATTGTTGGTTAATTCCCAGTTTGTATAGGGTTACTACTGTAGGTTTAGAAGTTAAAACCCTTAAAAAAATATTATCTTTAATGGTTATATTAAAAACTCATTTAGTATTAGGGCCTTTTTGCTCATCGCAGTGTTTCGGGGTGGGGGAGGGGCGGATATTTATCTCCTATGGTTTAATACATGATCCGAGTTAGCAATCTTGGCCAACACAACTTTTATATAAGATATAATAATATTTTAAAGAGAGCATTTTGCCCAATATTTAGATGACTTAAATTAAAATCTTAATGATTAAGAATGGGTAGAGTGAGCATAGCGATCAAGCCCTTCTTAATGATTAAGATTTAATTCAGGTCATCTAACTGACTTAGATTACAACCTCATTGGCTGACACATTGTCAACGCAAAATCTGATGAAGGCATTGTATATCAGATGAGTGGCAGTGGGTGGACCTTTAAACACAAAGAGAAAGTTGAAATTTTTAATGATTAAGCTTAGTACTAATGATTGCCTATCTGCAATTTCATTGGTTTTATATGTAGGTTGTATTCCACTGTTTATTAGTGTAACTAAAACTCAAGTAAAAAACTTTATTAAAAAGCTCTGCTTTCTGTTTTAATCTGTTTCAATATACATGTATCATGTACATGTATATAATAATATATAAAATATTGTTGCAATCTGATGTTTAATATATTTATACGTTGAATGAAGTATGTTTAAACTAAGCTGACTTAGTTCATGATAAAATTACCTTTGGCAAAGAACCTTGCTTCATGTAAAAAATATCCAACACAAAATATAAGTGTTATACTTTGCCCATTGTTTATTGCAGTGGTTGAAATTAACACAAGCCCACAAGCCCTGCACTGGTAAACTGTTGTCCGGGCTTGCTTAAATTCTGAATTTTATACAGCAGGGTTTGTTCAAAAACTCAATGCCGAGCAATAGTATAAGAATTCAGGCTTGTTCATCCAATTGTCTAATTTTGATGGCTGTTATTGTAAAACTTCATAATACCAATATTTGATTGCTTTTCTTTCCAGGGTGAAGAAAATCAAAAGCTTGTACATAGACACAACATTCTGTACGCCAGATACTTTACACATTCCTAGTCGACATCATTGCATTGACGCGGTGTACGAGCTGGTGCGAGAATGGACGCTACTGAGTCCGCAACACGTCGTGTACATCTACCTGAGGGCACAGTATGGTCACGAACCATTGCTGAATGCCGTGGCTGCCAGGTTGAATAAGAAGGTATTGTAATGCAACCAATATCAATGGAGCACTCAACAGTCTTGAAGAAAATTCTTTCTTTTTGAATAAATCGGGATCCAAGTTGCATTATAATGAGAATTGCAATTTACTTAAATTGACATTTGTATCTAAAATCAATACATATGTATAACAAACATAAATTTTGAGTGATAAACATTTAACTACTTACTATATAATGCATTTATGGAAAATATTAATTACTGATAACAAGATTGTAACCTTGTATTTAATAGCTAAAAATGCACAAACATTAATTGACTGGTGGGTGGGTCCTTAAAGGTTTACAGTGACCAACTGTCATCTCATAAGGTAGAAATACCATGTTTTCTGCACCTTTCTTATAAATTAAACACGGTTTCCTTAAAAAAACACATTTTTTCAATATTTATTCATCCTTTTCTGTAAATTAAACAATTGTATTAATGTGGTACATCTTATTTGGAAGTAAGAGTGCATCTTTAATCTGAGACCGAAAAATTAAAAGTGTCAAAACTTACAATCTGTGAGAGTGCAGCTTTTAAAGTATGGTTTTCATATTCTGGCACCGTTGTAAAGCGGCATACATGCCATATCCCCCGGCGGGGGGAAAAATCCCCCGGAATTCCAACCTATCCCCTGGTCCAAATCCCCTGGAATTAATTTTTATGCCCCCGAAGGTGGGCATATTAAAATCGCACCGTCCGTCCGTCTGTCCGTCCGGCTCTGTAACTTTCCCTTGTATGGACAGATTTTAAAATAACTTGCCACATGTGTTCCACATACCAAGACAACGTGTGGCGTGCAAGACTCGTGTCCCTACCTCAAAGGTCAAGGTCACACTTAGTGTTTATTCACAATGGAGTGCTGCATATAAGGACATAGAGTATAGGTTGTCGTGTCCGGGCTGTAACTTTCCCTTGTATGGACAGATTTTAAAATAACTTGCCACATGTGTACCACATACCAAGACGACGTGTCGCGTGCAAGACCCGTGTCCCTACCTCAAAGGTCAAGGTCACACTTAGTGTTTATTCACCATAGAGTGCTGCATATAAGCATAGAGTATAGGTTGTCGTGTCCGGGCTGTAACTTTCCCTTGTATGGATAGATTTTAAAATAATTTGCCACATGTGTACCACATACCAAGACGACGTGTCGCGTGCAAGACCCGTGTCCCTACCTCAAAGGTCAAGGTCACACTTAGTGTTTATTCACAATGGAGTGCTGCATATAAGGACATAGAGTATAGGTTGTCGTGTCCGGGCTGTAACTTTCTCTTGTATGGACAGATTTTAAAATAACTTGCCACATGTGTTCCACATACCAAGACGACGTGTCGCGTGCAAGACCCGTGTCCCTTCCTCAAAGGTCAAGGTCACACATAGTGTTTATTCACAATTGAGTGCTGCATATAAGGACATAGAGTATAGGTTGTTGTGTCCGTGCTGTAACTTTCCCTTGTATGGACAGATTTTAAAATAACTTGCCACATGTGTTCCACATACCAAGACGACGTGTCGCGTGCAAGACCCGTGTCCCTTCCTCAAAGGTCAAGGTCACACTAAGGTGTTTATTCACAATTGAGTGCTGCATATAAGGACATAGAGTATAGGTTGTCGTGTCCGGGCTGTAACTTTCTCTTGTATGGACAGATTTTAAAATAAGTTGCCACATGTGTTCCACATACCAAGACGACGTGTCGCGTGCAAGACCCGTGTCCCTACCTCAAAGGTCAAGGTCACACTTAGTGTTTATTCACAATTGAGTGCTGCATACAAGAAAATAGAGTATAGGTTGTCGTGTCCGGGCTGTAATTTTCCCTTGTAAGGACAGATTTTAAAATAACTTGTTACATGTGTTCCACATACGAAGACGACGTGTCCTGTGCAAGACCCATGTCCCTACCTCTAAGGTGTAAGATACACTAAGTGTTTATTCACAAGGGAATTCTGAATATAAGGACATAACAGTGTAGGTTGTCAAGTATGGGTGGTATTTTTTATGTTCAGAGGAAATTTAAAATAACTTGCCATATGTATTTGACACATAAAGGCAAGATCAACTTTTCATGTACTGACCTTGTTCGTAGGTCAATGTCACATTCGGGGGCATTCGTCACATACTGTGACAGCTCTTGTTTTTTTTTTTTTTTCCAAAACTTGCTTAAGGTTGACAGTGGAAAGCATCAATAATATTATGAGTGTGAAATTCCATGAAGGACCATGATGACTAAGTCCAAAAATTATTGTAATTTGAGTGTATTTCTGTATTAATTCTTATATTATAAATGCAGATATTGCGCAAGTTTTCGCTGCGTAAAAATCCCCTGGTGTAATATCAAAATCCCCTGGAATTCAGACCAAAATCCCCTGGGAAGCCTCTCAGAAATATGGCATGTATGAAGCGGTGATCTGCTTTAAGAATACACAGATTAAACTATAAATATAGTTAATAGCATTTTGGCATATATATTTTCTGATAAATGCAACTTCTTCGGATATGTTCGGATTGCAATTGTCACAACAATATACATATAATTTGAAAATTGTTCATCTTGCTATTGTTTGTATTGTGTCAGCAGGCCCCAAAAAACTGAAGTCAACATGTAAGAAAGTGTTCATTAATGATATGTTTAATGTATGGTTGTCATTAGTGTTTCAATTTTATGTTTAAAAGTGATTTGAAGTGATTCCTTTTTTCCGCGTTATTGTGACATAATATGGTAGACTGTTTCCTGACTGGGTCATACTTTTTACAGAATGAGTGAGAAAGAATTACTTTAAGGTTTGATTAAATGAGATGAAGTATTTTTTAACAATTCTTGTTTGAATGAAATAATCAGTTATTAGTATAAAAATTAGTAATGAATTGTGTGACTGATATCATTACCGTATCAGGGGATATGAATGCAGTTGGGCTGGTTAAAATGCACATGGAGTCTTTTGGACTCAACACACTTTAACCAGCCCAACTGCATTCATACCCTGATAATGACATTAATCATGTTATTCATTCCTTAAAATACTGCAAGATACGTACAATATCATAATTGAAATTGATTGGGGGGAATCTTGTCCGCCAATTAAAAAAATGGTGGGAAACTTTGTCAAGGGATTTGGCAAATATTTCTTCGATATGAATATAAGTTTTAACCTTTTCTTTTTGCTTTCAGGTTCATGTCAGTGGCCATAAATTTGAAGTGTATGAGAATATTATCGAGTTTGTTGGGAACTTCACCAACAAAGGGCGTGGAACTCAAATCCATGCATGTGACAAAAATGTGAGATGCTAAACTATTTTAAAAAGGAAGTAAACTAATGAAGACATTATTGTTGAAGGCTTTTGTCAATTCTCTGTTGTAAACAGGAACTTCATTCAATAAAGAGTTTTTTTGACAATGCACCGTTTGCTTTATGATAATACTTGTCTTAATGAAAGGAAAATGCATAAAAATTATTTTAATCATATTTTACAGGGAAGCCAATTTTCCTCTTTTCAGCTGATTTCCTCTTTTTTGGCCACAAAACTTCAAAACTAAAATTGTTGCCTTTTGTCTCATCTATACATGTATATAGTGTGACGGAGATACTTCTATTTCATACTAGTTTCCTCTTTAACAATTTTGCATTGGAATCCCTGAATTTACTGCATATAAATAAGTATACTTTTAATATGTTTTAAACACATTCCTTTTGTAAATATTATGCTATGATTTTTGTGTAATACATAAAACGTAGCATAATGTATAGGAAAGGATTGAGCCACACCTTTTTACAAAGTTAAAAATCAACCCTACCTATTTACATAAGAATTGAAATAATTTTATGTGTTCTTGACGTTACCAGTGCATACTTATTTTGCTATGATGCTAGAATCTTCTTTCAAAAAACCAATTATTTCCTTTATGTTTACAGTGCACAGTAGAAGTTGATGGCTCGATCATCAGTTGTAAGGACCAGCATGACCCGGACAAGGTCCTTGTTATTCTTCCCACGACGATGTATTTCACTCAGTACCAGCACATAACGCTTGACAAGATGATCAAGGTAATATAATTTTAATTACATATTCATTAAAATAGGAATAAAGTGAATAATAATTCCTTTATAACTCAGGCTCTTCCATTACTCCATGAAGATATAATTGATCTCAAGGTGAAGGTCAAAGGTCAAAGGTTCGAGCCATAGATTTCTTGTCTGCTCCGTATCTTCAAAATCCATTCAAGGATTTTCATGAAACTTGGGTAAAATGTTCACCTTATCGAGACGACATGCAGAACCTACTATCCAGGTGTGCCAGCTCAATGTCAAGGTCAAAGTTTAGAGAAATAGATTTCATTTCGGGTCCATATCTCATAAACCCATGAAAGATTTTCTTGAAGCAGATGTCCAATGTTCACCTCAGAGACATCACACCCTCAATCTGCTCCATATCTCCTAACGTCAAATGTCATCGACAGAATGAGACAAGCATGAGGGGGAGACATAAGTTTCTAAAAACAACTATCTAGTATTGATAAATGAATTTATGATTTGCTTTTGTTGATACGATTAGAGTGAAAATTTATCTTTTTCAGAAAATGGGAGACAACTTCTACAGAGCCTGCTACTCGTTCCATTCCTCTTATACTGAAGTGAAGGATTTATTGTCTTACTTAAAACCGGATGCAGTTTTTTCCAATGTTAAAACACCGGCTGATGCAACTTTAGCTGAGGTTTGTGGTAACTTGCTTGGTATTAATTTCATCATGATTTCATTTTAATATTAATTTGTGGTAAGCCTTGATGTTCATAAATTTCAACAGCGTAGTTTTATAGTTTGAGCAAGATGTATATTTTATTTGAATTTATTTTGTTTGACTAAATTTAAGTTCCTATTCTGTCATAAGCATTTCTTGGTTGTATAAACAGGTATTCACTTTGTTTATCAAAATGCATAGCAATATCCAGCACTATATCTTGATTTTTGAATCCATTTGTAGAACTTTTTTTTTACCTTAGCTCGATTGTGACGAAAGCTGATAGCTTAGACAAGCAATCCCTATCAAGTCTGTTTCCTGATTAAAAACATGTACTAGTGTCCTTTTTTAGAGTCCATGAGAAAGTACTCTCAGGTAGGGATCAAACCCACAACCTTTTTGGTGAGAGGCAGACAGCTATGCCATTAGATTAGTCTTACATGAACCCACAACTTCTTGGGTGAGAGGCAGCCATTTATACCACTATTAAACCAAGTCTAACTGTATCCAGGCTCAAACTTACAAACTCTTAGGTCAGAGGCAGACAGCTACACCACTACACCTGGTGGGGCTCAAACCCACAACCTTTTGGTTGAGAGGCAGTTAGCCTTACCATTTGATAAGTCTCACCCTGGTGGGGCTTGAACCTACAACTTCTTGGCTGAGAGGCAGACAGCTATACCGCTAGACTGCTATACCAGTCTCACCCTGGTGGGGCTTGAACCTACAACTTCTTGGCTGAGAGGCAGACAGCTATACTGCTAGACTGCTATACCAGTCTCACCCTGGTGGGGCTTGAACCTACAACTTCTTGGCTGAGAGACAGACAGCTATACCGCTAGACTGCTATACCAGTCTCACCCTGGTGGGGCTTGAACCTACAACTTCTTGGCTGAGAGGCAGACAGCTATACCATTAGACAGCTATATCAGTCTCACCCTGGTGGGGCTTGAACCTACAACTTCTTGGCTGAGAGGCAGACAGCTATACTGCTAGACTGCTATACCAGTCTCACCCTTTCTAATAATAGAATTTGACTTTTCACTTTTAGACCCAGCAAAGACTCACAGAAATGCTGTCAGATTGTAAGAACTCAGAATCTGCTGATGTTGATGTTGCCATGGAAACTAAAGAACTAGGGACCTTAAAGACCGTTGGTCGCAAGGCTGCTCAAAAGAGGAAAACGAGAGGTTCTTTTATTTCTTTTATTGCTTCTTTAGTCCATTTTAAGTTTTCTCTATTAAGGAAAAGAAAAAATGTTGGGTTGTTGTAACTTTGGCGCTATTTTTTTTACTTGGTGTCAATGTTGTAAAAAGAATGTTGCTTGCATTGATTGATTATAATTGAAAATTGTATCCAATCAGCAAGTTTTTTCTTTCATCTTATTATTTGCGTTAACAACATTTATCAATTTCCAACATCTTATATAAGCATTATTACGGATTACAAGTTATTGTACAAGAATAAAACTATAATTACATGGGTGAAAGTTTTCCATAGGGGTGGGGGGGATGTACCCCATACCCCATCATCAACATCACGGTCTACTCAAAATCGCGTTGCCATAATGATAAATTTCTGTCGGGATATGAGCCGAACGTTTCCGAAAATAGTCGTTTCTTTTCATAAAAAAGCATTATCATTCCGATGTTCTCCGAAAACCTCGGCAGTTTCCGCGCCAACAAAAACTTGGATGGCGGAAAAAGATGGTTTTCGCCGAATATTTAGTATCCTGTACGAGTTTTACAACATACCGCAAATTGGAGGCAAAAATAAACAAAGAAATAAATTGAAATACTGCTGTCAAAATTGAACAATGAAGTTTCTACCCTCAGGGTTTAATACTAAAGAGCTTAAACAGCCTGCGAAAAACAAATGGAGGTGACAAAAGCTGCCAGAAATATCAAAAATATACAACATAGATTTGATTGAATAAAGGTCAGGAAAGGTTTTGAAATGTGTTTTAAAATGCTTAATTCCGGGAGCTTCCGGGGGCCTCTGGCCCCCAGCATCATTTTCAGTTTTTGGAAAATTTCCAATTTTCACCCATGTTATTAAGGTATTGTCAAAAACCGATTGTAGAATGGATAATTGGTTACTTGGTTACTTGAGTGGAGTCAGAATAAGTTAGCCCCCCCATCTGAGGTAATAATTCATTAACCGTTAGTAACGGTGTAAGCCATAAAACATTAATTTTCGAACGGAAATATGAAAATCTGCAATCTGATCTTTTGTCAGCAATATTATATCATTGGTTTGCAAATATTTAGGTAAAAATTTGCTCTTTCGAAGACAAAAAATAAAAAAAGTTGTTAAAATGGTCAATCTGTGAGAGTGCAGCTTTAAGTTTTTGACAATTTTTTTTTCTTGCAATTGTATCATCTGGTGTCTAGTCCCTTTAATTCCAGAAGGTACCCAAATCTTCAACATTCTAATGTCATCAAGTATCTTCTGACATTGACCCCACACATTTAATAAATGATTTTGTACATCATATGTTTTGAATTCATGTAATATAAATGTATTTATATTCTATGACTACATGTATGTGTACCTTGTGGGTGGGTATACGTCAAATAAAACTATGTTCTTTTCTGTTCTGTTCAGCTCAAATAGTTGTCAAATTATGCTTTTTAAGTAACAGCATTTGTACAACAGTCTGTGCTTTTATCATATGAAGCATTATTGGATGGTAATTTACAGAGAATTTTCTATTTCCTTGCAGTTTCAACCAGTGAATCAGAGAGCCTTGACTTTGGTACTCCGGTAAAGCAAACTAGACAGTCCCTCAGTCAGCCAGAAAGTCCCTCCCCCTCCGTGACAGCTAGACGAGGGAAGGGGCGGGGCAGAGGTCGTGGCAAAGCTGAGTCTCAGGGTACAGTGGCAACAAGGAGAAGCACGAGGAGGTCAGCGGTAGCTGCAGCTTCGTTAGAGTCAGAAGAAGTTAGCCCCCCTTCTGAGGTAATGATTCATTTGAATTCCCATTTGAACCTGAGCCTAACAAAACACGTGTTTGTTTAGGCTAGTTTGTTTTTCATACTCCCGCTAGCGAAGTGGGGGCTATATAGGAATCTTGCATGTCGCCACGTCTGTCTATCAGTCTGTCTCGTATTTATCAAATGCGGAGCGTTCTCGGATATTATTTCTGATTACTTAGCCAGACTGGCATTCAAACCCTGGACCAAATCTTCCCCTCAATAGTGTCTAGATTTGTAATGCAACATACTCCTCTTCAAATTTAGAAATTTGTTCTAAGATCTCAGAGGGTTTTAATATTTATTTGCTTTAAAGGGCTTGTGGCTTAAAATGCTAGCATTCACAGTCCCACAATCTGGACATATAGTATATTTGCCCCCAAAAATCCTACTAACCCTTTCTAGTATTTTGGTGATGAAAAAAGTAAAGTTATTGTCAAAGTTTTGGTGATGTTGATAACATTATTATGCAAAAACCTTATCCTTGGTCAGAAATAATCAATCTTTAAGGAAAACTAGTTATCTTGGGCAAAGACGTTACCCAGTCATTTTACTCGAGCCACTTGAGAGAGATCGCCCTTTAATTATAGAAAATACATTGAATAGGTCTTGTTGGATCAGTTGCTTTAGAAGCTTTTTTCTCCCAGATAAGTAGATCCAATAATTTAACCATGCTAGATATTCTTATCTTGCCCACGGGCGAAGATAAAATGCCCGTATGGAACTCCTTTTTAACGGTCATCACATTATAATTACCTCCCTTGTTGAAGACTGTCGTCTGAAGCATCATGGAAACCTTGTGTTGTGGCAATATTTAGAACGCTAATTAATTATTTCTCGCTTCAAATGTCACTATGAAACAGTTTTTACGCACATTTCAAGAAATTATGCGCCACTCTCCTCCGAACTATTTTAAGATCGAATTGACTGTTTACATAACCGAATCACTGCACGCATATCCATGACAACCACGTGCTATCGCATATCCATACGCAATTATTTTCACTAAGCACAAAAGAGTTCCAGCAATAAATACATTTTTACTTAATTTTGTTTAACTGAGGTGGGAGAAAAAGCATCTACCATAGCCGCTCGTGTAAGATAGTTTCATCCCGACCCTTGCACAGGGTGTTTTGCGGAAACTCGGTAAACCTCGTTTCCGCAAAACACCCTATGCTCGGGTCGGAATGAACCTATCTTACACTCTCGGCCATGGAAGATACTTATAGTCTACTCATTATCAATTTTTATCAGTATGTGTTTGTGTGGCAGGTTTGATTACCATCCATGTGGCCTCATTCACTCAAGAGTTATGACCCTTGAATTGGCAAAAGCTGTATTTACAGTGTCTGCTCTATACATGTCTAAACGTCCAACCAATTATCACCAAACTAGGTACGCTTAAATTAGGGAAGGGCGTTTTTTGTGACAGTTTGCTCTTCTGTACATTATGAAATAAAAGGGTATGGAAGAAAAAATAAATAATAGCACCCTACTAAATTAGTTAGCCACCACTCAAATGTGGGTCGGTAGAGCTATGCAAGTTATTTCTTAATTGTGGCCTTACACTAAAACCTTTTACGAGTATTAAATAATATTGTCACCTAAATGCAAGAAATCAATAAATGATTCTATTTATAGTTATTGAGTTATTGCACTAGCTTGACATTGTAATGGTTGTCATTATTACAACATTACCATGACTCAAATGCAGCAACATAATTAATATCTTATAGCCAGGGCTTCAAAAAATATTGACAAGTTGTCGGTCTGGAACGATTTTGACCAAGCCGGACCGATATCATTAACAGGAAATGGGTTAAAAAATTGGTGTGAAATTTGTTTTAGCTATATGATTTTTATCAATAATGATGATATAAACATCACATAATGCAAATGAATTACCATATATTAGTACCTATTTTTATTTCTATTGATATACCATGAGGGGCTGACAAAGTATCATGATATGGCATTACATTTTTTTGGCAACAATACCTATCCATTATATCTTCTATTGTAGACCACCCCAAAGAAGAAAGGAAAAACTGTGGACCGATCACCGACCCCTGACCTGTTCCCTACCCCCATGAAGAGTGAACACAGTGAAATAAGTGAACCGCATTCCTCATATGATGGAAGTTTTAGGAGTGATAGCGAGCTTGACCTGCTGTCCAGTCAAAAAAGCTTACAACAGACTAGGTACGTTTTTCAGAGAGTATTTGTATTTCGAAATTGGAATTGATGATGATGGTTTAAAACAATTCTAATTTTTAACATCAATGTTTCAGTGAGGTTCCCAGCTGGTCTGTAGGCAGTTTCCTGGCTGCTGTGAGTTCCAGCAGCGAAGATGACACCACCGCCCACCGAGTGTGTGTGCTTGATGATGATGAACAAGGGGATGAAGACTTTGAAGATGTCAGCCAGGTGGATGGTTTGGTCGAGGACGATGAAGAAGAGTTGGACTTGGAGGCTATTGTAAGTATTTATTTTGAGGTTAATAGGTCAAAGGTCACAATGGTGATGATCTTTAGTAGAAAAATCATGAGTGATACATCTGATTTGTGAGATTTGGGTAATTGGATGATTTGTAGCCACATTGCTTATATAAATGATCTTTGGCTAGGCTTGGATAATCTTACCTTTACTGAGCAGGTTAAAACAAAATGGTTTCTGCTCAATAACTTAATCTATTGTTGATGATCAGTAATGAAGTTGGTGTGTAGGTAGCTTATGTGAAAAGGGAGCTTGGGATTGATTTTCAGGGGTCAGGGTCAAGGTCACAATTACTGAAAACAGAAAAATGTTTTCTGCCCAATAACTTAAGCTATCATTAATGGACAGTTATAGTTGGTGTAGGAAACTTATGTGAAAAGGTAGCTTTGGATTGCTTTTGAGGGGGTCAGGGTCAAGGTCAAAGTCACTATTACTTAAAAAAGAAAATGTTTTCTGCCCAATAATTTAAGCTTGCATTGATGGATAGTGATGAAAGTTGGTTTGTAGGTAGCTTATGTAAAAAGTGAGCTTGGGGTTGCTTTTGTGGGGGTCAGGGTCAATGTCAAGGTTACTGTTACTATAAGTAGAAAAATGGTTTCCGCCCATCAACTTTAGTTAGAATTGAAGGAAACTAACATATGAGATACTTAACTTCAGTAAGTTAAAGTTTCATCTCTTTTTGATAAAAATGAAGATAAAGGCTGCTTCTTTTTCCCTACTCTTGCAAGAAATTAACTGGCTATAATTTCTGATTGCCCTTATTAAAAAGCAGATTCCGTCGCATTGCAGCACTTCTAGTTTCGTGACTATACTGGAATAGGTCTGCTCCCCACTAAAACCAGTTTGTTTTTTTATACTCCTATGTTTTTTTTCTGCAATTTAGGTATCAAAGTTAAAAATGGTAATTGTTTTCTGGGACAAGCCAAAACAAAGCCACAAATTGGTCATAAAAATCACTGCCACCCCACTTGATTTTTATCAATCCTGTAAATTGTTCTCTGTTTTAAACATTCTATCATTTGGAGCCTTTATTAAATCATCCTGTGATGGATGTTACTGTATACGTTTGGGATTTGTTTGAATGGTTTCAAGGTTTATTATATATTTAATAATACCTAAGGACATGCTCTGACTTATGATCATGTTTACTCGGTAGGTATGGCCTTTCATGTCATAACATGTACTTTTGCATATCACTTGGTATGACTTATGCTTAAATTTATTCATACCTTGTTAAAAACTGATCTTTCTTTAAAAAAGTATATCTGCTTAAACTTAAGTATTGGATTTTTTTTTATCTTTTGAATATTGGACTGTTTTTCAGAATACCATGTCTGAAGCTATAGCTGAAAAGACTACTGAGACACAATCTTCTGATTCTGCAAATGGGGCATCACCAAACATCGCAGTTGAAAGAATAGAAACTGATGATTCTATAAAGGTAAATTTAGGCAAAGCAGAACCTGATAGTGATGCTACAGGGCAAAAGATTGAAGAAACTGTAAAGGACGATCAAATTCTTGAAATAGAACAAAATATTAAAGAACATGTTGCTAGTAGCAGTAATGAAGAAATAACTGAAAGGACACAAAAACAGAAAAAAAAATGTGATGGAAAAAATGAAGATGGTTATGAAAATAGAGAGACTACTGAGCATGGGCTTGACAAACCAAGTGAAGTTAACGCGACGGGTGCTTCTGGGAAGTCAAAAACAAACGATGTGTTATCAGATAAGAAAGCAGAAACTCTCGAACAGATGAATGAATACAGCTGTGACTTATTTACAGATGAGAACCATTCCATTGCAAATAACAGTGAACATAAGGTGAAAGACACACTTGTAATAACTGCAGTTTCTGATTATGATAATGGTAATATGAAACCCAATGAGGGTAACAACAGTGGAAAAATTGAAATTCAAAATAGTTCAGAAAGTAGCACACAGGAATTAACTCCGAACTTAACATTACATTGTTCAGAAACTAGTGCTATAACAATATCTAGCGGTGTATCCACTTTGTCACAGAAAATTAACTCTCCTGGTCAGTTGGAGGATGATAATGCTATTATTATTAACATTGAAAGTGATTCACAAGATTCTGTAGATGGTATTGACAAAAATGAGTCTGACAATATTAATAAAGAAGTCACTGTTGTTAATGTAGTAACAGAGGCAGAGAGTAGAGAGAAAGATGATGCATCAAACAAGAAAGAAGTTGCTAGAATTTCTAAGAAAATTGAATCAAATGATGTTCCTACAGGTATTGTTGAAGTGAAAGAAGCTGCTGAATCATTAACTGTCACAATAGACGTACGTCCAGACCAAGATGGAGGAAATGCTCTTAATGTTGATTTGGAAAATAGTAAAGACAATGGTGTTGAATTAGTAAATTTGGAAAAAGATGAAAGTACTGTTCCATTAGAAGTCAGTTTACAAGAAAGTACCAGTGATGATTTAAAACATAAAGTAGATGATGTTGCAAATGAAAAAGAAATAAAAGAAAACTTGAAGGAAAAAGAAATTAAGGAAGAAAAACAAGATGATGATGCTGTAATTGAAATCGTAGATTTAACTGGTGATGATTTTGGAGTTGATAGACATGCTATTAATACTCCACTTTCAGGAAAGAAACCTATCAAAATTTCATTTGGTAAAAGCAAAGATCAAATAATGAAAGCAAAACAAGCTAAAGAGACAAACAAGAAGATCGTTGTTGAAGAAGTCATTGAAAGCTCAGATTCGGATACTGAATGGTTGTCTTGTTCTAGAGGAAAAGAAACTGATGCAAAGAAGCCCAGTTTAAAAAGAACAAGAAGAAAGGATAAACATTATTACAAAGAGAAACAACACTCCAAGAAATCTGAACAAATGGAAGAAACAGCAAAGGTTTTAACTGAAGAAGAGGTGAGAAAGCAGAAGGAAATTGAAGAATTGAAAGAGATTGAGAGGCAAGCTGTTGGATTTATGTTAGAAACAGACAGTGAATCTGATATAGAATCATCTGATCCAGAAAGTCCACCAAGTCAAGCTCTCTATGATGATTATGTGGAGCTAAGTAGTGGGGATGATAGTGAAAAAGATGGGGGTGTTGGTGGAAACAGTAATTCAAGAAATGGAAGATCAGGGTTAGATAGAAGTGGTACCTCAGGTGACCATGGATCAAACAATGGGACAAACTCAGGAGATGGAGGATGGTTGAATACAAAGAGATGTGGTGGAAATCAGACAAGAAATTCTGAGAATTATGTTGAAAATGTTCATGTATCAGAAGTCAGTCCTAATACTTCAGAAAATGTAGATGAGGGTTTGCAAGACACTGATGTTGCTTTGATGGCAGGCTTGATTGAACCTTGCTATGATGCTAGTAGTGTGATGGAAAGCACTATTAATGAAAAAACACAATTTAAAGAAAACATAAATAAGCAACCAGAAGACACTAATGTTGTCAATGATAATGCAGAAACCATACAAAACGAAACCATTGCTTCTCCTTTGAATGATTTTAAACAGTCTCATGATGAAAATGTCAATGAAGAAATAAGCACAAGTGCACATTCTGAATTTGAAGAAATTAACACGGTTTCAATACCAGGATTTGGTGATATACCAGAATCTGACATTGTGCAAGAAAACATTGAGATTGAGAACATGGTAGAAGATAATTCATTGTGTGAAAGTCTGGTTCAACATACAGGTGAAATAAGTAGAAATGGGAAAGATGCCTTGTCTGAAAGTGAAAACACACAAAACGCTGTAGTACATGGTGACGAAGTAAATCTTATTCCTAATATTGATAAGGCCAAAACTGATGAAAAGGTAACAGAGGAAGACAACCAAAATGTAGCCGCTGTTATAGATGATGAAAATATAACTGATAAGGAAACAGTATTAGAAACAATTGAGAATAAAAAAGAAACATCACCTTTGGTTTCAAAGATCAATGAAGCTCGTGAATCCTCAGACGTCGTTGAAGTGGATGCATGTGATGATAAACAACAAGAAAAACAAAGTAAAACTGGAAAGAAATGGTCAAGTCTACAGATGGTCAAACAAATAGAAAAGCAAAATATAATTGAAAAGGAATGTTCAAGCATTGACAAGATTTTAGAAGATCAATCTTGTTTTGATCCGTCACAGCCACTCCCACCTGGTATGGAGGAGCTACCTCCATTGGTTTCTAAGAATGCACAAAAAAGTAATGCAATTGAACAGTTTCATGACAGTTTCTTTAACTTTAAAAAGATCGAGAAGAAAAATGCTGCGATGGCAGCACAAGAAAATAACCCTGTTGATGATGATAATGGTAACAAGGAAGCAAAAGATGCAGAACAATGGGAAAGAAATGTTGATGAAGATGATGATGTGATTGTAGTTGAAATGGACTTGGATATAGGAAACGAAAGTGAAAGAAGTCGGAAAAAGAAGATAAATAGAAGTAGATCTAAAAGTAGATCTAGCTATAGTCGGAGCAGGTCTAGAAGTAGAGGAAAGTATAGAAGGAGATACTCTAGAAGTAGAAGTAGAAACAGATATAGAGATCGTTCGGGCTCTGAAAGTAGTTCAGAAATGGGAATATCAAGAACAAGAAGAAGCAGAAGGGAACAAACGAAATCAGGAGAATACAACAAGCAATCAAGAAGTGGAAACGAAGAAAGATATCAGAGAACAAGCACTGATATTTCAGACAAGCCGAACTGGTCAAGCATATATAGAGGACATTTCTGTAAGAAACGGAAATTATATATCAATAAGATTAATTCTAAACATAAAAGTTTACAAAGATATGGAAAATATAGTAAAACTTTTCAATCAGACTATGAATATCAAAACACGAATAAAAACCAAACAAACACAGCTCCTGGGTTGAATAGATTTCCCCCAAAACAAAACCGAGCACAGCGGCCATCCGAGTCTACTTACAACCAACACCAATTTGGACCCACGCCTCAAGACAATATCCAACAAAATGAAAGTCCATTGTCTATTCAATACTATATGCAGCATCCACCACCTTCTGGCAATCCTCTTCCGAATCATGAAAGCGTTTCTCAAGGAATGTATTCGGAACAACAAAACCGTCCTTTCCCCGCATCTTCAAACATTACTGCCCCTGCAAATTTTGACATTTCCAAACTTAAAGCAACAATTCTTTCATTAACTGGATTAGCATCAAGTTCAGCAAGTGCGGCATCAGCAGTACCAATCGCAACTTCTGAAAAATTTACTAAAGAGACATGGGGATTAAATAAGGCAGAGAAAGTCAATCCAGCCGCGAAAACTAATATATTCAACAAATTTAAATGTTCATTCAGACCCTTAGAGGCTGGTCAGGAAGGCATGGTAGAAGACATGAAGGAGTCTAATTACATCACAAAAACGTCTACACTTTTCACCGGGCCGCTAGTTTCACCAGTAGTGACTGAGGCGCATACAGTTGCAGGTGCTATCAATGTTTCAGGACTTACCGAATCGTTGCCGCAGTTGATAAATCAGTTGCAGAGCGTACAAAAGCTCATAGAAAATGTAAAGCAGGGAGAATCGCATACTCCAAGAAGTCAGACTTATGGCGACAGGCCGTATGACCAAAGAGATCCTCATTATGAGGATAGGGCATACGATCGAAGGGAGCCTTATTTTGGGAGAGAATATCACCATGGACCAGAAATTGAGCGCTTTGAAGGAATTAGAAGGGACAGGCCCCACTATCCGCCAGACCCTTATGAAAGATCAAGGCGTCCTGAAGAGTATGATAGACCTCAGCCCTATGGGGAACCGAGGTCGTATGGCCAAAGTAGAGAGTATGACACATTCGGTCCAGAACCAAGATTACGTGACCATAATTCAAGATATCCTGAAAGCGATCCGTATTATGCAGATAGATATCCTCCCGAATCTGCAGTCCCTGACAGATACAACCCAATCGCCCCGCCCTTTGGTCCAGGTAATCCCCCACCCCCGACCCGACCACTTCCGCTAAGGGATGACCCATATGCCCCATCTCGACCTCTTCCCCTCAGGGGTGACCCCTATCCCCCTCCACCTAGAAGAGGGGATCCTGGGTACAGTCAACACTATGGGGTAGGTGAGAGAGACCCTTACTACAGATGAACTGACTAGGAAAGTTTAGTTTGCCTAGTTATCTTGGATGAAAAATGGAAATGGCAATTACTAAACATATCGTATGGAATGTGAGGGGCGGGGCAAAGTGGGCTACTGTAGATTTCATTGGTTGCATAAGGGCTGAATTATATTCCTGTGTTGTCTGGGTTTATTGTTGAAGCTGGACCAGATATGGACATAGCAGACAATGAAATATTTTTAAGAAAAAAATGGATTTTCATTTTTAAAAAAAATCATGTTAACGAACTGTGATAATATCATTTTTGTTAAAGAAATCGTAACAAAATAAATAAAATAATCAAAATATCAGCTGTATATTATTTCTTGGTTGAAATTTTTGAGAAAAAAAAACAAGAAAAAGACTTTTAAAATTATTTTAAAGGATATCAAACATTATAAATCATATAATTAAACTATGATGGTATGTTAAGCTTCGATCATAATAGCTTGATGTGATCATTATTTTGATTGCTTGTTGTAGATCTAATATGATAGTAGGGTAATGGCATTTGGCCCTTGCCTTGTGTCTCTAAAGAGGGTTTATTTTTGAATTGTCAACTACTGGGCTTGTCCCAGTATTTTTCATTGTATTATTGTAAATAAAATTGGAAGAATTGTGCATTTGCGGTTTTTAATGATTTTATCTCGAACGGTATTTTTGTATAAATATCATCTGAAATTATTTGATGACGAATGCATGAGTTGTTATGTATGTCGAACATTTATAATGTTAACACTATTCATGAAAAGGTTAACAGGTTTGTATTGTTTATATATTTTATATACCATGTATGCTTTAGTATTGTGTATTAAAGCGATTGAAAACAATTTGAATAAAATTTATTGCATAGTTGTGTTGTAAATATGTAGACTCTTCCTATATTAAACATGTATGAAAAAAATATTAAAAAATATGCCTGTGTTTCTTATCCTTCTTTGTGTTTGAAATACATAAATGTTGTTGTTTTTGAAAACTATAATTTTGAAATTCTTGTCGTTGTTGCGCAATTGATTGTAAATATGCATTTATTCATTAAAAGGTAGTGTTTCAGCATATAACGCTTACATGAATTATGCTTTGATATAATTTCTATAATGTTTTAAGTATACATAGGTACTATGTCAACTATGTTGACATTTAAAGCGAAATATATTTACATCTACTCCGAAATAGGCTTACATTTTCTTCGAAATATGTTGATGTTTACTGCGAAAGGCCACATTAAAGAACATCGTTCAAGCCTTACTGTGTTCTAGACAAATCCTATTAAAACATTTGTTAAGAATAATATTATGAAAGATAAGAGCCGGCTTGGTTGTTCGCCTATAATATTGTTTGCTCTTTTTGTTTGCTTTTAATCTTGTTTGTTCATGAATTACGATGCGTCTCTGCTTTTGTTTGTGTTTTGCATTTTGTTGTCTTTGATTTTGAACTATGAATAAACAACTGAATTATGAATAAACGAATTTCCGCTGATTTGTGTCTTAGTGAAACTTTTCTGCATTGTATCAACGTTTGTTAAGAATGTAATAAAGTAGCTTTAAAAGAATAAGTTCGTGTTTTATTCTTTTTCCTGTACACTGTTACAAAAGGTAATCATGTGCTCGTGTAAAAGAAATATCACATTGAGGTTGGTATTGATGTCGAATCATATAACTTGTCGTTTGAAACAAGGTATACCCCAACGATGTTGGGTACTAGGGTCGTTGAATGCCCGATGTCAACAAAATTGGTTTGATAACTCTAGATGCCATAGCTTTGGTTCAAAATCAACTGAACTTGGTAAGAGTGTTTCGCTCTAAAAATAAGTCTAGTTCGAAATTGGAAAGTGTGGGGTCATATAGAAGGTCACGGAGTCAAATCAAATATAAAAAAAACTCGATAACACTCGGTGCCACAGTTTTTGCCCAAAGTGAAAGAAACTGGATCAGAATATTGTCTTCTAAGATCTAGCTCAAATAAACAAAACATAATTTAACAGTCTAAAAAGCTATTGTAAATACGCTTTTTTCCATTTAAGATACTTTTACTAGGGTCAGGCATCGAAATAATTATAATTGTGAAATGTGAACAAGATGCTTGTTACAATGATCAAATATCATCAAAGGTAAGAAACAAGAGTTCTATTGTAACAGTTATTGTCGAGTTATGGGTCATTCGGGGTTCAAATTTAGATCACTATATGTAGGTCAACTCAAACATGTTAACGGTCTTGGTGCCACAGTTGGTCCCAAATCAATCCATTTGGACTTGGTATGTTTTTCCAGTTCAAATTTGATCTTGGTTTATGTGCGGTCAAATAGTAAATCACTTGGGTAAACCAAAGAAAAATGTTTTAAACCTCTTCGGGCCACAGTTGCATATAACAAGAAACCATATACACAGTGAAAAGTTTGATGACATACTTTTGCGGAAGCCTTGCACGTGCTTAATACAATGACGATGGACAAGTTCTAACTTTCTCATGTCATTTGCCGAGTGCTAATTCCACATTTCACATCCATATAGCGCTTTTGGAAGGTTTTGACACTGGTATATTGTCCTCAATGTTATAGTTCTGAACTTTTCAGGACAAATGCCACTACTACAAATGCTGAAGTAAGTCCCTCTTAGCTTAATACACGCTTCGTGCATTGATTGTGTGGCAGATAGATGTTCATCACATACAACACACAGGTGCATGTATTTACTAACGGCAGAAACTAAAATCTGACCAAGTGAACATGTTTGCTGTGGTCTGGTAATGCTGCTTGAGAAATTACACACAACGACTGAGCATTTAATTGGGTTGTAAAAATACCGCCACCGTCTAGAATAGTCCCAACAGATGTCTAGCATGTTATCCAATCCCGTTTTAGGAAAAGACACCATCAAGATCAGCTAGTTGGATTCGGGTGCAAGCAGCTCCCCTCCCCCCTCCCCTCCCTCCAAGTGGGAAAATATTTAACTTGAACACTTATTTTGATTGCATTCTTGGCTATTATAAAAGCATTTAAGAACACACTATTATTTCAAAATAGAAGTGATATAAGGTTTTTCCAAGTAAAAAGGAGGAGAAATTAGGCACCTTGCAAAAAAGATAGGAACAGTTTGTATAGTAGGAATAGTAGACCCGCTTGAAAGCCTGGACTCACTGACGGTCATCAACATGTAACACACCTGAAAGATGAAGTTATTGTCTCTCTAAGTGACGTGCAAAACTCTTGGCGGTCAATTTTACTGGACGTTACTCATGGTAGAACCTTGTAATGTCCAGATCAATTATACCGGACGGAATTCATGGTAGAACATTATCAGGTTCAGCGGGCATATTTCATGGCAGAACCTTGCCATGTCGTAGTCAATTACACCGGACATAATTCATGGTAGGAATAACAATGTCAAGGTCGTTCACCGAACATAACTCATAGTAGAATCTTGCAATTTTGTGGTCATTTTCACAGGACATTAGTCATAGTAGAACCTTGTCATTTTGTGGTCAATTTCACAGGATATTACTCGTGGTAGAACCTTGCCATTTTGTGGTCATTTTCACAGGACATCACTAATGGTAGAACCTTGATAGGTCGTGGTCAATTTCCTGGGACTATCTCAGTGTAGAAACTTTCCATGTCCAGGTAAGTTACACCGGACTGAAATCATGATAGACCCTTGTCCGGTCTTGGTTAATTTCAGGAAACATTACTCATGGTAGAACCTTGTCATTTTGTGGTCAATTTCACGGGACATAACTCATAGTAGGACCTTGCCAAGTCTTGGTTATTTTCACGAAAAATGACTCATGGTAGAACCTTGCCACGTCGTGGTCAAATTTACAGGCCTAACTCATGGTAGAACCTTGTCAGGTCGCGCTCAATTTCGTTGGACATCACTCATGGTAAAACCTTGTTGTGGCCAGGTTAATTTCACCAGACATAACTCATTGTAAAACGTTGCTCTTTTGCGATCAATTTCACAAGACATTACTCATGGTAAAACCTTGTTATGTTCAGGTTAATTTCACCAGACAAATCATTGTAAAAATGTGCTCTTTGTGATCAATTTCACAGGACATTACACAAGGTAGAACCTTGCCATTTTATGGTCAATTTCACAGGACATTACTCAAGGTAGAACCTTGCCATTTTATGGTCAATTTCACGGGACATTACTCATGGTAGAACCTTGCCGTTTTGGTCAATTTCACAGGACATTACTCATGGTAGAGCCTTGCCGTTTTGTTGTCAATTTCACAGGACATTACTCATGGTAGAAACTTGCCATTTTGTGGCCTGTTTTACAAGACATTACTCATGGTAGAACCTTGTCATTTTGTGGTCAATTTCACAGGACATAACCCATGGTAGAACCTTGCCGTTTTGTGGTCAAATTCACAGGATATTACCCATGGTAGAACCTTGCCATTTTGTGGTCAATTTCACAGGACATTACCCATGGTAGAACCTTGCCATTTTGTGGTCAATTTCACAGGACATTATCCATGGTAGAACCTTGCTGTTTTGTGGTCAATTTTACAGGACATAACTCATGGTAGAACCTTGCCGTTTTGTGGCCTATCTTACAGGACATTACTCGTGGTAGAACCTTGCCATTTTGTGGTCAATTTCACAGGACATTATCCATGGTAGAACCTTGCCGTTTTGTGGTCAATTTTACAGGACATAACTCATGGTAGAACCTTGCCGTTTTGTGGCCTATGTTACAGGACATTACTCGTGGTAGAACCTCGCCATTTTGTGGTAAATTTCACAGGACATTACTCATGGTAGAACCTTGCCGTTTTGTGGCCTATTTTACAGGACATTACTCATGGTAGAACGTTGCTATTTTATTGTTAATTTCACAGGATATTACTCATGGTAAAACCTTGCCGTTTTGTGGTCAATTTCACAGGACATAACTCATGGTAGAACGTTGCCCTTTTTTGGTCAATTTCACAGGACATTAACCATGGTAGAACCTTGCCATTTCGGTGGTCAATTTCATAGGACATTACTCATGGTAGAACCTTGCCGTTTTGTGGTCAATTTCACAGGACATTACTCGTGGTAGAACCTTGCCATTTTTGTGGTAAATTTTACAGGATATTACCCATGGTAGAACGTTGCTATTTTGTGGTTAATTTCACAGGACATTACTCATGGTAAAAACTTGCCATTTTTGTGGCCAATTTCAAAGGACATTACTCATGGTAGAACCTTGACATTTTTGTGGTCAATTTCATTTTCACTGGCCATTACTCATGGTAGAATCTTGATAGGTCGTTGTCAATTTTACAGGACATTACTCATGGTAGAATGTTGCTATTTTGTGGTTAATTTCACAGGAAATTACTCATGGTAAAAACTTGCCATTTTTGTGGTCAATTTCAAAGGACATTACTCATGGTAGAACCTTGACATTTTTGTGGTCAATTTCATTTTCACTGGCCATTACTCATGGTAGAACCTTGCCATTTTGTGGCCAATTTCACAGGACATTACTCATGGTAGAAACTTGCCGTTTTGTGATCAATTTCACAGGACATTACTCATGGTAGAAACTTGCCGTTTTGTGATCAATTTTACAGGACATTACTCATGGTAGAACCTTGCCGTTTTGTGGTCAATTTCACAGGACATTACGCATGGTAGAAACTTGCCATTTTGTGGTCAGTTTTACAGGACATTACTTATGGTAGAACGTTGCTATTTTTGGTCAATTTCACAGGACATTTCTCATGGTAGAACCTTGCCGTTTTGAGTTCAATTTCACAGGACATAACTCATGGTAGAACCTCGCCGGTTTGTGGTCAATTTCACAGGACATAACTCATGGTAGAACCTTGACGTTTTTTTGTCAATTTCACGGGACATAACTCATAGTAGGACCTTGCCAGTTTTAGTTAATTTCACGATACATAACTCATGGTAGAACCTTGCCAGGTCGCGGTTAAATATACCGGACTTTGCCAGGTCGCGGTTAAATATACCGGACTTGATTCATGGTAGAACCTTGCCAGGTCGCGGTTAATTTTACCGGACTTTACTCATGGTAGAACCTTGCAAGGTCGCGGTTAATTTCACCGGACTTAATTCATGGTAGAACCTTGCCAGGTCGCGGTTAATTTCACCAGAGTTAACTCATGGTAGACCCTTGCCAGGTCGCGGTCAATTTTACCGGACTTATCTTATGGTAGAACCTTGCCAGGTCGCGGTTAATTTCACCGGACTTACCTCATGGTAGAACCTTGACATGTAGTGGTCAATTTCACCGGACTTAACTCATAGTAGGACCTTGCCATGTCGAGATCAAATTCACAGGACGTAACTCATGGTAGAGCCTTGCCAGGTCGCGGTCAATTTTGTTGGACATACATTATTGTCATTGGCATTATAATTATTTTTAGGGATGAAAACCGGATAGCAAATTGGTATTCGGATATTCGTATCAACTATCCGAATACTATCCGGATACTCGTATGAAATTGTTGTCTAAGAATGTGTACACCTTGTTATGTAACGTTTACCCTCTACTATGTACACCCTTTATCATATCATATGAAATAATAGTACACTTCAGATGGTATCCGTCGTAAGCTTGATGTGTTTTTACTAATCTGTTTTACGTCATTATCGTTTTAAGTCGTAAACAAATACGTTACATCCATTGTGCGTCATATAAATGTGTCAAAATATAGGCATACCAATGAGTTTTCTAGAATAATGTACATGTGCCCTTGGGATGTTTGTAAATGACGATACTCTGTAATGTACTGATTTAACACTTTTAATTCACCTCAATATTCGTTATTGACTTATTGTTCATTTCATTTCCTTTTCATTTCAGATTTCAAAAAAGAAAGAAGACGTGAATACAGATGATTTCATTCATTTAATTTTTACCTACATGCCTTTATTTAGACACAAACGTGTACAAACATAATAACATGTAATAACATAACATGCAAATTCATTAATTATAAAAATAATATACATACTACATACTTAGAACTAGACGCACTAAACGTGAGTAGTTACAAAACGTTCTTGCATTTACATGCAGTTATTTACTTTTCAGTATTCATCAATTATTCACACAGTTCCGAATACACTATGCTTTCATTATCAATGGCAATCACTGTTCATTATATTTCACTCAGTGTCACACTTCACAGAACGCATGTTCTTGTTTAGGAACAAGATGGCATCAACAATGTCACTGTTAAGTCTGTTGCGCAACTTGTTCAGAACAAGCCCGGCGGACGAAAATACGCGCTCCGATGGCACAGATGTAGCGGGAACCGCGAGGACGCTACGGGCCACGTGCGCGACCTTCGGAAAACGGTTCTCGTTGCGCCGCCACAACTCGAGGGCTGGTATTGCATCATCCATCTTCTCGGCAAGGTACAGCTGAAGATCGTCCTCCATCGATGACTCCGGGGATGTGACCATGAACTCAAGCCGTGGTCGCTTAGCAGGTGTGGCACAGTCACCGTCATCGCGCGAGCTGACCTTGAGCGGGACATCGTCAAGGCGGCCCTCCAGCATAGTGTGTGTCCTTCGTCGTAGCTGCCTGGGCAGGAAGCTTAACTTCTTATATCGAGGGTCCAGAAGTGAGGCGATCATCGGGAGGGACTCGGCAGTTTCATCTCGGCCTGGCTGGAACCTCTCCGTCATCTCATCCCGGAGAGTGGTCTTCATCGAGGCGACCAGCGCTGTGTCATTGTTGCAGGGCTGAACCACTGTCCCAACCAAACTATACACGATGGGAAACATCTCCCCGATGGATACGTCCTTGTCCTTACTCATGAAGGTGGTCACGTGGGTGAACGGCCCAATGACTGTGGATATGTCGGCAACGATGCCCCACTCGCCGTCTCTCAGAAGGAGATCGCGGTCGGCCTTCTTCGTGACGTCATCGTTAAGCATGATGTCAGTGACCACCCGGCGTAGCTTGTCGAGGCGGCTACACATCAGCTGCGTGGAATTCCACCTCGTGGGGACGTCCTGGATGAGGGCCAGTGTCGTTGAGTGCTTGAAATGCCCTACCAGCTTTCGACATTTGCCCAGGACCTTGGAGACAGAAGGAAGTTCGAGGACAGGCTTTATGCAGAGCTGGAGGGTGTGGGCGAAGCAGGAGTGGTCTCCCCACTCTGGACAGAGTGTGCCGGCCTTCTGTATGTTGCGGGCGTTGTCATGGACGCAGCATTCCACCTTGCCCGTGAGACCGAACTCCCTTACGCATTATTGTAGGCGGGACGCGATGTTCTCGGCTGTGTGACGCTCTGGCATTGCTCTGGTCATCAAGACGTCCGAATGGAGGATCCATTCGGCGTCAAGATAGTGGGCTGTCACGGTGATAAAACTCTCGGTAGAGTTGGACGTCCACGTGTCTGTCGTGAGGGAGACAGACGTCGCCTTCTCGAACCGGGAGATGAGGTTGGAGCGTTCGTCTGCGTACCTCTTCTCAACCCTCGCACGAACTGTCGGCCGGGTAGGTACCTGAAATATATCATAGTTATAAAAGTTGCTTCATTATCCTGTACCGGAATCGTCACGGACCTCTAATACACGTGCAGTACATGTATACAATACATTTGTATAACACTTACTGTATAAGACGGTGCCGCCAAGGCCATCATATCACGGAACCCCTGGCCGTCGACGACGCTGAGTGAATGGCAGTCACGTACGACCCAGTCCGTCACCGCTAGGGTAACCCTCACCGTCATGGCAGCCTGCATCCTCGGAGGGGTGGAAACGGTGACGTCAAGTGTCGTCCGCTTCAGGGGGGTCTTTGACGGAGTTGATGGCGGACTGCACACAGGATGCTTCTTTATGTGATTCCTTAGATTTGAAGTCCCACCACAATACACAAGTTTCACACTACACAAGTTACACACAACACTTTTACCATCCTCAATTTTAGTGAAATACTTCCAAACACTAGAAGTCACTTTCGGAGGCATAGTTCCAGTTTTGACAAGATTGCTCAATTGATAAACTTTGAAACGATGTTAACTGATTGGGAATAAAATAGAAATGAAACGATTTTTTTCTAATAATTTTATTCAGACATCAATACTTGATTTATGCATATTCATTAAGATAATTGATTTGATAATCTACTGATTGCATGACGTTACTTTGTGATTGGACAGTTAAATCGTATGGATTAATGCACATATCATATACGTCATCATTGATGTCAACTACTGCCAATTAACCACTTCAGAGACCATAAACAACACTTGTTTTCATAAACAGGACCATGGACCCTTCAAAAGATGCAATCTCGCGCCTTGTGCAAACAACCAATTAATAGCAGACGGTTTATGACACCCATCACGCCAATCAGTCTGTGCAGCACCTGAAACAGTCTAAACGCTAAGATGTTTAAGACCTACACTAATTAATCGACCATTTTAACCGCATAATTTATACAAAAAATATTAAGAAAATTATACGAATACCATTTTTAGTATCCGAATACCAATCTAATATCCGGATATTCGCTTCCATCCCTAATTATTTGATCTAGTTGAAGAATGTGCATGATTGTATCAATAACTTGTTATTTATTGAACCTGATTGTCTTAATCAAATTAATATCGGATTCTCCCTTTAACTCGTTTCATACCAAATATAGTTTCATTATGTTTCTGTACAATATCGCGGATGAATTCGTTAACTGTCCTGATCGGATAACCCTTACAAGTCCAAGCACTTATTTCCAACGGGGTCCTTTGTTTTTGTTAAAGGGACAGCACGCGGAAGAGAGAGTGGTGGGATACAAGGAAGTCCGGGTGCGATACCCTAGCTCTTTTTCAAAGGACCCCTTGGTTCTTGTACGTGCTCGATGTAAAGGGTACAACATTTCCTGGTTTAAACCAGTACTGAGTACACCACTTTTCCAAGCATTACCCTTTAAATGCCGAGCGCCAGGCAAGGGAGCTTATTGTACCAACTTTTAACGTATTTCGGTATGACGCGGTCAGGGATGGTACCCATGACCTCCTGCTCCGTAGTCGGACGCCTTAACCACTTGGCAACGGACACGGTTTAACTGGGTCTATAAATGTGACAGCCAATATTGGATTTTAAAAATCAAGCATTCAATATAAATTATTTTTTTCAAAAGCCTACCATTATCATATGGATCGTCCCTATTGTTCGTTTCGGTTCGTTTCAAATAGAAAATAGATCTTACCGGAATAAATCATAGATACAACAATCTAGATAAAAGTGCAAAACTTGGTCAACATAAATTTCCAAAAGCTTTGGTACTGGCTGATCTAGGGTTCAAAATAAGATCAATGATTCAATCGATTATACAAGTAACACGCTATCCCCATTCGGAACTACTCGGCCATTTTTATCGCAAACAAACTCGGATGTATTTTGTCTGTTTACAATGTTAGAAATCGGGTATTTTTAAGTCCGCTGCAGCTAGATGGCGTACTAATTTATTTTAGCAGTTAAACTTAAGTGACTTAACTGTTGGGAATCTTAATTATGTTTGCATAATACACTTCACTGGCAATCAATTTAAACTTAGAGCAACAAATACAAGCTAAAACACTACATTTAATTAGTGCTATAATTCAAAAAATTACGAACTACATGTACTTTTACTGATGTACCGTCATACATGTACATCTGAGGCTTTTTCGATAAAAAATGGCCGTGGAGTTCCGAATGACGCTTTCCCGTGTGGAGTTGTGTTTTCATGATCACTCTTGCTCTCTATGTTCTGTAACTGGAAATCGTGTTGCATTTGAAATGATTGGTCATTAAATATGGATTGATTATAATTATAAATTTATAATTTATAATGTCTTACTCAATGTGTTGTCCTTTTAAGGAAAAGTATATACATGACTGCAGGTTCACCCATAACTATAAAGAGAGAGACTGCATGTTCACTCATAACTATAAAGAGAGAGACTGCAGGTTCACCCATAACTATAAAGAGACTGCAGGTTCATCCAAAACTATAGAGAGACTGCAGGTTCACCCAAAACTATAAAGAGTCTGCAGGTGCACCCATAACTATAGAGAGAGACTGCAAGTTCACCCAGAACTATAAAGAGACTGCAGGTTCACCCATATTTATAAAAAAGACTGCAGGTTCATCCATATCTATGAAGATAGACTGCAGGTTCACCCATAACTATAAAGAGACTGCAGGTTCACCCATAACTATAAAGAGAGAGGCTGCAGGTTCATCCATAACTATGAAGAGACTGCAGGTTCACCCAGAACTATAAAGAGACTGCAGGTTCACCCATAACTATAAAGAGAGAGACTGCAGGTTCATCCATAACTATGAAGATAGACTGCAGGTTCACCCATTACTATAAAGAGACTGCAGGTTCACCCATAACTATAAAGAGAGAGACTGCAGGTTCACCCAGAACTATAAAGAGACTGCAGGTTCACCCATTTTTATAGAGAGACTGCAGGTTCATCCATAACTATGAAGATAGACTGCAGGTTCACCCAGAACTATCAACAGACTGCAGGTTCACCCATAACTATAAAGAGAGAGAGACTGCAGGTTTATCCATAACTATGAAGATAGACTGCAGGTTCACCCATTACTATAAAGAGACTGCAGGTTCACCCATAACTATAAAGAGACTGCAGGTTCACCCATAACTATAAAGAGACCGCAGGTTCACTCATAACTATAAAGAGACTACAGGTTCACGCAATATTATTGCGCATGCGCCAGAGTGTAGGCTGCATTGTTTGCGCTCTCACTGTTTTTTGGATTTTTTATAAGTTCTAGATTGGAATATATAGTGAAAAGTGGACACGTTGGATTATATGTGAGTGTGGATGAAAATTCGGAAAAAATAATCAATTAGGAAAAGTAGTTTTCGAGAAAACTGAAATTTTATTTATCTATTGCACATATTTCATAACTTTATTTACTTGTTATTTGTGTGGTATTACTAAATCACCTAAACTTGCCCTAAGGAAATATGTGTCATGGTGAGCGAAATTCATCTAGGATTACCTATACTAGTGAAGTGTTGCGTTTCATAGAACAATCGATGGGTGCACTAACGGGACGTAATCCTTTTATAGGGAAACGATTAAAATACGTTGGGCTACGGAAATATAGAGGGAACAGAGGCGGGAAAAGCAGACCAAAAAGAGTTTGGGACTCTAACCATGGTATTAACTCCCGAAACATTCGATCCCTGCCCCAAGCTATAACAACCATTGTTCGATCGAGGGCGGTTGTGCCGATTAAAGCTGTTGTGAATCAGAGAAACTTAACACGTGTGAATATTGATAACTGTTCAAAAACGAAAGGTCAGAGAAATGTAAAAATTAGCGCTATTAATGCTCGTTCGGTGAAAAATAAAACATTATCGATATGTGATTTCATATTAACAAACAATCTTGATATGTGCGCCATTACTGAAACGTGGCTTGGAAGTTCTATTGACCGAGAATGTTCAAGCGAGCTCGTGCCAACGGGGTACGCAATGAAACATGTTCCTCGAAGCGGACGGCGCGGTGGTGGTGTGGCATTGGTATACAAAACTCCCATAAAAGTACGCATTGAGTCATCAACCAAGGATAATATTTATTCTCAGTTCGAACACATGGATTGCAATGTTATGATTGGCTCACACTCATTATGTTTTGCTGTCATATACAGGCCGCCCGTTAGCAAAACAAACGGATTACAAAGCAACATCTTTCTTGAGCAAGAATGGCCTAAATTTCTCGCAAGGTATGCAACATCAGAAAAGCCAACTATTATTGTGGGCGATGTAAACTTTCACCTTGATGTAAAAGACAACACAAACACTACCAAATTCGTTAGCTCTTTGAATGCTTGTGGCATGAAACAACACGTAGAAAAACCTACACACACTGCTGGGCACACGTTAGACGTACTTATAACTCGAGATAATGAACGCTACGTCTCTAATATTGAAGTAATTGACCCCTGCTTGTCGGATTCGAATGGTAGAGTTTTGAACGACCACTACGCAGTCATGTTTTATGCATCAGCGTCTAGACCACCCCCAATTCGCAAGACTGTGACTTACAGGAAGCTGCGTTCTATTAACATAGACAATCTCCGAGAAGACATTCGCAATACAGACTTTTTCGGAAATAAAATTATACCGTTAGATATTGACACAGCTGTTGAAGAGTACTCAAATATACTTAACGCTATCATAGATAAACATGCGCCATTGAAAACAAAAACGATCGTGCTCAGACCGTCATGTCCATGGTATACAGAAAGCCTCCACGATGCCAAGCATCAGAAGCGGAAGTTGGAACGTAAGTGGCGTGACAGCAAACTGGCAGTTGACCATCAGATATACCGCCAACACTGCTCGGAGGTTAATAAACTGCTCAAGCAATCTCGTATTGACTATTATACAAGCCAAATCACGCAATGTGGCAATGATTATAAAAAATTATTCAAGGTAACAAATACTCTTCTTGGCAAATCCAATGAAGTAACCCTTCCATCACATTCATCGCCAGAGCAGATGGCACAGGATTTTAGCGATTTTTTTGTTAATAAAATTGAGAAAATACGGGATAGTATCACCTCACATCGACAATCTGTATCAAGTTCGGATTACCCAGAAGACGTTCACTCTGGTACTAAGTGCGAAGTGTTCTCTAGTGTCACGGAGGAAGAAGTTAAGTCAATTATTCAGAAGTCATCCAACAAGTCCTGCGAGTTGGACCCAATACCAACCTGGCTATTGAAAGACTGTCTCGGGGAACTCGCACCGATGATGACAATGATAATCAACGCATCTTTAGATAGTGCTTATGTACCAAAGGCGTTTAAACAGTCGCGAATCAGACCTCTCCTCAAGAAGCCGACTTTAGATGCAAATGATCTCAAGAACTACAGGCCTGTGTCCAATCTGTCTTTCTTCTCCAAAATTTTAGAGAAGGTTGTAGATGCGCGGATCGAAACCCACCTAGAAAAGAACGCTCTACATGAAATGAACCAATCTGCCTACAGAAAATACCACTCGACTGAAACTGCTCTTATAAAGGTACAAAATGACATTCTTAATTCCTTGAATAATAATGAGGTCACTATTTTTGTTATGCTAGACCTGTCTGCCGCCTTTGATACAATCGACCATGAAACATTATTTCAGCGGCTAGAAAAACATTTCGGTATTACAGACAAGTCTTTGGCCTGGATAAAGTCGTATTTCACTGACCGTCATCAGACGGTGTGTGTCAACGGAGAGCTTTCTGCGCCAGTGAACGTACAGTACAGTGTGCCCCAAGGGTCAGTACTCGGACCGAAAGCATACACCATGTATACGAAACCTATCGGTGCTATCTGTAGGAATCATGAACTGAAGAGTCACTTTTATGCAGACGACTCCCAGTTATATATTTCTTTTAAACCGACTGAAGAAAATTCCGTTGTCGTAGCAGTGCAACGAGTTGAGCTATGTCTGCGAGATATTCTTAATTGGATGAACTTAAACATGTTAAAGCTTAACTCTGATAAGACTGAATTAGTCGTTTTCTCATCCGATAGAAATTTGAAACAGGTTTCAGATGTTACATTGACAGTTGATTGCTCTGAGATCAAACAATCGGATTGCGTCCGAAATCTTGGAGCGTACTTTGATTCAACACTTAAAATGGAAGATCATGTGAATAATTTGTGTAGAAATGCCTTCTCACAATTACGTAAAATCGGACACATCAGGAAATATATTACTACAAGTGCAACTAAAACTCTGGTCAACTCGTTGGTAACGTCGCGATTGGATTATTGTAATTCTCTTCTATACGGGGCTCCTAAGCATTTGATCAATAAACTCACAATTGTGCAAAATACAGCAGCGAGGATCATAACGAGAACATCGAAGTACGATCATATAACCCCAGTACTGCGCGAATTGCATTGGCTACCGGTTGAATCAAGGATTCAGTACAAACTGTTGACAATAACATTCAAGGCTCTAAACGGCCAAGGTCCTGGCTACTTAACGGACATGTTACAAACGTACATACCATCCAGGAATCTACGATCTAAAAATCAATCACTAACATTGGTCGTCCCATCAAGTCGAACAGTGAAATATGGCGAGAGGAGCTTCCAAGTTGCGGCCGCGAAACTGTGGAATGCCCTACCATCTGGAATAAGGGATTGTGACACTTTGTACTCTTTTAAACGGGCATTAAAAACACACTTATTCATTCAGTTCTATGAAACTTAACGTGTTAACCGCATTGTATCGGTACTTGACTTGACTGTGACATTGATCCGACGTACTCTCATCGAGTAATGTGTATTATCAGTAATTTCAACATTTTATTTCATTTTATCCTGTTTCCTTTTATATTGTGTGTACATGTACTAGGAAATATTGAATGATTTATCTTTATATTTTTATTTGTTTTTAAGTACAGGACAATTAATACAGGTTTTAGCGGGTCTGTTCATTTTATAATTTATTTCTATATGTCAATTTCCTGTTGTTTTACAGTCACCTGATGATGGACATTTTATCTCATTTAATTCGTTTTTTATTTATAACGTATTAACTGTCTCTGTATTTATCTGTAACTTATTTTAAATTGTTTGTCATATACATGTATGTGATATATTTATTTCTTTGTAAAGCACTTTTGAACGTTCATGACGAATGAAAAGAGTGCTATATAAATACGGTATATAATAATAATAATAACTATAAAGAGAGAGACTGCAGGTTCACTCTTAACTATAAAGAGACTACAGGTTCACTCATAACTATAAAGAGACTGCAGGTTCACTCATAACTACAAAGAGAGCACATTGCAGGTTCACCAATAACCAGAGATAGTCAGAATACTATAGAATACTACTTTTTCATAATATAAAAATTCATACATGTACAGCGATCCCATTGGTAGTCATATCAACACAGACACTAAATACTGTTACGAAAAACAACCCAATTTATATACTTGTTTTTATTTTATGTTTTTTTTTATTATGCTCTATCTGTACAAAGAGTACAATAATAACAGGATGAAGTAGTTCAGTAGTAATCACAGTGATGTTTTCTAGTTAAACAATTCATATAGGTAAATTTACTAATTGACCAGTTGGGTCCTTATTTAAAAATGTTTGCTTGGGGTAACCCTACCCACAATTGCTTGGGGTAACCCTACCCACAATTGCTTGGGGTAACCCTACCCACAATTGCTTGGGGTAACCCTACCCACAATTGCTTGGGGTAACCCTACCCACAATTGCTTGGGGTAACCCTACCCACAATTTTGAGAATGTGAAGGTAAGTAAGGATTGTTTTCTGTAGTATGCATCTTTTGGCTATTAAATCCCTTGTAGAAAATATGCAATTATTGAAAACGGGCAGGCCAAAACATTTATTAGGCTGGGCTGAGTTGGTCAGGTAGCCGCAAACAAAGATGTTTTTAAGGATAGCCTTCAAGTATGCATTGAATCAAACACAGTGTTGTTTTCAAGTTCACAACTCATACAAGTTAAATGTATTTAATTAAACATCATTTTAACCTGTTGGGGAATAATTCATGATAGGAAGAGTTTGACAAGTAGGGGTATGCTTCAAGTTTTTAAGTTCATAATTAAGGCATCCACTTCCTTATATTATATCATCTCAGCTTACCCTAATTGATATTATTTAGTTTGACAAAAAGTAAACAATCTATCTTAATCTTTGATCAACTGAAAACATAATACTAGTGTAGCTTAATAAATAAATGGTCAGGGTAGATTCATCCAAAATAAACTTGTTATAAAGATGGATAAATTGACACAGATAAAATTTTGCAAAACTTTTTGTAATATCATGTTTGCCCTTATAGGCGCCCCTGTGCATGTCCCCTTTAAGACCACCTTGCATCAAGAATATTGTCTGCATATATCAGTAAACAATGATGGAATGATTATTACTACTGCAACCTCTTTAAAAGTAGTGCACCATGATATTGGTTTATAGTTGGCAAAATTACTCACAAATAGACTGCCTTACAACAAAATAAGCTTTAATATTTTGAGGTTTTGAATCAGAATTAGCATTATTAAGGGCCTAGAATCAATGAAAATGCCCAGGAAAATACCACAGTGCATCTATTAGGGTATGTGCCTCAATAAGAACAAATACGGTAACTCCGTTTTTATAAATTATATAAAGGCAGTGGCAAAAATCTTGCAGTAAACCCTCTATATTCAAAGAGCGCTAGCTATAATCTAAAAGAATAAAATGTAATAAAACTTATCACAACAGAAATTCACAACAACAGATGATAATAATAATAACAATAGGCCTTTAAAATGGTCAATTCTATGGCTGAATATTTTATACCTCGATTTGAAGTTTCAGTACAGGAAATTGTCATCACAGAAAAACACCATAAACTTGACAGTTTGTCTATCAAAATATTTATTGGGCAATTTTAGTATGCAGGCAAATACAGCCCATCAACAATTACGGCTCAAACAATTTTATTGCCCAGTTTATTATACCGCAAAGATTGGCAGATGATAGAGATCAGTTTGAAAAACATTATGAGTCGATATGAATCAAATTAGGGCCGTATGTTCAGCCATTCATTTTGGTATAGTCTTCCAATCTGGTCCATATCATCTCCCAATTTGGAAGGTATAATCGAAGGGCAGTATTAGCTATTGGCCGTATTTTCCATAATTCAGGATTTTGTAGTACGGCATTTTGTTCTACACCTGTTAAATTCGGACATAAGAATATCGTAGGTGAAAAATACTTTTCTGATTTAAAGGTGGAGAATTCAGGATAAAATATTCCAACAATACAATTACCATTTTCACACTTCACAACAATAAAAATATACAAATAATGTCTTTAGAAGGTAAAAAAATAACAATGACAATATAAGAACACAGCTTGTTAGCACAAACACTACATCAGGATATTTCACATCGTCAGAACCCAATCTTTATTATTCTGATTACTCTACAGAATGTTCTGTGAGAAAAGGTTACCCTAACCCTAACCTTAACCCGGCTAGGGAAGTTGGTAATGCATGAATATTCATAATCAAATAAACTTCTGGGCTATTTCCACATTGCATGATGTGTGTCTCAGGCGTCCAATCAAATGACCTGATTTCACCTCATTAATATTCAAGAGTATGAGGTCTCTGCAGTATATTTTTCAAGGGTATTTATTGGAGTTGTACATTATGAATTAAATGGGTTCTGAGGATGGATTTTATCAATGACACAACTATGTATAACTCGTATTTCTAATCACATGTCTGACTTTAACAATACATTGAGGGTTGCCATTCAATAAATACAAATGTCATATTGTATATTCTTACGATAAAACAATATACAACATGAAGTCATGTTCAATATGAGAGATCATACCATTCTACTACACAAGTTCTATTAATATTTTGGGGGAAACAATGAAAGAAAATCGAGCAATGAAAATCTGGCAAAAACCATCTGGCCCCAACTTCTAAAGTCCCTTCTAACAGGATTAAGCTTAGCTCACTATTCTTGTTTTTCTATAATTAGTATTGAATTTATTTCTTTAAGACTGTTAAGACTTTAAAAAGTAATTATCTTTATAAAAATCCCAATAAACCAGTTTTTAATTACCAAAATCAAATTTAAGTATGTATTTTGGCTAATTGAAATAAGCTACTTAAGCCTATTGACCTCAAGAAGTTTCGAGAAATTGGGGCCTGGTTTACAAAAATATGTAAGTAAACGTATCTAGCAATTATTTTTGTTCTATAATCAAGCAAGTTCAAAACAGTTTTGTTTTGAAATTCTCCATAATATATGGTTTGAATAGATATATTAATATAAAATATAGCACCACAAACAAAGATGAAAAGGCAAGATGAACACAATTTTGTCAAGTGAAGGACTAGAAATATAGGGGTTGATTCACTAGGAGTGATTTCCATACCTATGAGAAAATAAAAACTGTCCAAAATCTCTCCTAGGTGCAAAGATTCTCCTAGGATTTCTGGGTAAACTGCTTCTTGAAAAAAGGTCCATGACATAAGGAACATCGCTAAACAAGGGGCCATATGCATAAAGCTCCTTAATAGGGAAATTTGTGAAAAAGTTCTTTTATTTTATGTTGAAATTAATGAATACCAACAATGTTTTTACACAAAAAAAATATAAAAATAAGCAAGGAAAACATCCAAATAATAAAGGCATACAAATTAATTTCATCAAAAATAGAGGGTATCTAAAATATTCATTATTAAAAATTCACAATTTTTCACTCAGTTAAAAATAAATTACTAAGAGGCTTTATGAATACGGACGGCCCCTGTATTGATGTACAGGCCAGGTGTGCTGGGGCTGGGAATGGTCATGCTCTCCCGTGAATTTTGTTACAGCAGAATGCTCTTACATGATTTTTCACATTCATCTTGGAATAAAACAAATAAAAGCAAAAAAAATGCTTAAATTTTTAAATGCTATTTTTTTACTATTTAAAAATACCATTCTTTGAAAAATCTTGTGCTGGCCCAGGACTTAAGTGCCTACATGGAGCTACACCAGATGATATGTTGACTTCATGAGAAATTAAAGTGAGAAAATGAGAATGAAGTAATGCTGAAGAAATCCAGACTAGAAATAAATTGTGAAAACATAACTGAATTATGAATTATAAGATAATTTTCTAGATTATGTGAAACCATTAATTTACGCAACAAAACATTATAACACTGAAATCTAGAATAGATTTAAAACAATGTCTCAATTTAATAGAACTTAATTATTAAATAAATACTTTCAGAAATAAAATATACATATAATTTTGTACATGTCTCTATTGTGGTGAACATATAATTCATTTTCGTTACAATTTATTTAGATGCTGAATACATTTCATAAAACACATAAAAGAATTGAGAAATTTAACTATGCCAAATAAGAATTTTAAATGTACAATTATTGCATTGGAAATGTTTTAAGAAACTTACATATTCTTGGAGTCAAATAAAGCATTAAGAAATAAAACTGATATTTTATTCACAACCTTTAAACAATTCCAACTTTAACAAACTACACAGAATTTTAAGGTAAGCCATCCATCATTTATAAAAAAGGTTTCATTTCAAAAGAACAAAACGTTTTATAAATAAAACAACATTTTATTTTTATACTTTCAAGTTTTCACCAAGAGCTTTTGTTCATAGATGCATGAAGATATTTAAGAAGTTTTGTTGAATAACCTCCCTTTAATACATCATATCATAATAATAGTGTCATTATGGGGAAAATAATAGAATGATTAATATAAATTAAACCTAGAATTAATCTTGATGGTAGTATCTAAAATGAATTAGATCATTTCTGAATCCTAATGATGGATGCCTTACCTTAAATAGTTATAATTGATTTTTTTCAGACCTGACAAAAATAAAAGTATTTTTATAAATGCACAAATACTGAATTGAAAAATAACAATAGTGTAAATAGAATATAGGCAAATAAATGCATTAACAACCCTGAATAACATATAACTTTCAATATTTTCTACACCCTTCAAAAATAAACGGAGCGCCACAAATCACACATCAACCCTTGTCTTTAGTTGTTTTTTCATTCAAAAAAGGGGCATAACTCAAAAACCATTCAATCCAGAGCTATGGGCCATGGTGTACATCATGGTGTATTGTGTCTGTCATAATTTGTACCAAATTTCAATTAAATATCTTAAAAAGTTGTTGAGGTTTGATTTTTTTCAAATGACGGCAACGACACCGAGGTCGCCTTTTTTGCAGAAAAACATGCAATCTGAAAATCTTAAAAAATCTTAATTCCAAATACACAAGACATAGTAAACGGCAAGTATAAGCTAAATACTTTACAACGCCCAGAAGGATTTTAAAAAAACTGAATTTACAACCTAGAAAAAGATCTAAATGAACAACTGCACGTAGGAATATGTTTGTAATAAACCATGAAATATTACCCAACAAAAAGGCTAATAAATATACACAGGGGTCTTAAGAAATATCTTCTATTTCAGCAGGTAAATAATATAATGCACTGGCTTCATTAAAAACACAAAATCACAGTAAAATGATATCTTAATTTTGCAAAAGAAAATAAACTTCCGAATTACTGGTAAATGGCCTACGTGTATTTGTTCCTTTTAACAATTTATAAACCATCGAACATGATGCTTTGTAAGTTTATCATTGTAGAGATTGATTTAATAAATAATAATATTAAATCTGCACCAAAAAATCATATTTGTAAGTTAGACAACACAGAAATAATCTTGCATCTCTATTTTAAAAGCTATAATCTTCATGTGCAAGTTTAGTAACAGGAAGATAAATAATATGAATTTAGTACAAAAAAATCACAATATCATTCACAACAAAAATATAAATAATTTCTGACATTTTCAATGGCAATCTTTATATGGATCATGGAAATTTTCAATATGGCAATCTTTTTGAAGCTGCTCTCTCTCAGATTGACAGTTTTGACATTTTATTTTATTTTTGTCTCAGAATCAGCTGATTTTGGTATCAATGCCTTTAATTAATAAGAGAATATGAACAGATCTCAATTGTTTGAGAAAATGCCATAATTTTTATTTTTTCTTATCGCTTTTAGCCATAAAATATCAATTTTCGAATAAATATGAAAAAAAAAATCTTTTGTCTGCAGTCTTGTATCACTGGTTTCCATACATTTTCGAAAAAATTGGTTAATTCCAAGATAAAAATTAAAAAAGACGTCAAAACAGTCAATCTGTGAGAGTGCAGCTTTAAGGATCATGGAAATTTTAAATGGCAATTTTTTTTACAGATCACGTAGCTAACACGAACTGAAGTCCCAGAGTTTCACTGTTTTATCATAAGAACCGGAGACGATAATGAAGTCATTAAACTGCAAGCACGTAACCCCGTCTGTGTGATTTCGTAACGTCACTAGTCGCTTTCCAGTTTCCAAGTTCCAAACCTGAAAAAGTTCACTTTGACATTATCACATACATCTAACAGTCATAAATCATTCTTGACCAATATTTGTTTTTAAAGCAAACCATAAATAAAGTGTTCCTATCTTGAGAATAAAGTAGGTAGTAAGAATGTCATCAATCATAAACAGCTGATAAGTAATGCTTTTTAGTTTTGATCAACAAGTCAAAATTTAGGGGCAGAAATAACAAATTTATACACTTCTATTTGGGAAAGTTATAACATAGTTATACACTGATACCTGGGGAAGACATAACAAATTTATTAACTACTATTGGGGAAGGGTACATAGGGTATATGTAAAACCAATTTATACACTACTTTTGGGGAAGGGTACATGTAAAACCAATTTATACACTACTATTTGGGGAAGGGTACATGTATAACCAATTTATACACTACTATTTGGGGAAGGGTACATGTATAACTAATTTATACACTACTATTGGGGAAGGGTACATGTATAACTAATTTATACACTACTATTTGGGGAAGGGTACATGTATAACCAATTTATACACTACTATTTGGGGAAGGGTACATGTATAACCAATTTATACACTACTATTTGGGGAAGGGTACATGTAAAACCAATTTATACACTACTATTGGGGAAGGGTACATGTAAAACCAATTTATACACTACTATTGGGGAAGGGTACATGTAAAACCAATTTATACACTACTATTTGGGGAAGGGTACATGTAAAACCAATTAATACACTACTATTTGGGGAAGGGTACATGTATAACCAATTTATACACTACTATTTGGGGAAGGGTACATGTATAACCAATTTATACACTACTATTTGGGGAAGGGTACATGTATAACCAATTTATACACTACTATTTGGGGAAGGGTACATGTATAACCAATTTATACACTACTATTTACACTACTATTGGGGAAGGGTACATGTATAACCAATTTATACACTACTATTGGGGAAGGGTACATGTATAACCAATTTATACACTACTATTGGGGAAGGGTACATGTATAACCAATTTATACACTACTATTTGGGGAAGGGTACATGTATAACCAATTTATACACTACTATTGGGGAAGGGTACATGTAAAACCAATTTATACACTACTATTTGGGAAAAGATATTACAAAGTTAGACACATTTTTTATCTGGGGAAAGAAATAATAATTTATACAAAAAATCATAACAATCCTATGTCCATTTCTAACTTCCAGCAAGCCCAAAAAGCATTTTACCAGTGCAGGGCGGCTTTTGCCTATTTTAACTTCTGCAGTTACAGTATGTCTAATCCACAAACCTTGATAGTTTTATCATCTGCCGCACTCACAAGACGCCAGCTGTCTGCCTGCAAGCAGCGAACAACCCCAGTGTGACCTTCGGCAGCCTTCCAATCGATCGTGTTGATACACTCGCCGGAATGAACATCCCAAAACTTCAGGTTACAGTCAAGGGACCCGCTGACAATTCTCGTAGCATCAAACTGTAGGCAAGTGACGGCATCTTGGTGCCCATTTAGAGTCATGATGCATGCTCCTTGGTAGTTCCAGACCTTTGCGATAAATCAATTCATTTTATTATAAGCTTTTTGGTGAAATATCATGTTATTTCCCTGCTTTATTTTCACTGCAATGAAATCATCAATTTTGATATTTTATGCTCTTTTTAAGGATTGATTCTTACTTTTTGTGCATGCATGCAGTACAAGTCCATGAAGTGTGCTAGTGCTTCATAGAACACTTGCTAAATCGCACCTAGAGTTCATACTGCATAAACACATGTAAAAATAAGATTGATGTTTTCCCATTCTCATTACACTATTTTTTGTGGTAATAATTATTTTTCGAATAAGTTATCAAGGTTTTTTAATTAATGTTTTACATAAGCTTGACCCAGGTCTTTCCTGCAAAACTACTGACGTCACAATTTAACAAAAGGTCAACTGGTTCAATGAAAATGAATGCATTTTATCTATACAGAAAATTAAGTATGACTGTAAAAATTATATTTTGATTCCGATTTTGCTTTAATTATGCTTGGTTGAATATTTTTAAATAATGTCACAAGAATGACATCACAACATTATGATTTTTACACAAATTTCCCATTCATGCCAATTAAATTGACAGTTTTATACAATTCTAGCGTAAAAACCCAGAACAAGCGTTTAATTTTGATGCAAGATGGACATTTATACACAAACCACAGAAAATGAAACAATCTCAAATATTGCCTTTGTGTTCAATAAATGTGGTGAAATAAATATTGATCTTACACTGTTAGAAAACAAATATCGTCTATATAGAATTTGATTATTTTAAATATATATCAGGGGTTCTAACACCTTATAATTGTCAATCTTATAAAACAGCCAGGTTTGTTTGTGTATGAGGGATTTATGCCCAAAAACAGGGCAAAGGGGCTTATACTCCTTTCCGAATTGATATCAAGTCCTTTATATTCATTCATGTTACTTCCTAGGTACTGTTTTTGATGCAAATGTGGATGAGGAAAAATCTATTCTTACAACTGTACAGAAGTATGCAGTTAAAAGCTCTCAATCTTGATTCTAGAATTAATCCTGAACTTTAGAACCCTGGCTATAAATAAACCTTGGTTTTAGAAAATAAATATCAGATGAATTATGTCATTGTTAATTTCAATTTTATAGTGGTATGTTACCCAAGATAAGTACATTAGGGTACAGGCTTAAATTTCTCAAAACAAAGTTAATTCCCTTATAACAGGATAATTGAACAGTCTGTTTGGCAAGATGTTATATTATGATTAGCAGTGATAAAAAATAGCCCAAATCATTAAGCCCGAATAAAACCTATACTTCTTAATAAATATGGGTTTATTAATAAGTTTATATATTTGGGCATGTGGGTTTTTATGTAAAAGTATTTCATAGTACTTTGACTTGTTCATGAGAATCTGAATTTTGATAAGTACCTTGATTGTCTTGTCGCAAGACCCAGAAACAACCTTCGTGTCATTAAAATGAACACACAACACGGCAGCATGGTGTCCTCTGAAATGAAAATAAACATTCCTCATCTTCAATTCCATTGTAAGCGAAGGGGTTAGCACACTCGCTTCACACCTAGATGAGTTTGATTCCTGGCCTGGAGGTAAGTGAGTTTGGTTTGTTGTCACCAAGCAAAACAAGTGGGGTTCTTCCGGCTTCTCTGGACCACACTTTTGTGAAATATCGTGCCAATGAGAGTGATAAATAATTATAATGTTGTAATAACTTGTTTCGAAATCACTGTAGAATAAATAAGTTAATACTTTAACTTCAATTGTTCTCAAAATTGTCCTGTTTCCATGCTACAAGACATACAAATAGAGTCCCACGTAGACAGCACAAACGCTTGTTGATTTTTCAAAGTGACAAGGCGCCATAACTCAAAAACTATTAAAGTGGGAGTTTAAGGAACCCGTGAATGAGGCTAAACTACGAAAGTCATTGTGCTATGGCATTGCTGCTATACAATATTTATGTACATCTGAAATATTTCTTTGAAACACTTATAATTGTTATGTATATTTGTAAGTGTTACCAGCGAGCGCCTTAATCCCTGGTAGCACATAATATGTTTTGGGGAGAATAAAAGAGACTACATTGGAGTCTCAAAAAGGATAAAAAGGCCGCAGGAAGGGGCTTTGCTGCACATTGTCTCTTGCAACAAGAAATTTAATGTGAAAATATTGAAAGTTTTTTAAATAATGGCCGAGGTAAAATATTTGGAACCGCTACAACGAGTACTCTGATGATGACAACTGAGAATATTACAATTCCACATGTTTGTTTTTTTCAAAACTATGGACAGCAGACAAGCTCATAGTTTAATTTGCATCGCATTTCATTCCCACACATTCTGTTAATGGATGAAATGGGATCAATTCCGCTCCCACATCAAGCTTCACAGCTCGAAGTCTAGACTACACTCACTGTTTGCAGTAGGGCATCCACAGACATGTCACTTGATGTAATAAATATCGTGGGCTTATTTTCCACACGGCCACAAGTTAACTGTTGAAGTTTTGAGAAAAACAGCTTCAAAGTTTTTAATTTGAACACTTGGTAACACAATATCAGACTTGGAGCTTTGTGGAACTCTGATTTACCTTTTTTATAATACTTCCACATAGATAGTATAAAAATCATTGGGTAGATTTTTTCCAGACAATTCAAACGGTACCAATATCTCAATATTTTCAAAAAGTAACTTATGCCCATGTGGAAGTAAGCCGAAGGTATGTATCTTGATTTAAAAAATTGGGCTACAAAGATGAAAAAGATCTCATCCATTACCTGTGGCCTTGAAAACATAGAAGTTCACAAGAAATGGAAGAGATCTTTTTCATTGTTGTCGCCCAAATTTAGAAATAAAAAAGTTCATTTTAATAATAATATGTGCAAAATATTTTCTTCAATTTAGGGGTCATTCAGACTCACTAAAAATAGATTAATCTTGAATAGTCCAGAGATTTTTTTTTTAAACCCATATATTCTTACTGATTGTGAACAGTTGTAGGTTTAAGACCCCCTTGGATGAAATCCCCCACCAGTTCTCCAATAGGTGGGCAATATCCCTCAATCTTTGTTATTGCTTCAGAGTAGAAGTATTGCAAAACAAGAGCTGTCGTAAGACAGCGCGCTCGACTTCACCGCTTTGACTAAGAAGTGAATACAATAACAATGTAATATTCCCACGTTTGGTCTATTTATGTCAAACCTAAATAAAATTATTCAATACATAAGGTGACTTTGATGCTGCCCTCCCACCACCCGAAAAATGACGCAAGTCATTCAAATAACTTGATTTCCCATTATGAAAATGTGGTAAAGAATATACAAATATGCCTTTCAAAAGAAATTAAAATAAAATAAAAAAAATTAAAAAAAATAATAAAAAAAATTCAAGGGCCATAAAGAATAGCCCTCCTTGTTTTCCCTTGGTAAAAAACTGGTTAAGAATGTAAAAATGTGCCTGTCAAAAGAAATTTAAAAAAAACAACAAAAAAAATCAAGGGACATAATTTGTATTTAGGGTTAAAATGGAGTTATGTTTCTTGTTGTAAGATGGTCGTAAATAATTTTGAATTTTATTAAGTGCATTGAATGAAAGGTATAGAAGTTTTTTTATTAAAATCCCAACTTGCCCGTAACTTTTACTTGCCTAAAACTTTAACCTAAGTCAATCAGGGGCCATAACTTGTATTAAGGATATGGAGTTATGTAACCTCATTGGGTGATGGTCCTGAACAATTGTGTGAAGTATTAAGTCAATTGAATGAAGGGTATAGAAGTAATTAATAAATATCCCAACCTGCCCTTAAACTTTAACCTAAGTTCCATAGTCAATCAGGGGCCATAATTTGTATAAAAGATAATATGGAGTTATCTTACCTCATTATGTGATGGCTCTGAACAACTGTGTGAAGTCATTTGAATGAATGGTATTGGAGTTGTAAGTGAAAATCCCAACTTGCCCCTTAAAACTTTAACCTGCCCTAAAACTTTAACCTAAGTCAATCAGGGGCCATAACTTGTATTAAGGATAATATGGAGTTATGTAACCTCATTGTGTGATGGTCCTGTACAACTGTGTGAAGTATTAAGTCAATTGAACAAAGGGTATAGAAGTTATTTATAAATATCCCAACCTGCCCTAAAACTTTAACCTAAATTTCTTAGTCAATCAGGGGCCATAATCTGCGTAAAGAATAATATGGAGTTATCTAACCTCATCATGTGATGGCCCTGAACAACTGTGTGAAGTATTAACTTAATTGAATGAAAGGTATTGGACTTATAAGTGAAAATCCCAAGCTGCCCTAAAACTTTAACGCCGACACCGGGGCGAGTAGTATAGCCCAACTATTCTTCGAATAGTCGAGCTAAAAATGTAAAAAAAGGACGAAATAATAAATCTTTAAGGGTCAAAGAGGGTGAAGCAGCCAGCCGCAGAATCCAAACTGGCTTTAGAAGCCCTTTTGATGCCTCTCCTGACTTCAAATTTGAAACAAACTGAGTGTCAATACCAATAACAAGTAAAGTCACAACAAACAGCAACCTATTAAGTTCTTTTAATCAGTTGAAAAAAAAAACAATAAAAAAGATTTTTGGTCCCTGAAGGCATTAGATACTCGGAAATGAGCAGACAAATCACATTCCTGTTGTCTGTCTTCTATTGACAACAAAAATAAGTATATTCTTACCTCAAAGTCATGGTGCATCTGCCAGTGTAGAGATCCCAGATTTTCAATGTCTTGTCATATGAGCCACTGATCACTTTAACATCGTCCACCTGTATCAAATGGAAGAACGTACAAAATCAAAACCTCCATATATTTTAAAAAACCTTAGCTCTTACTCCCGGGAATAACTCTTATGATTGTGATAGCTAATATAAGCAACATTTTTTTGCAGATAACACCAATTGTTTAACACTATAGTTTAGCCTGAATAGTTCAACTCCTCAATCGTAATTCAGACTATCCGGAAATGGTAATCTTTGTAGCAATTTTTGTGGAAAAAACTTTTATATATTTTTAAAATCCACTGATGTGACTCCAGGCAAGATATCCAGATTATTTATGATCCCTATAATTCTTTTTGCAGAAACCACCAGTTGTTTTATAGTTTTTGGTAACAGAAAAATCTCAAGAAGGAACAATTGCATAAAAAAAAATTCTGACTTTAACCTACCCTGTTTTTTGTGGCATGAGACAAAAAACCAACCCTATATTTACACATGTTACAGGAAAATTTTATTTATTTTTCAATATCCGTATTCAGTATTTTTAGATTTCAGAAGTAATTGTCATATTAATCCAACAACCTTTTGAATCTTAAAAAGTGTATTAACCCCGCTAATAACAGTCAAAACTTGTTGGCTCAATAGCGCTTTGCTTCATTTCCTTGTTGGCTCAAACTTGATGTAAAGGATCAATTTTAATTCACTCTATGTAAGTCCGGTGTATGTATGGCTGGTCCCTGGGATATTGAGCAAACATGTTTCAACTTGTGGTTAGCGCATTCCCTTTTCATCTAGGGGACCCGGGCTTGATTCCCGGCCTGGGCGCATGTGAGTTTGGTTTGTGGTCACCAAGCCAGACAAGTGGGTTTTCCCCGGGTACTCCGGTTTCCCCACAACACAAGACCACACTCTCGCATAAAATCGTGCCAACGAGAGTGATAAATATAATGTTGTAATAACTTGTTTCACAACCATTGTAAAATAAATAAGTTTAAATCAAGTTTCAACTGTATTATTAGAATGAAAACAAGAAAGATTTTACCTGCAGGCATCGCACTGTGTCCGAATGCCCTGTCATGGTAACTTTGCAAGCTATACTTGACCAGCTTTCCTGTGTAGATAAATCCCACACCTGCAAAATCAACACAGTATTAAAAAGCTTTTACTCCAAACAACCGTTGCCCTAGATTGTATTAAATGTCCAACAAAGGCACATTGATGCCATGATGATCAACAGGTCAAATTGTCGACATATGACATTGTCACCAACGTCAAATAGTGTCTATACTGACCATTGAGTTAAGGTATAACACACCAATAGACCACCTACCTGTATATCCATTGACCAGCCTATTAACCTCAAGGTGTAGACATCTCATAGTACTACTGTGGCCAACAAGTTTTTGGACTGACCACTGGTCAGTTTAGGTATAACACACCAATAGACCACCTACCTTGATCATACAGACTGTAGATCCAATGACCAGTCTGTAGATCCCCAAGGTGTAGACATTTCGCAATGCCTTTGTGGCCAAATAATTATTGTACTGACCACTGTTTAGTTATGGAATGATAATACACAAATTGACCACATACCTTTATCATACAGTCTGTAGATCCACTGACCAGCCTGTTGCCCTCAATGTGTATACATCTAACAGTGCCACTGCGGCCAACAAGTGTTTGGACTGACCATTGGTCAGTTATGGTTTGATAACACACAAATAGACCATCTACCTTGATCATACAGTCTGTAGATCCACTGACCAGGTTGTTGCCCTCAATGTGTAGACACCTTACAGTGCTTTTGTGGCAAACTTATTTTTGGACTGACTGACCACTGGTCAGTTTAAGTATGGTAGCACACAAATAGACCACCTACCTTGATCATACAGTCTGTAGATCCACTGACCAGCCTGTTGCCCTCAAGATGTAGACATCTAACAGTCCCACTGTGGCCAACAAGTGTTTGGACTGACCACTGAGCATTTGTGCGGATATTCCAAACCTGAAATATTTACGGACAAAATTAAGGCAATGTTTGCAGAAACTATTTTATTACAATGGGAAGATTGTTCAGAACTTTTTGTTTTAGTTAACAATGTTATTAACTTCATCGTTGTTAACTTTTAAACATGAAATATGAAATATCTTTTAAAATTGAAATATGTTTTGATATGTTCATATATTTTATTCAAACCAGTGCAGCTGAAATAGTTGGCTCAAATCTTATTTAAAATACCACAGATCACAAGAGTTTCCATTAAAACTTACAGAGCCAAATCAATTTGAAAATAAATAGCGATGATGTTTACAGCATTGTGAACATTAACAAAGTTTGGCCCAATGTTGACTAAAGTTACTGTAAGTCATAACATCTGTAAACAACTATGCTTATACTTTGAAGTGTAATGTATAACATGCATTTATAGCATCTATGGTTTTAGCTTAAGAGATGGATGGAGACCAGAATATGCACCCTCCTGCCATCAGAGAATTAATTGCTGAAGATAAATGAATTATTTCTTAGTTTTGATTAAAACTAAAAATATGATTATAAAATCTTAAAAACTTTATGATTTTTACATATTTGGCACTTCTAACCTAATATTTCAACTTTAATTAAGCAGAATTCCAAACATTTTTAGTGAAATTCATAAGGCCTAAAAAAAAATATGTCTGTTTCGGGTAACCCGACCCTACCTATAAAAATGCGCCGACCCTAACTATTTTTTTCAAGTCAGGCAATGACAGTAATGTAGGAAAGACTGCCATGTGCAAGGAAACACTCTGAACTTACGACAGATTTTGAAAAAAAAAAAATCAAAATGAAAAAAAATCCCTACCTAAAATTTTGGGAAGGTTACCCTAAACAAACATTTTTTTTTTTTGCTAATGTTCAAATTCTTCACAGCCTGACACAATGTGCCTTTTTCTCCCTTAGCACCCTGTCCTTTTTCTGCAGCGCTCTGCCCTTTTTTAAAACCAGGCTTACGCTCTAGCATCAGATTTTGATACAAATGGAAAGTTTCAAGAATGCAATAAAAAGCATCATTCACATAATTGCATACGGAAAGAAAAATCTGATCGACTTGCATGCTTTGCTGCTTCAAGGCATATCTCACTACTATTTGTTTTCCTACTAAATCTCAAATTTCTGCATAAATCATTATTTTATGACAAGATCAAACACAGCCAACGAATTTTGTTTTATATAGAAATTACATTGACATTAATACTGATAAACTTCCTTTCATTTTTTCGTAAAATCAAGTTAAAGAATTTAGTGTAATGACATAAGATACTTAAACTTGTTTGTGCTGAATATATTTTGAGAAATCGCTGCCCGATGTTTGAACTCATCATAAAAACAAATATATTCAAAGACATACTATAGGACAATTTGCTCATTCCCTTAAAATCAAACAAATTTCCTGTTATTCCAAAACAACTTAATCCTTGTCTGACATTTCATGGTCTCTTATTGGAAGATATTGGCTACATAAATTGAAACTAGACAGTCCTAAGAAAGCCAATTTAGTCCTATTCTGTTTGAGGTGTCAGATACACAAATCATGATATCACTTTGTGATGTGAATTTTTTATTTCTGGAGATATCATTTTGGTAACATTTGAAAGGGTTTTATTTGCCAAAAAAACAAACAAAAATTATATCTGAAATGATATGGCAAACAAGTCTATTTATTTATTTATTTATTTATTTTATTTCCTTATTTATTCATTTTGAGCCTTTAAAGATTGCTAAATTAGTCATTTCAAGTCAGATTTCAGTTGAAATTAAGAGCAGATATATATATATATATATATACCACACAAACTGTAATAATCTCATGCATAATTAAACCTAAATTTTACCTATTGGCTTTGATTTAAGTTTAAACTTTATAATATTTAACGATTGTGAATTAAGTTAAATTAACTTATGCTAAGTCACTCTCATTGGGACGATATTGCGCAGGAGTGTTGTTTTGTGGGGTTAACCGGAGAACCCAGAGAAAACCCACCTGTCTGGCGATGATGACCTCTTACCAAACTCACAATACGCCCAGATCAGGAATCAAACCCAGGATACCTTGGTGAGAAGCGAGTGTGCTAACCACTGCACTAAACAGACAACCCTAGCATGTTTTGGGGTCTGATACCTGAACCATTTATAACTCTTACAGTACTCTTAACTGTTAAAGAAAATTAATAGGTTCGTAACCACATAAATGAAAACACTGCTTTCTGTTGAAGGGAAGTGAAGTATTTTTTTAATTCTACATAATGTGTAAATTATACTAAACTAGATTTCTGCGAATCAGATGTGTACCTTGTTTGAATGGCTTGTCATTTTTACAGTAAAGGTCACCATGACCTTTGACCTTAAAATCAAATGTGGCAATTTATCTACTGTTCAGGACCAATGTGCATACCAAGTTTGATGACTCTACCAGCCAGTCTTACAAATTTTACAGTCAAACCTGGTTAGATAAACACCTGTATTAATTGGCCACCTGTATTATCAGGCCACTCCAAATTCCTTCGGTACCTTTTTACTATTTAAAGTACTTGCATTAAGTGGTCAACTGTCGAACGCGGCTGCAGCCACTAATATTTGATCCCATGGAGCCATTTTGACACTAATCAATGGCAACTAATTCCCTGTCACTGACACATCCATTAATAAATTCTCATGCTGTGATAAACAATTAGATCGAGTGTTTTCCAATACACAGCTATAATCATATGGAAGTCTACTGAAAAATTTGACAGCCTCGGAAATGTCAGTTATTCTATCAAAATGAGAATTACATCACACGATTGCCCCCACATGTTATCTCATTGAGGATATTTTATTAATAACTCATCAGCGACACGGACATCAACAACAACAGACAAAGTAATTCATAAGTGTCTGCCATGCTTTGCAGGCATAATGGTACCTTGATAGTTTTATCTGACGACCCACTGACTATTCGAGTGTCATCAAACTGCACGCAGGATATTCCTTGCGAGTGCCCTTCAAACGTGCGGACCGTACATCGTCCCTTCAGCCAGTTGTTTCTCAGGCGGTAACGCTCAGCAAACACTTTCTTCCACTGAAAGGTTGAAACAGATATCTTCAAAGTGAGTGAAAATGCATTGAAATTTTATATATTATTACAATACTTTTCACTATACAAGATGTAAATAGTTTTTTTTTATAATTTTGGTCTAAATATGTGAAGCCCTATCAGGGCTTTTAAGCTTTCAAATATTCCATGGCCTAATTGTACATCAGATTCTGTTAGTCTATTTATAGAAAAATTCCTGCAGAAGACATAAGTTAATTTCCATGACATTTTGTACATTTTTATTCCATAGAAATCTTTTGATGTATTGTCAGGTTATTGACATTCAGTTCCAAATGATATTGAAATGTGAAAGGTTATAATTATAATCGATATCATCTGGCTTAAAAGCTGCACTCTCACAGATTGAACGTTTTGACAACTTTTTTATTTTTTGTCTTGGAACGAGCCAATTTTTGCCAAAATTCATGGAAACCAGTTAAATAAGACTGCTGACAAAAAATAAGATCGCAGATTTATATATTTAAGTTCAAAAATTGATGTTTTATGCATTTTTCTTAAACCGTTACCAACAGTTTAGGCCATAAAACATTAATTTTCGAACGAAAATATGAAAATCTATGATCTGATTTTTTGTCAGCAATCTTATATCATTGATTTGCAGATATTTACGCAAATTTTTCTCTTTCCGAGACAAAAATAAAAAGTTGTAAAAATGGTAAATCTGTGAGAGTGCAGCTTTAAGCACCACAAAATGAGCTTGAAAAAGAAAAAACTATTTGGAAGTTTTAGGTTATAATTATTGTTTTGCAATCAATAATAACCAGGAAAGATTTGTAGAATTAACTATCAGTCTTCTTTATTTATTTAAATATTACAAAAACGTTTAAATTTTCTTCGAGAATGATTTCCCACTAGATATGAATAAAACCTCTTTTAACGATGCCAGCCATCAATACTTGAATGCTTTAGGTGATCCATAAATTGGCGGATGACTATATTTCAGATTGCGACAGAATACTTTAGAAATAAGATACATAATATCATTTGAGTTGAATTATGTTATAGTTAGATGGAATGAAGCAAAATCTTTATAATTAAGATTGGAGGGAGTGAACGTAGCCACCCATGTAATTTGGAATTCTTAATGATTTAGCCTAGTTCTTAATGATTGCCTCTCTAAAATTTCATTGGCTGAAAATGCAGGTTGTATTCTAAGTAACGTAATCAAATATGACTTCCAAAATGTTAAAGTTACGCTGACAGAATAAATTTTAGATTGATCTTCTTTATCATCATGACTCAACCAGAATTTTTTATTTTTCCAGTAATAATTTCCATCTTTAATTATTAAAGAGTTATGGGAGTGTTTATAATGAGTATTGTCTCTTGTATACCAAGTTTTATTCAAATACCTGAAACCCTTTTGTGTTGTTAGCTCTTATTATAAGCGCTCAAAGAACAGATCCTATCCAGTTACAAACGAGCTGTTTGTGCTCTCCCTTTCCTAGAATTGAGTGATATTTTGATTCTGGTCTTTGCCAATAGTGTCTGCATCTAAATGAAACTGATGTCTGGAGGCTTATCCATTCCCACTCTTTTTTTATTGGTTATGTACCATATTTTTACCAAACGGTGCTCTCGAAAATCAGGTCATAGATTATGGAAAGAGGGTACCCATGTGGTAGTCAAAAGTAACACTATGCCTTAGCAACTACATTGTTGGCAGTAATGATACTTTCTTCTGTAATTCTTCATACCATGGGAAGATTGAAGATTGTTTCTATGAATATGCATGAAGCAGGGGAGACAACTTTTCTTCCAATGAAATTACATGTTACAATTAAATACTCTTCAATAACCTTGTATAGTCAGTTGTCTCTGCGGGCGAGTGGTCTAAGTCCTGTTATAAAAATTATACTGATCTGACTAACAGAGTTCAATTCGAGATTTCGTCAAAATTTGTTTTCTATCGGAAAACATTAGTATAAGTGTCCGTGCATATTTTCATATCAGTTCCTTGTGAAACTGCCTCATAAATAATTCATGATTATAAGAGATTCCTAGCCGAATCACCCACGTTATGCAACAAAGCATATTGCAGTAGTGTATCTGGGATTTCCGACAATGAAGCAACTTTGGACCTGATAAAACAGTCCCACTCTTCTCCACCCACCTGTATACTGCCATGTGACATGTGACTTATGACTTGTTTATGCTCCGCCGCTTTACACAGCCGCCATTTTGGCTGACAACAAAACCGTCGCCATAGCGACTGCTCTTCAGACAACTGGCTCCATACTTTACAGACTTGGCACGCGCGACACAGACTGACTGGAAAAAAAATGTTAAAAAAAATATCAGAAATTGCCACATCACATCAGGGCAATCCTTTAAAACATAAATATTGTAGCTAATATGAGGATTGAAGATGCAGTAAGGTGAAATATTTATTAATTTTTGTGCGATTTTCACAAACAATATTGTCTGCAGGAGATTTGTTTTCAATTAGTTTCAATTTGTGTCTGTTTCATTAACAATTAAAGCACACATTATGATATTTAACCAGAGCTGAATCCAGGATTTAATGTTTAACGGGGCGGGGTGTAACCTTTTGACCTGCGCCCCTCCCTCAGAAACAAAATTTATATGGTAAACAGTGTTGGCAAGGGGGTTTGGCAAGGGGGTTTGGGGGTAGAACATTTATCACTTTCTTGTCCTAAAAGGAGCTTTTGGGGGGTATTTTATTCCTATTTTTCCTTACATTGAAATTTAAAGTAAACTTGGACAATTTTGAGGGGTTGGGACACACCAGGTGCAACCCCATACCCCCTACATAACCTTTGTTTTGAACATCGATAAGAGAAAGGATGAAAAGTGGAAAAGTGTGTACATATTTAACAGTGGGAAAAACTCTTGAAGTAAAATGTACTAGAGTGACAAACCTGGATCAAGGTAGGAGAGTATCTTAGTTGCTTGGTTTGTGGGCAGCCAGGTTAGAAGGTCCTGGCAGTTTGGTGGGCAGCCATGGTGGAGATTGGCCTCCATCTTGACCGACAGCAGATGAAGCTGGGGCAGCTCACAACCCATCTGTAAAGTAGATCATAGACTGGTTAACAATTGTGCAGGTGTAACTGGGCAACTCACAACCCATCTGTAAATGATATCATATAGACTGGTTAACAACTGCGCAGATGTACCTGGGGCAGCTCACAACCTATCTGTAAATGATATTATATAGACTGGTTAACAACTGCACAGATGTACCTGGGGCAGCTCACAACCTATCTGTAAATGATATTATATAGACTGGTTAACAACTGCACAGGTGTACCTGGGGCAGCTCACAACCCATCTGTAAATGATATTATATAGACTGGTTAACAACTGCACAGATGTACCTGGGGCAGCTCACAACCTATCTGTAAATGATATTATATAGACTGGTTAACAACTGCACAGGTGTACCTGGGGCAGCTCACAACCCATCTGTAAATGATATTATATAGACTGGTTAATTACTGCACAGATGTACCTGGGGCAGCTCACAACCCTTCTGTAAATGATATTATATAGACTGGTTAACAACTGCACAGATGTACCTGGGGCAGCTCACAACCCTTCTGTAAATGATATTATATAGACTGGTTAACAACTGCACAGGTGTACCTGGGGCAGCTCACAACCCATCTGTAAATGATATCATATAGACTGGTTAACAACTGCACAGATGTACCTGGGGCAGCTCACAACCCATCTGTAAATGATATTATATAGACTTGTTAACAACTGCACAGATGTACCTGGGGCAGCTCACAACCCACCTGTAAATGATATTATATAGACTGGTTAACAACTGCACAGATGTAACTGGGGCAGCTCACAACCCATCTGTAAATGATATATAGACTAATTAACAACTGTGCATATGTAGCTGGGACAACTCACAATCCATATGTAGTTACTATCATATAGACTGGTTAACAACTGTGCATATATAAAATGGAGCAGCTCACAACCCATCTGTAAATAATATCATAGACTGGTTAACAATTGTGCATGTGTAGCTGGGCAACTCACATCTCAACTGTAAATTATATCATATTGACTGGTTAACAAATGTGCAGATATAAAATGGAGCAGCTCACAAGCCATCAGTTTTTAACCGTCTCTGTGGCCTTGTGGTTAAGGCGTCTGCCTACGAAGCGGGAGGTCGTGGGTTCGATCCCGGGCCGCGTCATACCGAAAGACATTAAAAGCTGGTACAAGTAGCTCCAAATGCCTGGTGCTCGGCATTCAAAGGATAGTGCTTGGAAAAGTGGTGTACTCAGGACTGGTTCAACCCAGGAATGTTGTATCCCATGTATCGGTGCTTTACACCGAGCACATTAAAGAACCCAGAGGTCTCTTCGCAAAGAGCTAGGGTATCGCACCCGGATCTCTTGTATCTCACTCTGTTTCTTCAAGTCTTCCAATGTCTGGATTTGACTACGAATTGCTGTCACTTCTATCTCGTGTCACTTATGGCATTTAAACACAATTTAAGTCGTGATGGCGTCACGGCCGGGTCAAGCCATAATGCAGCCAATGGGTGCGGGCAGACCTTAATAAACTCAAATAAACAAACAAAAAGCCATCTGTAAATAATATCATAGACTGGTTAACAATTGTGCAGGTGTAGCTGGGGCAACTCACAACCCATCTGTAAATGATATCATAGACTGGTTTACAGCCATGCAGGTGTAGCTGGTGCAAATGAACATCAATCTGTTGGTTATATCACATAGACTGGCAATTAGCAATAAAAGTGTAGCTGAGGAAACTCAAAACCTGTCTGTAACATATATCATGCATATAGTCTGTTTAACAAGCATGCAGTTTGAAACTGCTATTTCAGAAAAATGATAGAATGATAAGGCCTAAAATTTTATCAAAATAGTGTCAAATGCTTAACTTTACTAAATTATTAAAATCTTATACTTCTAACTATTCTGTAATCCAACAAGAACGTGCACACAACTATAGACTTACAAGCAATTCCTTCAGCATGAGATTTTTCTGTTCATCGTTGAAGTCTGAAAACCAACGCACCATTGTCTGAAAAATATATAAAATACAAAATATAAAAATACACATTGAGAAATATGATAAATGACAGTACTTCATCCTTTTTTTTTTTCAAAGAGCAGGGGACCATTTCATCAAGAGTCCTCGGAGCAAATTTGTACCTAGGTGTGATTTTCTTCAAAGTGCAGGAGGCCGTTTCTCAGGAATCCTACAAGAAAATCTTTAAATTTTCTTTAAAGACCATGGAGCCATTCCATTCAAAATTGAAGAGTGATTTTTTTCAAAGAACAGGGAGTCATTTCAGCAAGATAAGGGTAAATCTGTACCCAGGAGCAATTTTCTTTAAAGACCATGGAGCCATTTGATCTAAAATTCTAAGAACAAATTTTTACCTAAGAGTGATTTTCTTCAAAGGACAGAAGGCTGTTTCATTAGGAGTCCTAGGAGCTAATTTGTACCTAGGAGGGATTTTCTTCAAAGAACAGGAGGCTGTTTTGTCAGGAATCCTAGGAGCTAATTTGTACCTAGGAGGGATTTTCTTCAAAGAACAGGAGGCTGTTTTGTAAGGAATCCAAGGAGCTAATTTGTACCTGGATGTGATTTTCTTCGAAGAATAGGAGGCTGTTTTGTCAGGAATCCTAGGAGCAAATTTGTACCTAGGTGTGATTTTCTTCGAAGAATAGGAGGCTGTTTTGTCAGGAATCCTAGGAGCAAATTTGTACCTAGGAGGGATTTTCTTCAAAAAGCAGGAGGCTGTTAAACTAGGTATCCTAGGAGCTAATTTGTACCTAGGAGGGATTTTCTTCAAAGAGCAGGAGGCTGTTTAACCAGGTATCCTAGGAGCTAATTTGTACCTAGGTAGTCTAGGAGTGATTCTTCAAAGTCAACAGGGGGCTATTTCAGCAAGAATACTAAGAGGATATATGTACCAAGGCGTGATTTTCTTCATAGAACATTAGGAGCCATTTCATCAAGATTTGTAGGAGCAAATTTGTATATGTAAACAGTAAAGTATGACTGTTGAACTAAATTGATTCCCTAAACAACAGAAAAAGAGCAGTTATCTGTACAGTACAACTGAAGAATATCTGTCATAGGAAATAAATTACTGATGGAAATGCACCCTGATGCCTTCCGATGCGCTAGAAAAGAGCAGTTTCCAAACATAATGATTCACCTTCATTAATCAGTAAGAGTGATAAATGAAAAATTATAATAGGGAGGACTTTTACGCTGCCATCCATTTGTATTATCTGATAGTTGTGCTCTGGGTGAAATTAATGGGTGAGTAGTACAAGGCTTAGAGTACCTTACAAACCGCTATTCCCATAGAAGTAAGGCCATGCCAATTTAGTTTTATGTTTAAAGGGATAATAAACGACCCAAAATTCCAATCCTAACAAAGTTCTGCCTTCATAGAATTATATGAGTAAGAATGTCAAATATTTCTTTGTTTTTATCAAAACTTTTAATAAGAACATAAATACACACAACCTTTACATACTTGGCATTTGAAACTTTGTATAAGTTCACTAGTCTAAGTCCAGAATTATAAATATTCTGATTTTCCAAAGCTAATCCTCCGGTACAATCAAAATATCATTTTAATATATACACACGTTATTTCCGAAACAATAGAGTCTGATTGGTCTGTTACATGAATTTCAATAGCTCAAAATTCACTTTTTATTTGTACCGGCATGGGAAAATCCAGTTATGTGAATTCCGGGCTATATCTAATAAACACCATTCCCAGCATTGTTTGTCAAATTAATAATATTAAGTTCTTCACAGCCCGATTCAATGTGCCCTTTTCTCCCTTAGCACCCAGAGTGCCCCCCTTCTGCAGCACCCTGCCCTTTTCAAAACCTGGTGAAAACCCTACTATAAGAGATTATTTTTTCTATGACACTGTTTGACTTTTTATGCAGGTTTTGGAAATGCAGCGTTTTTTTTTTTAAGTTTTAGGGATTGGTGGCGGGGCCCTTTGATAGCGGAAAAATAGCGTCCTTTTGGCAAAAAGGGAAAAGAACGCTATCATGATTCATATAATGTTCAACTTGTTTTCAAACTTTTTTTTCGACAAAGCTATCAACCTATTTATAAATGGCACTAAAATGTTACATTTGCTGTTAAGAATTTCAATGTTCATCATTTTTTAAACATTTTTTAAGGATTTTTTTTAGTAGGGGAAAAAAATGTACTTTTTCAGCAGGGGAATAGGGCCGAATTTCAGCCCCAAAACGAACACTGAAATCTGACGCTAAACATTGAATCTATTTGTTATGTCCTACTTCTAAGAGACTCATTAATTATTTACCGGAAATACAAAATCATATAACAAGGCAGGAGAGCTCAATACCTCAGCCAAAGGCTTGTCAAGATACCATCATCCTGTTTTTTCTAGCCTCCCTGATAACTTTCTACACCCCAACCCATTTGTTGATATTCTTTAATTGTTACCTTGATAATGTCTACAAGCATCTGAACAGAAAAACTACAATGGTTGAATCATTAAGTAACATTAGAAATCTGACAGGGTGAGAAAATTGCAAGGTTACTGGTACAAACATAATCCTCTTGCAATGAGGGTTTGGTTATTTAATACTAATCTATTTGAGTTTGATTGTGAAGACAATTGAAAGCTACATGTATTATGATTTACTCTCAAATCAGTTTACTGGGTTAAACCCAGTAATGGTGTCCTATTGAGAAGCCATGTTTCTAGAAAGTACCCCTAATTTGAACACACAACCTCTTGGGTGTGACGGGACACCTTGACCACTAATAGACCCCACAACCTCTTGGGTGGGATGTGGACACTTATATTTTAAACTAGACCATGTATAGAACACACAACCTCGTGGATGAGATGTGGACACTTTTACCACTAGACCACAGATAGAACACACAACCTCGTGGGTGAGATGTGGACACTTTTACCACTAGAACACAGATAGAACCCACAACCTCGTGGGTGAGATGTGGACACTTTTACCACTAGACCACAGATAGAACACACAACCTCGTGGGTGAGATGTGCACACTTTTACCACTAGACCACAGATAGAACCCACAACCTCGTGGGTGAGAGGCGGACACTTATAAAAACTAGACCACGGATAGAACACAACCTCGTAGGTGAGAGGCGGACACTTTTACCACTAGACCACAGATAGAACCCACAACCTCGTGGGTGAGATGTGGACACTTTTACCACTAGAACACTGATAGAACCCACAACCTCGTGGGTGAGATGTGGACACTTTTACCACTTGACCACAGATAGAACACACAACCTCGTGGGTGAGATGTGGACACTTTTACCACTAGACCACAGATAGAACCCACAACCTCGTGGGTGAGATGTGGACACTTTTACCACTAGCCCACTGATAGAACACATAACCTTGTGGGTGAGATGTGGACACTGTTACCACTAGCCCACTGATAGAACCCACAACCTCGTGGGTGAGATGTGGACACTTTTACCACTAGACCACAGATAGAACCCACAACCTCATGGGTGAGATGTGGACACTTTTACCACTAGCCCACAGATAGAACCCACAATCTTGTGGGTTAGATGTGGACACTTTTACCACTATACCACAGATAGAACCCATTACATCGTGGGTGAGATGTGGACACTTTAGTCATTTAAATAAGCCATTGGCAATATTGTTAAATTTGGATGCCTAGTGACCCCTTATAGCTTTGGTATCATTTGATTCTATATTGCATAGAGATAAAATAAAATCTCCAAAGTCATTAAGGGCCGAAATCAGCCTACTTCCCAAATGCCGAAAATGACAGCAATTCCTAATTTGCTCCATAAGATGTCCCAAAATTGTGAGAAAAAGTCTAATTTAAATCTCAGGGCCTTTTTACCCTTTTTTGACGTAACCGAGGCTAATTCCCCAGGGGCCAGACCCTGTTTATTTCCGCAAAATAGCCTCTGAAATTCCCCAACAAAAGGGCTACATATGGTGTCTTCCCCATCACTGGTAAAATGGCCCTGAATTTAATTAAACAAGAAGATTTATGCAAATGATTAAAATAACATTATTCCCTCTTTGACTATTTCCCTTTTATTGGAGCTATTTCCCTTTTATTGGAGTTATTTCTCATTTTAATGGTATAAATCACTAAAATTGTCTCGATCCAGAAGTTTTTCTGAAAAAGCCCTACTGGACAGTGTATTCTTTTTCTAATTATAGTTTTTCACTGGTCAGATGTATAATAATAACTAAATATTATCTAAAATACCTTATTTTCATTAATTTGATGTAATATATACATGTATACAGTTAAAGCTTGCTATGTCAAACTCTGTTATTACAATGTTCTGGTCATGTCAAACATTTTTTTCGATTATTTTTGGTTTAATTATACACCTACATGTATATATTTCAGTTATATTGAATGTTCTTTATCTCAAAGTATTTTCTGAGCTCCCAACGACTTTGACATAGCGAGTTTTGACTGTACTTTAATGATCAACTCCCTTCTTCAAATTTGACTATTAAAATGTTTATGTTAAAAAATAACATTAAGTGAATGTAATATATACTAATGGCCAAAAGTCTTGTCCGGTCTACAAAAACTACAATATCCAAAAGTCTTGTCCAGTCCACAAAAACTACAATCTCTGTTTTGTTTTATATCGCACACTCATAAATTTGTTATCGATGGAAAAAGGACATTAATATGCATTCAATGAAAAAAGAGTTTTGAAATTTGATCCAGTTCTGCCGGTACAGTTACATGTAGTAATGTGTTGAAAATTGGCATTGAGGATTTGCAAGGCACAAATGAAAACCATACCGAACACGACTTTTGGCCATTAGTATATACACGTTAATGTTAAACACTTTTTTTTAAATCCAACAATGAACATTTTAGGAAATCAAATATGTTAAGAATTGACTTAATTAGATAGCATTTAAGAGTTATGGAAGGGTGCTGCACCCTGTCCTATTTAGTAGCACCCTTCTGCCCTTATGGAGACCAGCATGGAAAACCTTCCGACCTTCATAGAATTAAATGCTCAAGATAATCTAATATTTCTTTAGTCTTGATTTAAACTTCAAATATGATTAAAAATTAATATTTGACTTTTGAAACCTTCAATTGAGTATAATTCCTAATATTTTCTGTGAAATTTTAAATGTTCAAATTTTCAAAGCCTGACAAAATGAGCCCCTTTCTCCCTTAGCATCCTGTCCCTTTTCTGCATCAACTTGGCTAAAACCCTACAAGATGTATCATGATCACCATTTAGCTAAAATCATGAGTCAGAGTATAAAGCATAAAATTTAAGTAATTTAATACACTTACTTTGACCCTTTCTTTAAATGTCAGTGGATTAACTCCATCCATGGAGTTCAAGGGGTCTATGGAATTGTTTAGCGATTTATCGTAACTCCGTGCCGAGGATGAGGAACTCTGTCGAGTCAATGTCAAACTGGGTAAATGAGATTTTTGTTTCACAAGCATTTGTGTCTTGAGATTTTTTTTGTTCGATCCTACAGCAGACTCTTCATCGCTGTCGCTTGAATAGTCACTTCGACGATACTTGTAATGGTTGCCACGATGTTTGCTAAAATGTCCCCAGGACTCTATGGCCGTCGGACTGGGTAGTTGTTGTGTTTCTTTGTTTGTCGAGACCTGGCAGTCGGCCCCGTCCGACAATTTCTTACAAATAAAATTGTGTACAGGGCAACCTTGCGAGTGCCGATTTTGAGAATGATTACTACGACAACTGCAGCAGGCACCACAATGACAGTCGCAAGTCTCGCCATCGAGTTCTTTAAGTTCTGACGGGAGTGACGTCCCTTTGTTTAGAGCAATTTTTTCACTTCCCGTCCGTCGGAACGAAAATATTTGTCCGGGATTTGAATCATCACTGTCTGGACTGCTATTCTCTCTTTCTGTGTTCTGATTGACCAATTTCAAAGTGTGGTCATGATGACGTCGATGGTGTTTCTGATGTGAACGTCTACTGACAGGCCCAGAAGTGACACTAATATTTGACGTTGTCATGTCGCTGTAGTAAGCATCATCAGTTGAGTCCATTCTAGCTAAACTGTTCACACAACCTTCGGTAGAAATTGATTCTTTCATTAGGGTAATATAAAAATCTTCACAACCAACGAATGATAAATGAAACTGTTTTAAACTATGCCATCACAACACACCACTGTTTGCACATTTTATGCAATTTCATCCCATATTTTGAGTTCAACTGTTCATTTAGTTTCTCGTCTTCTTCCATAATTGCTGGCCTGCTGAAAATAGAATAAATATAATCAATTAAACCAAATGTTGCGCAATCATCGGCATCATTCAAAGTGCATGAGACAATTTATGTTCTATCAATGAATGAAATTTCAACACTAAATGGTCTTGAACGGCAGCATCACATCTGAAATTAATGTAATGATCATGCCAGAAGTGAGTTATAATGGAAAGCCATTTAAAGCAGCAATCTCACAGATTGGCCGTTTTGATAACTTTTAACATTTTTTGTTTTGGAATGAACAAATGTTTGCTTAAATGTCTGGAAAACAGTGATACAAGTTTGCTGACAAAAGATCAGATTGCTGTTTTTCATATTTACCTTTGATTATGATTTATAGCTAAATGCATTACTAACGCTTTAAGGAGAAAAAAAATCGGCAGTTTCCAAAACAAGTGAGAACGGTTCTATTGTGAGTTAACTTATATGAATGAATTGAATTTAATACCAATGTCAGCTGATTCTGAGACAAAAACTAAAATATTGTCAAAACTGTCAATCTGTGAGAGAGCAGTTTTAAATTCTTGGTCTGTAATTGGAACTCATACCATATTTAAGATTTTCTCCTTTGATTAAGTCCACATATAAACTCCCATATCGGAATGTAAAAAAGTAGAAGGAGTTGAATTATTTAATCGTTTAATCATTTAATAACTAGCATGTTGATTAATATCAACAATATTCATGCATAATTCATTCTACAACAGATGAAATTAACATAAAAAAAGTTCCAGGAATGAAGTTAAAAAAAGACGATAATCCATTGATATCTTGGTCACGGTTCACTTCTATTTTTCAATGATAAAAGACAACAACATATTAGCCAACAAATTATTAAACCACAAATTGTATCACGTTTTTTCAGACTTAATAACCCATAAAACAAAAATATCGAGAGGAGAACTATCAGTAGGCATTATTTTATTCCGGGCAACTGCGTGCTATGTCCCCATCACATTATCGAAACAACATCACATCTTTAAATAAACACTAGACAAAAATATTTCCATAAAAGCTGCAGTCTTCACACATTTCATGACAAAATTAGAGTTTTGAAATACGATCCCGTGCAACAGAAACGCTGAGCGTGACCATATGATACTATCGTCACCTCTCTCTAGGGTATAGTGGTCTGCAGTATAGCGGAGAAGGTATTACTTAACCATAGTGCTACAATTATCCCCTTGGAAAATCACTTTTATGACACCATTCGACACTTTGCTAAAAGCAATGTGACACATCAAAAGTTTGTCTGTAATCCAATATTCATAAACCAACGAAATGTTTACAATACTTGTATGATTCTAGTGGTTTCTTCTCTGCAGGGAAAACGACATTCATATCGTACGAACTGCACAGCATTAATGATAATGACTTCATAAAAAAAATAGAACCAGGAACATAATATGCTTCATTTTTTTTTTCAATCAAAAAACTAAGAGCACTTCCATTTAAATTAGGGATGGAAACCAGATACCGAATTGGTATCCGGATATTCGTATCAAGTATTCGAATACTATCCGGATACTCGTATCAAATTGTTTTCATAATAAGTAAATTTCCTATTATATGTCACCCACCTTCTGTTATTTGACATAATTGTCCACTTAATTTATAATTAGTCATATGACAATTTCACTTTTTCATTTATTCTTTCTCAGTCTTAATAATTTATAATGTTATAATCAAAGCTAAACAACTCATTTTACGTCATAAAACTCATGATGAATACCACATAAACACCTCGCGAATATGATAGTCACTTCGGCCGAGGTGGTTGCTTGGTTACTGCCACGTGCTTTCGAGTTTGATATTTATCAGCAGGTTTCTTGTTTAAACACGCTTTGATTATTTGATAGTCGATTGTAATTTTATTTCATTACATTGTTTGATTTAATGCAATACCTACAATTTCTGCGGTGTTTTGTAATGAAGGATATAATTGCGGAAAAGATAAGAAGACAAAAAGACGATCTGATTTTTCTTTATTTACATGTGTGTACTTTTTTTATTTATTAATAAACTAAACATGTTTACATATCGTATGAAAAATATGAAATAAGTATTTTATTGAAAAGTGAAAAGATAAACAAATTTGTTTTTGTATTTATTGTTCAGATGGCAATAATTTCTTCATGCATATTCATAAAAAATACGATTGGTCATTAATAGCTTTGATTGCACGACCCTTATCTTGTGATTAGACGATCAATTCCTACGGATTAATGATCAATCCGTTTAATATCAACTAGTGCCAATTAGTGTCAATAAAATCATAAAACAACACATGTCATTGTAAACAAGGTCATAGAACTTCACAGGGTGCTGCACAAGGACACAATATCACGCCTTGTGCAAACACCCAATTAGCAGACGATTTGTGACACATACCCGCTTCACGACAGACACTGTTGATCACCTGAAATAATTCATCTGAAAAGTTTTATAACAATTGCTATGTCTCTGCTAAGCTATTTCATTGAAATTTTAATTCTTAACGAATATTCGAATACCCATTTTGGTATCCGAATACTTGCGTGATATCCGGATACTCGGATATTCGCTTCCATCCCTAATTTAAATTAAAGAGCACTTCCATTATAAATCAAAGAGTGCTTCCATTGAAATCAAAGAGTGCTTCCAGGAAAGCAAAGAGTACTTTCATTGAAATCAAAGAGCACTTCCATTAAAATCAAACAGCACTTCCATTAAAATCAAACAGCGCTTCCATTGAAATCAAAGAGTGCTTCCATTAAAATCAAAGAGTGCTTCCATTAAAATCAAAGAGTGCTTCCATTGAAATCAAAGAGTGCTTCCATTAAAATCAAAGAGTGCTTCCATTGAAATCAAAGAGCGCTTCCAATAAAATCAAAGAGTGCTTCCATTGAAATGAAAGAGCACTTCCATTGAAATCATGTTAAAGGGACTTGCTCATAATATGTCAAATGCACTTTTTTGTAAGAGTGCTGAAACTAAAATAAGTGATACCAAAAGCCGAAACCCTTCAGCAAATGTTGATATTTGCTCAAAAATTGTCTTTGAAGATCACAATTTTCATTACAGTTGATAACACTAATGGTCACTTAATAATGGCTTTGCTGTTGCGTAATTGTTTGATTGACATTATCACATTGTTATCAATGTATTGTTAAAAGGTCAAAATTTCCATCACATTTCAATACCAGAGAGTTAAATAAGTGTTTTCATATGCATTACCGAGAAAACTAATTTTTGGCCCAAAAACATGAGCGAGTTCCTTTAGGTTTGAATAATTACGTTTTTACCAAGAGTTTGTTAAAATATAGGGGCTATGTTCTTTAAGAAACAAATAAATACAATTGCTATATAATCATAGAAAAAAAGTTGTTAATTACCTCCCTTTAATAAATCATATCATTATAGTATATTATAATATTGATGTTAATACCTAAAATGCACATATTTGCATCCTAATGATGGATGGCTTGTAAACCTGAAATGCACAAACACATCTTTGCATCCTAATGATGGATGGCTTGTAAACCTGAAATGCACTAACACATCTTTGCATCCTAATGATGGATGGCTTGTAAACCTGAAATGCACTAACACATCTTTGCATCCTAATGATGGATGACTTACCTGAAATGCACTAACACATCTTTGCATCCTAAGGATGAATGACTTACCTGAAATGCACTTACACATCTTTGCATCCTAAGGATGGATGACTTACCTGAAATGCACTTACACATCTTTGCATCCTAAGGATGGATGACTTACCTTAAATGCACTAACACATCTTTGCATCCTAAGGATGGATGACTTACCTTAAATGCACTAACACATCTTTGCATCCTAATGATGGATGACTTACCTGAAATGCACTAACACATCTTTGCATCCTAATGATGGATGACTTACCTGAAATGCACTAACACATCTTTGCATCCTAATGATGGATGACTTACCTTAAATGCACTAACACATCTTATCATCCTAATGATGGATGACTTACCTTAAATGCACTAACACATCTTATCATCCTAATGATGGATGACTTACCTTAAATGCACTAACACATCTTTGCATCCTACTGATGGATGACTTACCTTAAAAGCACTAACACGTCTTTGCATCCTTACGATGGATGACTTACATTTAATGCACAAACACATCTTATCATCCTAATGATGGATGACTTACCTTAAATGCACTTCCACGTCTTTGCATCCTTACCATGGATGACTTACATTTAATGCACAAACACATCTTATCATCCTAATGATGGATGACTAACCTTAAATGCACTTCCACGTCTTTGCATCCTAATGATGGATGACTCACCTGAAATGCACTAATGCATCTTTGCATCCTACTGATGGATGGCTTACCTTAAATGCACTAACACATCTTATCATCCTAATGATGGATGACTTACCTTAAATGCACTAACACATCTTATCATCCTAATGATGGATGACTTACCTGAAATGCACTAACACACCATTGCATCCTAATGATGGATGACTTACCTGAAATGCACTAATGCATCTTTGCATCCTAATGATGGATGACTTACCTGAAATGCACTAACGCATCTTTGCATCCTAATGATGGATGACTTACCTTAAATGCACTAACACATCTTATCATCCTAATGATGGATGACTTACCTTAAATGCACTAACACATCTTATCATCCTAATGATGGATGACTTACCTTAAATGCACTAACACATCTTATCATCCTAATGATGGATGACTTACCTTAAATGCACTAACACATCTTTGCATCCTACTGATGGATGACTTACCTTAAAAGCACTAACACGTCTTTGCATCCTTACGATGGATGACTTACCTTAAATGCACTTCCACGTCTTTGCATCCTTACCATGGATGACTTACCTTAAATGCACAAACACATCTTATCATCCTAATGATGGATGACTTACCTGAAATGCACTAACACACCATTGCATCCTAATGATGAATGACTTACCTTAAATGCACTTACACACCTTTGCGTCCAATTGATGGATGACTTAACTTAAATGCACAAACACATCTTTGCATCCTAAAGATGGACAGCCTACCTTAAATGCACTAACACATCTTTGCATCCTTATGGATGGCTAACCTTAAAGGACTCACTCACAAATTTTATGTTTACAATGAGTTTGTATTGAAATTGAGTAATTTTACTAACTATTATGAACCAACACCGAAACTCCAACTGGCAGATATTTATTATTAAAATTGTACAGAATTTTGTAAATCCAAGCTCAAGATATAACCTTACACACACTTTCTAGCAAAATAGAGCATTTTAGTAGAGCTCTTATTTGATGATGTTTGATCATTGAAACAAGCATTTCGCTCACATATCACACACACAAAAAAATAACTTGCCTGACCCTATATAACCTGAACGAATCCGTTTAAGAGTACAATCGTCCTTGACAAAAAAATAACACACATAAAATTATACAACCTGTTGGGATTTACAAAAAACATGTGAGAGTCCTGGATAAACCAAACAATGGTATTGATTTAACGTAATATCCCTAGATTTCCCTGGCAAATGTGCGGTAACAAAATATTTAATATGGTCTCCATATATAATTACTACTGTTGCCATGGAAACTAAATCCAAAGAAAACCACAGAATTTTCTTTGTAATTTAATATCAAGACATTTTGTCACTGGCGTTGACATATAAGAGATTTAAATAAGAATCCTACAGGGTGTTAATTTGTTAGTTGTTGTTTTTGGGGAGGTTTCTTAACACATTTTACATAATTGTTCGATGAGTATAAGACAAGTAATTTTTCAATAATGGGCTGATTGTTCAGAACTATGTTAAAGGTTAACAACGATATTTAAATGGCAGCATTGTTAACTTTAAAAGGTGAACTGGTTTATGAAGTGCTCATATATTTGAATCAAACAAGTACAACTGAAGCAGTTGTCTCCAATTTTGTTAGAAATAGTGCAGATCACAAATGTATCCACTAAAATTCAGGGGCAGTAAGCCAGTAACGATTTTATACGTATAATAGGCCCCAAATCGGCGTGAAGCACCCTAAGGCACAAGCAAAACTGGCCCTTTTGAGGGCTTTCCTGACTTTAAATTTGAAACTGGAGGTCTATATTAACAAAAATTCAAGTACTGTAACAACAAAAAGCAACCAGTTATTTTTTTTAACATGTTAAAAAATAACAAAATTTGTTTGGTTTCTAGAGTCATTAGATCTGCGGATAACCGTGGAAATATCACATCCCTGCTTTTATACAAAAGCTTAAGATCATTTAAAGCTGAATTCTCACAGATTTACCTTTTTGACATTTTTTTTGGCTTGGAATTCGCAAATTTTTGTGTTTGACCCACAAGTGATATAAGACTGCTGACAAAAGATCAGATCACAGATTTTCATAATTCAATTTTTGAAAACTATAATGAAAACATGTGACCTAATTTTTTTGTCAGCAGTCATAATCATATCACTGGTTTCCATGCATTTTTGCAAAAATTGGTTCGTTCCAAGACAATTTTTTTTATGAAAGTTGTTAAAACATTTCATCTGAGACCGTGCACGTTTAAGGGCAGATTTTATTGTGTCCAACTGTGTTGTCAATAAGAACTGACTGCCAGCCAAAATAGATGGTTCAAATTTCAAATAAATAAGTGAATTTAAAGTACAATAAGTTGTACATGTACCGTAGCTGGCCAGTTACTTACTACTTGAGACGGTTCAACTGAAACTTATTGTGAGAACTGGTCAAAGGCAAATATAATGACTGAGTTTGATAAACAATCGTATGAAACGTCAATTATACATACAGTTGGATCGAAAAGAGGAAACCTCTATATATAGTTTGTCAAAAACTGCTAAACCAATCAAATTGCTCTGGCCATAGACCACGGGGGGACTATCAAGAGTGCCGCAGAGAGAGCGCCAATGCTTATTTGTTGTTGCTGTTTTTTTCGGTCCAACAAGGGGTACTGTTCCTGGCAAACATGTATACTGTTTTATTTTAATATCTCAAACCTTTTTTTTATTACGGACACAATTAAAGTTTTTGCACAAGAACGATGTCAACACCAAAGCTATCACAAAACCTTGACTACTAATACCTCTTCGAAAAACGGACAAGCCAATGAATTGTGTTCCTTCAAAGAAACTTTCTGCCTTAAATATTCAACATTCAGGATCAACTGACTTTATTATGGGTTTTAGGCAGAATTTAAAAAGGACAGGGTTCTACAGAAGAGGGCAGATTTTATGAAGCTGTAAAGAATTTTGGCATTATGAATTTGAAAGAAAATGTGAGGAAATGTGTTTAGTTGAATTTATATTAGATTCAACTACCAAATATCATTTAATATGTTAAGATTGCATGTACCAGTAGTTATTATCATATTATATGTTTAAATCAAAACAATGTAAACATTTTAATCTTAAGCTTTTAATTCTGTGAGGGCAGCAGGGTGTCTATGCTGGACTCAATGAGGACAGATGGGTGCTATCAAAAACTACAGGGTGCAGCACCATTCCATAACTCTTTGGCTTAAACCCTATCTTTGGTTCTGTTTCAATGACATTTTTGCCATTGGAGCCATCAAATGCATAACATTGAAGTCCAGACTTAAAACATTTATGCAGACCTCATGTTTAAACAGATGCATGCAGGATTTTTTTCTAGGCATCTGACAGTTGAAATATTTTTACCCATTTCAAATTTTGATAAGTCAGTCAAGGTTTAAGCCATAAAATTCTCCCAATAATCCCCAGGAGGGTTATAACTCCATAATCATAAAAGACAACAAAATGAGATTAATCATTCAAAAGCGCTCATTTGCCCTTAATTGCAAATATTTCCTGAAATTGCATGATGATGCAATGAAATACATTCCAATCCCTCCCACACACACCGGACAAAACCCCCATACCAATATTTGCAGTTTTAAAGGTCATTTATGATAGAAAGTGTTTAGGTTTGTTTGGTATTTCTGTTTATTCAAATGTTACAACGTTTCTTCTCAAAAGCAACGTAAAAGATAGTTGATCACTCAGGATAGAGTTTTTTTCCATCTTTGAAAAGAATGTTTGAGTGGAGAGTGTTTTGTCTTACACCTGGGTGAAGCCGGGGTTGTATTTGCAAAAAGGGAATGGACAATACCAGGTTTTATCTACATGCATTTTTAATGATATTTCATTAAAAAAAAAAATAACATGTTTGTGTGATTTTTTTCATATAAATTATTGATATTTCATCAAATTTATGAAAATCAGAAAGTGAATCCTCTTTCCATGTATCATGTAATATATATTGTACCATATCATTTTTTTTGCAAAACAGGACAGTTTAAACAAGCAATTAATAATTGATTGCAAGTACGTAGAAAAAGAAGAGAAAATCTCCCTGATTATGGGAATGCTTGATTGAACAAAGCTGCATGACCAATAAAACTTACATGTATATAAAAGTAATATTTTAATGAATTATAAAACAACAGATTGTTAGGCTTAAAAATATTTTTATCTAAGTTTAGGGCAACACTCTCAAAAAAAAAATGCTGGCTAGTGTAGGGATGAGTCAAGACAAGAATGCAAGTCGAGAATGAATATCAAGTCATACCAAGTAGTGAAAGCTTATAATGTCTTTTCAGTATCTGGTGTATTAAATAATTAATACTTTTTTATTGTTATCAGCACCAAATGCTCAACAACAACTAAAAATCAGGAAATCTAGGGTCGAAAACACCTCAAATGCACTTATCAATATTTCCCCATAGGAATGAATATGATTATTATCAATATTGTTAAAAATGTACCTGTTTACATGATTTTTGTGAAATCAATCATTGCTTACTTCCTTTATATGTATTATAATTTATAGTAATGTTGTGTCACTTTATCAGTTCTGTGAACTAAATAAATGCATATACATGTAATATTCATGAGAACATCCTAGATTTACCTGTAGGAGAACTCAAAAGGTATAAGAAGAGCAGCAGATGAAATAATCCTTGTTTTAGATCATAGAATGTAAATATAGCTTCAATGTAGATCAACACCAGGGTAGGTAATTTTGGTGTAGAATTGTCTTCAGGGTAGAATATTGACAATGACGAGTTCCCTGTAAGACCACCAGTGTGCTAAGGAAGTCTTGATAATTTTGACAATGAAGATATCAGCTGAGAGTGATGCTGTTCATGAGTAATGTGGTGATCATACAGAAGTACCAATGTTATGGTGTCCAAGACTTAACTTGCCTCATAGAGACATTGCACACCCATTGTCATAGTCTTCTAAGAGCCTTTGTCTGATTGTCAACAGCACTGATTATGTCCCCATCATCACTGTTCAGAACTTCACTGTGACACTAACATGTTACTAGCATAAATTTCTGTAGAATTTGAGGAATGTTGCACCTTTCTAATTTAAACAAGGTGAAAAATGGCACACTTATCACCTCATTTTATATTTACAAAATGACCAATTGATTTCTTAACAGTTAGAAATTAACTGAGGGAAAGGTTATGAAATGACTGGATCCCCGTTAAGTAAACCAGGGAGAGAGTGACCAGCCACCAGGTGACATGTTCAGATTTATATATACATTTAGATTTTAATGTCGTGATAATTATAAACACAGGTATTTAAAATACCTCCCTGCTCCAGAAACAGAATTTACCTTAAGCATAAAGTGTGTTTAATTTAGAAAATTATCTTCTCAAAATCAGCTGATGACAACATATAGTTGTAGCCAAATTTCCATCCTGATGTTTTATTTGAAACATTCAATATTTAGAACAACATTTGATTTTAACAATTAAAGAATAATCACAGTAATAAGTTCCAAATGAAACACAAAACAATTAAAATTATTTCGTAAAAATTACCTGTCAAAACATCAAATTGTAAATGGCGATAAAATCAGAGGTACCACAAATGAACGCTGAAAAAAGCTATGCCCTATGTTAGAGTTCCTAAATAACGTCATAGCGGTGCGTGGTGATACGGGAATCCAGGTAAGGGTACTGAATAACACAACGCAGATTTATCTGTCTTTTACTGTATCTGATTTTGCCATTGTTAAAGTAACCTTGATTTTTGGACATTCCCTGATGATATATAAATGCATTTTTTTTAAACTAATCACAATGTTTGGGAAATATGATATCACAAAATACAATATTTGTTGACATTATCGTTATTAACCCCTTCCCCAATCGCATACCAAATTCTCCCTCATTTTCAATGCGAATCTTGTAAATCAAGTTCAATATTTTATTTTATGAAGGCCACCGGCCCAAGACAACAAATATTTATATTTCAAATTTGCAATAGAAACCATGGTAACATCGGTTAAACATGTACATTATGATACAAACACAATTACAAAAAAGAAAATAAATAGAAAAGAAATAATCAAGGAAGTACAACTCGGACTACAAGTTTGAATGTGTAGCATGCATCAAAAACCTTTTCGAAACGAAATAGATGGGACTTGAAGAGTGCACATTGTAATAACATACCATACACGAACATATAACACACATAAATTCAGAATATGCAATAACTTGCATCCCAACTGTATTTTAAGTTGTCGAGGCAGCCACGGCCACGCATGTCTGTAGTTGATCTAGTGGTACCCGCCAATGGTCAATCAAACCTAGGCCATGCATACATCCCAACGTAAATCAAATGATATTAAACATTTATTAGTTTGCTTACACAATTTTGCCAATTCTTTAGTCTCGCATCATGACTGCCCCCAACGGTGAACCACTGGAGTCACAGATACTCATTTAAAAGTCGCCAAAATGTGGTTTTACATATTTCTACATGCATATATAAGTGTTTTGTTTTTTTTTCCTTTTCGAAAAAAGTCTTACGTTCCAACTGAATTTCAGTTTGTAGCACTGCCTGTCTATACACTTATATTTAACTTAAAACTGTTCGTTTCATTGTTCCCTTTTAAGTTAAAATTTTATAGCACTACATTATTGAACCTGTTAGTTACTACTGTATATGTTTATATATAATTAAACGTGTTGCCAATAAATATAGTTAATCGTGCTTGTCAATCGGTCAAACAAAGCATTTTTACATTGAACTTTTGCACAGATGGTTAGGCAAATATATATTAATTGCTAGATTTTCATCCATTTTTTATTAAAATGGGGGCGCGGGGGACATTTAATTTTACATGACTTTTTCACCGTTGAAAATGTGTTCATGCTCTTTTTTATTGCATAATGGACCATACACTTGTGTACCGCCAAATCTGGATCAGTCAGACTCCGTACCTCAAACAGTTTTAAAGTCACATCATGGGTGGGTGTGTAAGCTTATTTATACTCGCACTCGGGCCTTGCCCATTCGGCGAGTGCTCCGTTAAGAATGTTAGTCATTTTAGGTTTTTGGAGCAATGTGCACAGACAGAATGTAACCCTGGTTAGAGCTACCCTGGTTCTTTAACGTGCACCAGTGTATAGCACTGTCACACGGGACCCCCATTTAACGTCCCTCCCGGAAGACGATTAGTTTTTTTTAGTGATGCGACGGGGGATCGAACTTGCGACCCCTGGATTGATAGTCAAGTGTGTTTCCTCAAGACCACGGATCCGACACATCATGAAGTGGCATTCGCAGTTTAAACAGTTAGTCCGTTGCGGTCTGTTAATGATATATGAAACACTCAAAGATGCTATATAGATTCCAGTGGCAGTCTCACAGCTCAAAATTAAGTGGTTAAAGCGCAGGCCAAAATATTACAAAAAATCATTGATTCTAAACAATTATTCAAGTACCTTCGTTCACCCTACAATGAGTTTTTTTTTAAATATTGACAAACATGTTTTTATCAAGACATTTTATGAAAAAATGTTTTTTATGTGATTTGACTTAAGTTTTTTTTGTGATATTTGGGCCAGTGATCACGTAAGTAATTTGTTTTGAAACAAGCCACTAAAAGTGAGGTGGTCTGTACATGTACTTTCGATTTATTTATTTTGTTTGTTCAGCAAATAAATCATATTACATAGCCAGTGTTTCAGTCCACGATTGTTCCAGTAATGTTGGCACCCATACTATAATGAACAATTCTATAGTTTACCCAGAATGCATGTTTAAACTTTTGAGTCGATGCAAAATGTGCCATAAAAATATGTGAAACATTCAAACAATCAGGACCATTTTTAATAAATAAATTCTTCATGCAATGCCTCTTACTAAATTATTCATAAAAAATGCATGTACAGTTATTAATGTGCCTTCAGTCTTGATTTCAAGGCAATGTTTGCGGCTGTTACAAGACTAAACGATCAAATATGTATGAGAAAAATCACATAAATAAAACCCATTAGTGGCGACATTCTAAATTGTTTTGCAGGCGAGCATGGATTGGAGCTTTGTTAACACTGCAACTATTCAATGCAAGCAGTAGTTCAAGTCCAATAGTCCTTAATATAAAAGTATGCAAACATAGATCGCCACACTTAAACTAGACGGCTATATTTTATGAGGTAATTGAAAGTGCAAAAATCTCTTGTTTTCTTTTCGTAAATCAAAGGGACATTACTCAACAATTATAAATCCAAATTGCTGTACATGTCTGTGCACTTTTTCATATCTTCAACTAGTTTTATGTTAGATATACTGTTACCTCTCATTATCTTCGGTCGTCATCGTATTGACTTTGACAACAAGTGTACCAAATTTCATTTGAATATCTTGAACGAATTGAGTATTAAATGGCTGAGGTTCAAGATTTGGCGCTCATATTGTTCTAAAGGCAACCATGGATTGGAGCTGGGTTAACACTGCCACTATTCAATGCAAGCAGACGTAAGTCCATAAGTCCACTTTCATTTTTGAATATCTGCATATCGCCTCAATGAGGACAACATCTGTACCAAGTTATATGGTAATCCATCAAAGCAAAAGTAAGTTATAGCGCGGGCACGAGCATGTGTACTCTGACCTTTATATGTCTTGTTTGACCTTGACCTTTGTGGTATGGGCCCGGGTCAAGGTCACTGCACATCATCTTAATGAGGACAACATTTGCACCACATTATATGGTAATCCATCAGTGCATAAGTTAGTTATAGCGGGACACAAGCATATGTACTCCACAAGCATGTGTACTCTGACCTTTAAATGTCTCGCGTGACCTTGACCTTTGAGATATGGACCTCGGTTAAGGTCATTGGACATGGTCCATAGTCAAGTTATATGGTAAGCCTTCAATGCATAAGTAAGTTATAGCCCTGACACGAACTGTTAAGGACAGACAGATGGTCAAAGTGCATTCATATAACCTCCCCCCCCCCCCCCCCCCACCCCCGCTCCGTAGCTGGGGATTAACAAGATAGTCAATCAAAGCGCTGAAAGCGCTGCAAGACTGTCGGTGACGTAACTGAAGCAAGCAAACACTACCGCAAAGTTCTTTCAAATGAAACGTGATCAAATGATGGACACTCTTTAAGGTAGATGAAGAAGGATAAATGTGATTATAATAAGCACAAATATATTGGCCCTACTTAATCATGTATCCAATGGCCTACAAGATTCTTAATTCAAATTTCCTAATTTTGAACCGCTTTAAATTAGTTAAATGCATATTCATTATGTTAAAATTGCTTCAATTTATGACGACGCTTATAACAGTTTCAGTAAGCAATTACATTCCATCATTTCATTAGGGTCTGTTGAAGCCAATGTCTTTAAAATGCAAATACAATACAAACTATACCCAAGATTCAAGGGACATAATAAAAATATAACTTTAAAATGATGCTCTTTCGAGCCTAAAAATGCCTCCCAGAACTTCTATCAACAGAGTCCACATATCTACAAAATTTGTGCTGGAGTTACTTTCTTTGATATAAAAGTGAAAACAAATCTCCATGGTGCTGTGGCATCATACCATGAAAAAAACTAATATCTTTAAAATTTGTTTTCTAGTTTGTTTTTATTATAAAAGTGTTGATAAATCTGCATGGTGCTGAAGAAAAAAAACTAATGTCTTAAATTTCAAACCTGCAGCATTAATTAGCGCCATGTTGTCAAGAATATCTGGACAATTGAATGAAATATGCATGGACCGAAATGACAGCTGGTTTTTCATTGACAAAAGATGCCTTTGAGGCAGTTTTAAGATTATGCTATTCAAAGTATGAGGGTAGTTGGTACAGTTTTTACTCATATTCAGATGATGGCTGATATTTGCTGATAAACATGTATCCTCTTAGCAGCAGGGAATAAGTAAATGACATAGTTTTAATGACCAATATTGGAGATGTGACCTTGACCTCCAAATCCAAAGGGGTCATCTGCTGGTCACCCCAAACCTAAATTTCAAGTTTGAAGGCCATGGGTGCAGACTTTGTCGAGTTGTCACACAGGCAAGCTTTTTGCGTTCAATGGTCTGTGACAACTCAATAGGGCTCACCTACTGGTCAGGCCCAACCCCAAAGTCAAGTTGTTCAAGGGCCATGGGTGCAGGCTTTGTCCAGTCATTATTAGTACAACCTTTTAGCATTCAAGTTCACTGTGACCTTTACTTTTGACCCAATGACCCCTTAAATCAATAGGATCTTCTAATAGTCAGACTTAGCCTCCATGTTGAGTTTGAGGGCCATAGGTGCAGGCATTGTCAACTTATCAGTCAGATGTATGGTTTGACACCTTCCTATTCAAGGTCACTGTGACCTTTGACCATATTACCCCTAAAATCAAAAGGGGTCATCTACTGGTTAAACCAAACTTTCATGTCAAGTTTGACAATAGGTCTAGGAATTGTAGAGTTATCACCCGGAAAAGCTTTGGTCTACTGTCAGACAGACGGACGTAGCGGCTAACATGTGCAAAGCAATATACTCCTCTTCTTTGAAAGGGGCATAATAAATTGAAATTGATTAAATATTTTTGTTTATTATGTTAATTAACTTACACTACATACAACAAGTACCATTTTGATATTTTCGAATGCTCATTTGGGCATGTACATGGGTTTTGATCTGACTATGAACATGAAACTACATAGTGATGTTCCCTCCTATCAATTCTAAATTTAAATAACCATGAAAAAAAAGAATGTTTTCACTGCACCATGAATAAATATGTCAAACAAAATAAATGTCAAGTTATTCAAGATTAATTTAACACTGTTCTTTTGATGATTTCCGTGCATTCCTGACTGCAGGTTTTTCCCATTTTCCCACACAGATATTTCATATTGGCCTTACAAGGTCAGATCTTGAGTTGGGTCTTCATTGCTGGACACTATCCCTTCATCTCCACAGAAAACACACTGGTGCAAGTTTCACTGCAACAACTGCAAAAAAAGTTATATTATATTCTAACTGAACTCTGCATCAATATTCAATTATTTTTTATTGGATTTAGGAAATGTCTTTGTTTTAAAGGGTTCATATAAATTAATGCATTTTTTTTCAATTTAATGCATTATCATGCTGGACTCTTTGACATTGATGGTTAAAACAAAGAAGGCATATGATTTGTGTACAGATTAAACATTATTAATTATAAATGTGTTCTTTAATTAATAGACAAGTGGCAACAATTTCCCCAGTTAAAAAAGCTTACATTTGTATATCTGCAGATTAATCATTTGCATTTCTTTTGCTTTGATCATTTAAGTCAAATGAGTCAGACATGATAATGCATTAAAATAAGAAATATATTTTTGGGCATCAATCTATAGTGTGTGCCTTCAATCTAGAAATAAATTTCTTCTCAACAGATGCTAAATTATAAAAAAATATATAAACCAAGATTTTGATTATGATATACCTGCATAGTTAGTGGTCTCCATAACTGCTCAGAAATGCTCCCTATGACAAACTAAGTGCTGGTGTATGGCTGGGTAATAGTGCTGCTCCAACCAATAGCGCAATTCTTCCTACAGGTGGACCAGCTCCTCAATATGGTTTCTGTCATGGCAGTGATAACAGTATGTAACATGCCCTTTTCTACTTTCCAGAGAATGAATCTTCCAATCTAAATTACAAATTTAAGAACAAATATATACATATGCACATGTAATGTTGTTAAAAAAAACCCATTTAGATGCCACAAAACTATAAGATTTTAGGTGAAAATTGAGCCAAATCAAAACATTTAGTCATTTAAAGCTGCACTCTCACAGATTTACTGTTTTTACAACTTTTGTATTTTTTGTCTTGGAATGACCTATTTTTTTGCTAAAATATCTGCAAACCAGTGATATAAGACTACTGACAAAATATTAGATTGCAGACTTCCATATTTCAGGTCGAAAACAATGGTTTTATGGCTTAAAGCGTTACTAACGGTTTAAGAAAAATGCATAAAACATTTTGAACTTAAATATAAACATTTTCTGACAAATTTATTGTCAGCAATCTTATATGAATGGTTAACATGCATTTTCACATAAATTGGCCCGTTCCAAGACAAAAAATAAATAAAGTAGTCAAAACATTCAATCTGTAAGAGTGCTGCACTCTCAGTCACAGATTGAAGGTTTTGACAACTTCTTTTACTTTTTGGCTTGGAATAAGCTAATGAAAAGCAGTATGAAAACTGATGAAATAAGACTGCTGACAAAAGATAAGATCATGTTTTTTATATTTACATTTGTAACTATTGGTTTTATGGTTAAAAGCATTACTAACGCTAAGGGTTCCCCCTGGGTTCTAAAAAGTTGTCGCCACTTTTTCGCGGGGGGTTAAGGGGGCCACGATAGGCCCCCTTACGGGTCCAGGGCAGCGCCCTTGTGGGGGCCAAGGGGGCGAAGCCCCCTGAAGCTCATGGGGTTTAAGCATTTTAAGAGCCTTAAATTGCATTTAATTACCACATTGTCGTGCAAATCATAACATTTTGTTGTACATGAAGCACAAGATATTAATAGCAAATTGTTATTCTGTTGACGAAATTCATTGTATATGGACTAGTATATAAATAAAAAAATATTGCAAAAAATGTGACATAAACATCAATATGTTGATTTCAGTCTTATGCCTGCATACAATAAAAGAATACCTTTGTGAAATTATGAGATAAATTTAAAATAAATGGAAACTTTAAGAAATATACATTGTCAAACTAGGGCCATAACTTTCCTAATAGAAATTTGTCTACCTACTCTTTACTCCAGCCAACATATTAGAAGCCTTATCAAATGGGGTTTAATCCTATTTATTTGATTTCTGTTAATCTTTTTGACACTTTTTGAACTCTTAGAATGCTGCATTTATAGCAATTACAAATTGCGACAAAACCGAAAGCAAGTCTATTTTAGCACGTAAACGTCATTACGAAATTTGCATATCACGTGACTTTCCGACAACATAAAATTCTACGATTTGCATATTTAAAACTAACACGATAATTACGCAACAACAAGGCTGTTGAGCTAAGTATTAAAATTGTTTGCTAATAAGAGACATAACAGTTAAAGGATGTCATTGTTTATCCGTGAAAGCAATAAAATTCTGCAATAATTAGCGAGGTGTTGACTGGGCCGTGACTGCTTGCCCTAATTATCGGATTAATTTTTGTTGTCGCACCAGCAGATGCGCTTGATTTATGACAGTGACAGAATCGATTATCATGCAGGCCGCATGGTCACCACTTACGTCATTTTAAGAAAATATTTCAGAAAAAAATCGTTGTCGCCATAAATTCGCCAAATTTGAAAAGTTATCGCCACTTTTGCGATTTTGTCGCAAATGGCGACAAAGGCGATCGCCAGCGGGAACCCTGTAATAAATAACAGTATATACAGCTCCCTATTTCCCAAATAGTAAAGCTAAAAATTGAAGAAAAAACAAGACAAGGTAAATTTCAGCGTTTAATTTAGTCTAAGTCTACTCTAATATATATATTAACTCTGGTAAAAGACATGACCAATATACATAATGAACATGGTGATGGCTTACAAAACCATAAATAAAACAGTAAACGAATATGTTCTAAAACTATAAAACGGTAACAAACTATCAAAAAAGCATGATAATTACTAGCACAGCTTTGTACAAAAATAAAACAAGTTTATTTAGAGTAAGTGTTCAGAAAGAAAGTGAAAGCGGAATATATGAAATATTGAGATATACCAATTATCAAGGGAGATAATTCTAATCCATTCTAATTTCCCGAAGATTTTAAAGGGAGATAATTCAAATACGTTTCGATTTCTAAAACAATATATCCTTTACATCAAGTATTGATATATATATATATAAATATATATACGAATCATCAAGGGAGATAATTTTAATATGTTCTGATTTCTCAAAAAATCTTAAGTCCTTAATATTGTTATATTTCAATTATCAAGAGAGATAATTCAAATCCGTTTCGATTCCTCAAACAATCTAAGGTCCCTTATATTAAATATTGATATATTTATGAATTACCAAGGGAGATAATTTAAATATCTTCTGATTTCTCACACAAACATAAGTCTTTTATAAAACAATATCAAACTCAACATACTGTTTTTGAATATTTAAACAGTTTTTTAAAGCTGCACTCTCAGAGTGAAAATTTTGACAACTTTTTGATTATTTGTCTTAGAATAAGTCAATTTTTGCGTGAAGATCTGAAAACTGGTGATATAAGACTTCTGACCAAAAATCTGATCGCTGGTTTCATATAAATGTTCGAAATTGAAGTTTTAAGTAAAGCCCTAGTAACGCATTTAGCCATAAACATCAATTTTCGATCAATTATATGAAAAGATGAGATCTGATTTTCTTCAGAGTTGTGTCCCTGGTTTCCAGACATTTATGCAAAAATTGGCTTATCCCTAGACATAAAATAAAATAAACTTTTTCAAAACAATCAGTCTGTAAAAGTGCAATTTTGTTCTTTCTGGCATTTACTTCATGACATCAAAGCGGCACAACTCTGTAATAACCAAGTCAGAGAATGTTACACACAACACTAACTTTTTAATAAACTTAATGCATTATAATGTGCCAATTATCTTCTGCAGAAGACTTTGTTTGAAAATTATACAACCTGGAAATCATGAAAAATAAAACTTGTGAGCCTAATAAACAAAGAAATCATGAAATCTAAGAGTAGTTTAAATGCTGTAAGGCTGGATGTTAACTTTAAGAACAAAGCCCCCCGAAACAAAACCCAAAGCTCATCTGTTTCTTTACTCAATCAAAGGGTAATAATCCACTATCATCGAAGCCAGAGTTATGGGGTCTATTCAATAACCAACTTAGATCTAACTTAAGTTTAATAGTAAAATCTGAGTGTCTTGATTGGACTGTAAAAATAGCTAGCCAATAGATTGAATGGAATCACTGATGCGTATCTAAGGATACGAATAATATTGAATACTGTCCCTCAGCCCATTGTCTCTTGAACATGTTTACCAAATTTCATATTAATATCTCAAACATTTTTTATTCATGGCTAAGGTTTAAGCTTTTGTGCGCTGCCGACAACAACACCAAAAGCTATGACAACATCTCAACTTTTTCCAGACAAACAAAATAGCAGATCAAATATTTTTACATTCTTTATCATTTAAAGGTTTAACAACACGATCTCCCACCTATGTTTACTTGAATACAATAATAATAGGGAGTTTGTGAAACACTTATTGTATGGGTACACACAAGTGTGAGCAGAATATGGTAATAAGCCTTTACAAAAAAGCTCTGTTTCTCTTTTTTAACGATTGCATACTTTGATGTTAATTTCAATATCATTGATACCGGTTTGCAAATAGGCTGAAACAGATTTTAAGCCATTCACAAGAACTGTTACATGAGTACTTTGCTTCCAGCATGATCATGGAAGTAGAACATGTTCAGATTTCCATTGACGCTGAACAACAATGGTCAGGCACCGAGATTGAATAAAACTGAGATCATTTTTTAATTAGGAGAATCAAATGAAGGTCTTTAAACTTATATTTTAATGAATCAAGAAACAATGTCTGACAAAAGCTGATGCTCTCAAAAGGCAAGACAAACGCTGGTTGTTAATGTTTCAACGAAGAAAGAAATTTATAATAGCCTGAAAGCAAAAAAGAGTCAGGACTGTATATCTTTTGGTGCATTTACTTTAAAGTTAGGATTGTATAATTTTTCGTACATATAACAAAATTCAGACTTGTGCTTGAAAATCAGAATTCCTCGGACTGTTTTATTTCAAAGTAATTCTGATTTTAGGATAAAGGAATCTTGGAAATCTGTATAGCCAAAAATTAATATTTTGTTGTTTCCAATTTCAAAGTTTATAGGGTTACCAGGAAGGTTTGGACTTATTTTAGTTAAACGCAATTCAAAATAGTGCCATTTCGTCTAGGTTAACGTTAACTAGATCACTTAACTAAATATATACTGGTAGGTGTCTTTTCGAATAAAAAACTACCAAAAACTTGAAACAATGAAAGATTGCAATTTAGGAATTTTTGTTTGGGTAAGGGTTTAGGAAAGGTTGGGAAACAAAGAGAGATTGCAATTAAATCATTATGATTGGGTAACGGTTTAAAGTATGTCAAGAAACCGGAAACGAAATAGGCCAATTGTCCAGAAATTTGTTAAAGTTAACAAAGTAATTAACGACATCGATGTTAACTTTAAAACGTCAAATAGTTGATAATGTGCTTAATAGGAATAAAACATGTCCAGCTTAAACAGCGCTGTCAAAGGTTGATACAAATAGTACAAAAACGACTTACAGGTTAACAATGATAATGTTAACAATTTTGTTAACTTTAACAAAGTTTTTAACAATTGGTTTTCTTTGACCTTTGAACAGACCAGCTAAAAATTTGGATACATAGTAGAGACTGTAGTAACAGCTTTATCACAGTCTTTCACCCTTTTGAAGTTGACAAAAGAACTTAAGAAATTTTGAAATTTGTTTACAATAACTAAATAGACACAGAATAAAGATGTATATAAGTTCACAAAAATAACTTTTACCCATATGTGGTTAAACACAGATTTTATGATCTTTTAAGATGTACTTAGCCGAATGAGAATTTTAAAATATGTGTATCCGTCAAGATAACCAGTTCAAAATTATTTCAATAAAAAAAATACAAACACCCAGGCCCTCTTATGAATGAATGTCTGAAAATGTCTCTTAAGATGTATAATATAAATTCAATATTAAGTGTCACATTGTCAAATGAACATATTATTTACATGTTCAAATAAACTGTCTTTTAAAATTAGCAGTCAAAATATGAGTCGATTGTACATAACTTTTATAAAGTTAACAACATGGTTTACGACATTGTTGTTAACTTTTAAATACTTGATGATATGCTCAAATAATGAGAGATAAAACAAGTACTGCTAAAACAGTTGTCTCAAATATTGTTAGACCTACTGCAGATCACAAGTGTATCTGTTAAATTTCCTGAGCAGTATTTGAAAGCAAACAACGATGACGTTTACTTCAACAAAGCTCTGAACAATCGGACCATTTTTTAAAAATACAACCATTTTATGTAATGATCAAAAATCATTCATAGATTTTCTTATATAATACCTGTCCCTTTACATTTGAATCGAAAGTATGTATGATAAGCTGGTTGATGAAATCTGGCAATGATTAATTAAACATTCATCGAGTTGTTCCAACAAGAGTGCTACGGAGTGAATGCAAACGTTAATATATTGTGATTCTTTAGTAAAACAAGGGTTGTAACTTGACAATTATTAAAGCAAAAGTTAATGGCCTTACTACACATATGCATATTGTCTCTGGAAACATGTGTACCAAGTTTCATTCAAATTAGAGTATAATGGCTCATATTAGAGAATATGGCTCAGCTTCAACTTTTTGCATCAAGATGACAACGACAAGACGAAGGCTACCACAATACCCAGACTTTTTTTCTTTAAAAGAAACAGTACACAACCTTAATCATTAAATACAAAACAGGACCCCATTTTAATAAGATATCTAAGTCATAAGCTTTACGCTGCTAAAGAGTGCCTGTTGACACCCATAAAGTAAGAGAAAGAATCTTTGCGATAAATGTCCTAACAATACTCTTACTGAAAAGCAGTTCGTGCCATAGACAGAGTTAAGCCTGCATATATTCGATATGAAACCTTATGATCGTTATTGAAACTGGGACCTGGTTTTCTTGAATTGCCCTCATTTTTTGGCACACATTTAATGAGAAAGAATTATGTAAGTAACAGTAAAAGATCATAAAAAGTGTCTTGAATTTTTTCAGATTTTTTTGTAAAATAATTATATACAATACACAATATAATAATACACAACAAGATGTGATAAATATTTTTGTCTTAAACATGAATTTAAACAACACGAACATCGTCAATCATGATAAAATCAACAATATCGAAGAACATTACGATATGGATGCATTTATTTCTTTACAACCGAAACAGGAGAACAAATTTACAAAGTGGTTTAAGCAATAACATAATTAAATAAATAAACTCATTTATAAAACATGTATATTCAGAGTTTGATCGATAAAAATATGCCAATAAAATTGTTACAACACTAAAATGGTTTCATTATAAAATTTGTACAAGTAAAAACATCAACGTAGCGCTCTACACTTTTATATATTTTGTAGTAATAAAAAACAAATTCACATGAAAAGCAGCATTATTAACAATTATATGGCATTTTAATGTACAACTTTGGTAAAACAAACATATTTATTTACAACAGAAATCTAATTATTCATAAAACACACTTGCACCAGGTAACATATTTAAATGTAACAAAAAATACTTTGTTCTGTTAATAATACATTTTTGTCTGCACAAAAATTTCTAACCTAATTTACACTGTACAATTAACTACAAAATGTTTCTTTTATAACACTTGCACACTTAAAACAAAAACACTTAAGTACTGATGCGGTACTTTTTGTTCGTATTGCTTATAAATTTACACTTATATTTTAACATTCAAAACAAGTAACAATACTTATAAATTTGACAAGTGTTTTACGTTTTCAGTCTCGTGTATTAGTACATGTAAGTTTAGATTTATTATATATATACAGTACATATATATAGGACAGTTTGTATGACAGACAAATATAAGAGAGATTACAAAACACAGTGACCTTGTTTGTGTGGCTACACTTAAACAGATCGTGAACCACAATGTGTATGTCTCCTTGCAAGTGTAGCTACACATACAAAGATTGTGAACCACAATGTGTACGACTCCTTGTAAGTGTAACTACATATACACAGATTGTGAACCACAATGTGTACGTCTCCTTGCAAGTGTAGCTACATATACACAGATTGTGAACCACTATGTGTATGTCTCCTTGCAAGTGTAGCTACACATACAAAGATTGTGAACCACTTTGTGTATGTCTCCTTAAAAGTGTAGCTACATATACACAGATTGTGAACCACAATGTGTACTTCTCCTTGTAAGTGTAGCTACACATACACAGATCGTGAACCACTATGTGTATGTCTCCTTGCAAGTGTAGCTACACATACAAAGATTGTGAACCACTATGTGTATGTCTCCTTGCAAGTGTAGCTAAACATACACAGATTGTGAACCACTATGTGTATGTCTCCTTACAAGTGTAGCTACATATACACAGATTGTGAACCACTATGTGTATGTCTCCTTGCAAGTGTAGCTACATATACACAGATTGTGAACCACAATGTGTACGTCTCCTTGTAAGTGTAGCTACACATACACAGATCGTGAACCACTATGTGTATGTCTCCTTGCAAGTGTAGCTACACATACAAAGATTGTGAACCACAATGTGTATGTCTCCTTGGAAGTGTAGCTACATATACAAAGATTGTGAACCACAATGTGTATGTCTCCTTGTAAGTGTAGCTACACATACACAGATTGTGAACCACAATGTGTACGTCTACTTGTAAGTGCAGCTACATATACACACCTTGTAAGTGTAGCTACACATACACAGATTGAGAACAGATTGCAAACCACACTGTGTACGTGACCTTGTATGTAAACATTCACAAATGTAAGTTGCAGCTCAGTTAAAAAATAGTTTGCAAAATTCTCTTTTCAATGTAAGCTGACAATTAAAAGTCATTTCCCTTGTGGGTTTTTTTAAATGCCATTTTAGAGTTGTTTAGTGTACACAAACTATGAGGATGTAACCCTTATATAGTAGATCACTCAAACTCGTACAAGTAGTGATTCACAATCTCTCTATTTTCTCACAAAAACCGTACTTCTATTAAAATCACTGAGATCACACTTTACTGACCATGGTAAAAGATTTTGGACCAATATCCAAACTTTCTTTCAATATACTTTTTAGTAAAACATGACTTTTTATGCCTTTTGCTAGGCATTTTTGGTGTGTTATGGTTTTTTAATTCAAGGGAGATAATCCAAACAAGCTTTACACAATTGGCTTGAAGAGAGTTACATTCCCTAATCAAAATTAACAAATTTCACAATCACACACATTGAATACATAAATTTGTTCAATATATTAAGTAAGAAAAACAAACAAGTTTTTTTAACAAAACACTAACAGCGATACTTAAGTATTTGCTTAATACTTATGAACATAAATGCTCAACTTGATAAGTCATCAATATAACAACCAACTACAGAGGCATAAAAAATAGGTTTGTTCTTGGTTACCAAATTCGACCAAATATGGCATTTGCTAATTTCACAACAAGATTGTTTTTCAGCATCAGACAGTGCAGAAGTTCTTTTTTCCATATGACAATTAAAAATGCCCTTTGTCAGTAATTTAATATGCCTTATATATCAAAAATACACAAAAAAAACCCACCTACCGACCATAATCTTTTTGAGCATATAACCAGAAACAAACCTTTTTTTTAGGCCAGCCTTAAAACACAAGGTTACAGTTATTTTTTACATATATAGCTGCATTACTAAAGCACATTGATTTCAAAAGTATTTGTTCATCATGTTATACAACATAGAGCTATGATGCCTGTATGGGTCTTGTAGCTGTGATTCCGCAGATCCTACGTTTGGACGTGGAACGGACATTAAGTCCCGCTGCTGGCTGACAGGATTTGTAGAATGCGCTGCCAACTTTGACGATGCAGCAGCAGCAGAATAGTTCTTATCGTTCATATTCATGAATGGATAGCCAGGATTCTGCGGGTAGAAACCACGATGGGCTGCCGCATATTCTCTACCAAACATTGAATGCTGGGATGGCATTCCAGGTAAAAACGGGTTAGCGGCATTGTCTGAGATATGCTGTGTATGATACATGGGATCGCGTGAATAGAATTTGTCACTAGAATAAAATTTCTCCAAATTGAATGAACTATTTACACCGAACATGTCCGACCCTGTTGAGGTTGGTGGTAAAGTACGATAATCCGAAACACTTGAACCAGTCTGCCTGTATCGTTCGTCTAGTGTTTTCTGACTGGTACTATGGGCGCTACGGGTATAATCCACTGGTAAAGATGGTGGGAAATAGCTTCCCAGGTCAAACCTATCAAACTGGAAAGTGTCATGGGGTATCTCCGGCCTCTGAGTGTGGGAGGGTGGGGCAGCTAATCCCGTGAACATATTCCGCTCAGCCGCCCGAGATGGATCAAACATAAACTCCCGTCCAGGTAGGTATGTGTCTTTACCGAACAATGAGGAAGATGTCGAACCCGGTTGTTGCTGAAGGTAGGTTGGATGAGCCCAATGCGCCGGCCGCACATCTTGTCCAGCCCATGAACTATGGAAAGGATTTCTTGCCATTGATCCCGCAACTCCTGTTGCTCCCGGAAATACGTCGTCCCTACCTGGTACTGGCCTTAATAGTGGGGAGGAGCTATTATGCTGAGGCAGAGGCCCTTCAGCAATTCTGTGTAAGTTTTGAAGATTGCGATCATAAGGTGTGGGAAGCCGTTGTGTCTCTGCGAACCTCATAAAGTTAGTGGCAGGATTTGAAGGACTCGGCGGCTTGTTTGATTCTGGTTGTCGAAGAATAGTCTCCCTAGTAGGAGCTACTAAAGGTGGATTATAAGGCTCTAGAGGATTTTGTGAAGTAAATTGCGAATCATACGACGGCACACCCTGGATTCTGTCTGAGGAACGATTATGTGCACTCTCGCTTCTTGGTACATAATCTGGCGGTACTCTTTCTGGCGACATCATCTCCATGCGTTTGATTGACAGGTCAGCGGGCGGAGATTGCATCTGAAGGCTTGAGTCAGTCTGATTTGAATTGAGCGATGATGGTACTCCGCTGTCACTTTGTGGATTCTCCACGATTTTACCTGGGGTCTTACTTTCCTCAACGCTATTCATTCTGGTAATCTCAGGTACTGAGTTACACTGTATTTCTTCAAAGAATCTACCAACATAATCCTTATCAACTTCAGGCATTGAACTTTCATCTGTGTTTTCATCATTAGTTTGTCCCTGGACTGGATTTTTTATAATACGGTCGGTGGTTTGACGTGGTTCAATGCTTCGAGGTTCAATGCTGCGAGATTCTTGGTATTCATGTGTGGCGGGTGTAGTAGGAACGCTAACGTGAGATGGGGTATGCGGAACACTGCTATGGTGACTTTGGTGCGATAATGGATTATCTTGGTGTGATAATGGATTATCAGGGTGTGATAATGGATTATCTGGATGAGATAATGGATTATCATATTCATTATTAACAGAATCGTTCCTATACGGATTAACTGACGCGGGAGTCCCAACGCTATGAATATGCTCATGTTCGTTATTAACAGAATCGTTTCTATACGGATTAACTGAAGCGGGAGTCCCAACGCTATGAATATGCTCAAGTTCGTTATTCACAGAATCGTTCCTGTACGGATTAACCGATGCGGGTGTTCCAACGCTATGAATATGCTCTTTGGGTGTGGAGGTGTCGACAGAATGAACATGATCACTCACAGTCTTAACGCTATCATCAATTTCACGCGAGCTTTCAAAGTCCCTTGAGATCTCACGAGAGATTTCTCTCGAAGATTCGAAGTCTCTAACTCTCTCGTTACTCATTGCTGAAATATTGAAGTCCTCATTTTCGGGCCCTGACTCTATGTCACCATCTTCACTATCATACATAGGGGGTGGTCTTGGAGCAGGAGGGGGTTTCAGATCTTCATCAAAATCTGACCCAATGTCACTACTTTCACTACTACTTGTTCGCTTTTCATCACTTTTATCAAGAATTTTAGCTTTACTCAACCCACTTTCGTCATTTTCACTCTTCAATTCTTCACTCTCATTTTGCTTCTCACTTAATTCAACAGTAAACTCCTTCACAACATTAGTATTGCTATCCGAAACATTACCAGTTCTAAACTGATCAGCAATACTATCCTTACTATCCCCAAAGAGTTCGCTACTTTCCACTTCACTATAGTTAATTGTAGCATCACCATTTTCCGGCTCAATGTCTTTTTCCAACAGTGCCTGTTTCTCAGCTTTGGATTTACGCCCTCTTTTCTTCGGCACTTTCTCCTGTTTATCCCCAGTATTCCCAGAATTATCTTTCTTAGGCTTCCTTCCTCTCTTCTTCTTAACAGGCATCTCCTCTTCCTCATCATCATCATCGTCATCATCATCATCATCAACTTTAATACTTTTTGGAGACTTTCCTCTCTTTCCTTTGGGAGATCTTCCTCGTTTTCCAGTTTTCTTCTTCTCAGCCTTTTTACCGGTTTCTTTTTGCACTTCCTCCTCCTCTTCCACCTCTTCATCAACACCTTTCTCCTTCTTTTCATCTTCATTTGCTTCCTCAGTTTTGTCTGCTTCTGGTTCTATCTCACTTTTCCTTTTTCTACCTCTTTTTCTAGGCTTTTTAGCATCAGAAACTTCAGGTTCTTTGACTTCTTTCTCTGGTTTTTCAGGCTTTTCAACTTTAGGTTTAGGTTTTGGTCCTGGTTTTTTGCGTTCTTTCTTAGGTTTTTCCACTACCTCTTTCTTTGGTTTACCTTCAGCTTGAGGTAGCTCTATGTCTGGCAGTAGATTGGTATCGATGCGAGGGAGAGGCGGCTTGTCTTTGTCGTAACCTTTCCGCAACAATCCTGAAACGAGAATGACAAAGATGGAGGTTAAATAAAATTGATAACATGATTTTTCAGCTGTTTAAAGGATAATCAGATTTTTTGGCAGTCATTGAAATTAGACTTATAACTGAAAAAAACAAAACAAATTCTAACCCCAAGCACCAATTTTGTGCTATATAAAGCTCTACTATATAAAATCCAGAATTAATTTTACCAGTGTAGGGCTTGGGTACATTTCGTCCTTAATTATCAAACAACCTTTATAACATCAAATAAAAGATATTGGATTTTTTTAACAAATGGTCAATTATTTAACTTAGATGAATACCAAATGGAACAAGAGTGTCTGGCTGGGATGAAAATTAAGTCCATTGGGAGCTTACATAATTATGTTGAAAGAAAACTCTTTTAAAGGGACTGTTCACCAGATTGGCACACAAAAAAAATTAATTCTGTAACAAATCTCAGGACAATTATCTAATAGAATGTTACGCTTTGATATCATAATTGTAAAAAAAGTACCAAAATGTAAAAAAAAATTGTGTCGGAGACCGGGTTCGAACCCGTGTCGCCAAAATTGAAATCTAGCATCATATTCACTGAGCTACAACGGCTTACTCTAATAGGGTGACATAATTAAGCTATACACCTTCCTTGGTAATATCACTAGCCAATCATGCATAAGGAATGAATTTTACCTGGTAGACATACCCAGTAATCATTTTGAATGGAAAAATATGAAATAACTGCTAAACTTAAATAAATTGTAAACTATGTGGTACTTCAGTTAGTAAGTTTCAATGCATTGTACACATTGATGATAAGTTTATGTCAGTTTTCGACAATTTTCTTTTTTTTCTTCGCTATTTTATCATACGGAGTACAGCCCCTTTAATTTATAACTAAAACCATCTGCACTTTGACCTAAGTGTGTGGGTGTGTGTGTGTTTAATATGTAGTTTACAATCTTGAAAGCTTTACATGTAAGATTACTTTAACACCATTCTCCAATAACTGTCTAAAGGCCCGGTCACACCGCAAGAACTTTGCTGGAGCGTTCCTGGAGCGGTGAAAAAAAATCATCACCGCTCGTTACCGTTCACCAGAAGTTGGCCCCCGTTAAGGCAACGCCGTATACGCTCGGCCACCGCTTATGGTCCTTCCTACCGCTCTGAAAGTTTTGTGCTGCACAAAATATTGCGAGCAGTGAGGAGCGGGCAATTTTCCGCTCCGGCAAAGTTCACCACCGTTCCAACAACGCCCAGTCAAGGTTTGGCACCGCTAGACGCAAGTTCGTGGACGCTTGGGTCCGCTAGGCCAACGCAGAAATCTTGAACGCTGGACCACCGCTGCTTCACCAGCTTTGCCCGGGCGGTGATTAAACGTTGCACAAACTTTGGTGGAGCGGTTGTAAGCGTTTTACGAGCGGACACGGGATTGCTGGAACGGTGTCGGGCGTTGAAGCAGCGATCCATTGCGGTGATGAACTTTGGTTTGGCGTTGGTATGGAGGTGTCGGAGCGGGACCAGAATAAACCAACGCTCGCTACCGTTAAGCCAACGCTATAGCAACGCCGGCTTCAGCGGTTCACCGCTAAGGCAACGCCCTTGTTTTCGATGTTTTTCCCATTTTGTGCGCGGTGACGAGCGTTGTCGAAATTCGGTCCCCTCTCCCTACCGTTCAAGGAACGCTCCAACAAAGTTCGGGCGGTGTGACCGGGCCTTTACATAAAGACCTATAGAAAATTTAAAAAGCCTACCTACCCTACCTGTTATTGAAAAAGATGTAATGCTAACCACCAAACCATTTTTTTCACTTGTAATAATTTCAATATTGCACTAGGTGGAATACTAAGAACTTTGTTGCAGTAAAAATGTTGTTTACTTGATTGTTGTTCACTTTCAAAGCAAAATAACTTTCCATGTGCTCATATATTATAATATAACAAGTATAGCTGAAAATATTGTCTTAAATCTTATTTGAAATACAACAGATCACAAGTGTAGAACTATTATTGGAGAGTGGGGAAGCTTTGAAAGTTAGCAATGATGGCTTTAACAACATTGTTAATTTTTTCAAAGATCTGAACTATCGGACAACTATCTTTTAAATATTTAAAGGATTTCAAGATTTTATGATTCTTCTCAAAGGCTGAACATTTCCTGAAGAAAGTTCTTGATAATGATGGTTCTTTAAAGATGCAATATCACTCCCAGATAAGATTTAACACATTTAACACAATTGTTTTTATATACCAAAAAGGATGAACAGATGTCAAAAACAATGATGCTTAAGAAGGATACCGAGTTTAATATACAAGAAAAATGCAGAAAATACTGTATTGCTACCTTATTAGACCATTGTAGATTGCAGTAAATCTTTTAGCATTCACCAATCATTTAATATTTTTGCTATTGTTAATAGCAATTAATATTTTCCATAAATGCATTCTTTAGTAACAAGTTGAGGGTGTATCACTCAAAATGTATGTTTGTTTTACATGTGTATTGATTTTGAATAAGTGTGTCACTTTATAGGGGCTGTACTCTGTATGATGAAATAGCGAAAAAAAGAAGAAAATTGTCAAAAAGTGACATAAACTTGGTATGGATGTGTACAATTCATTGATTAACTTACTAACTGAGGTACCACATAGTTTACAATTCATTTATTTTTCCATTTTTTTCGTAAGTCTCCATTAAAAAAGATTACTAGGTATGTCTACCTAGTAGAAACTAGGTATGTCTACCTAGTAGAACTCATTCCTTATGCGTGATTGGCTGGTCGATGTTATCATGTGAATTACCAAGTTAGGTTTATAGCTTAAAAATTCCAACCTCTTAGAGTGAGCCTTCGTAGCACAGTGGATATAATTTTGGTGACACTGATTCCATTTTTTTTTTTAATTTTGGTATTTTTTTTACAATTATGATATCAAAGATTAAAACATTTTAATAAATAATTGTCCTGAGATTCGTTACAGAAAAAAACTTTTTTTGGTGCCAATCTGGTGTACAGTCCCTTTAAATGTTTTGTATTTATTGAATAATGGTTAAAGAGTGTTAGTGTGTACTTTCAAAAATAAATGGTTTGATGCAACCAGTCATTTTGTGTAAGTACATATTAACAATCTATAAGTTTTTTGTGGTTTACATTATATTGTGTAAATTACCCACTAACTGGGCCAGCCAATGTTTATATCTACCACTTCACCTGATAAAAACCAATAACAGCTGACTGCTGTTTTACTGAAATACATGTATATTAAACTTGAGCAATACTGCTTTCTCTATTGACAAAATATAATGTGGAACACTAAATTATTAAAACACTCTTGCAGCATTATTCAATCAAGGATTTATATTCAATCTTTAAACAATTGACAGCTGAACAAGCAACGAGCGAGGCATAATAGTATGGATCAATAACTACTTGTCTTGTATGTTATTCATCCCATGTGATTGATAAGCCCGTACTTTTCCTAGGTTATAAAAATCATTACTTTTCAAAAATGATAAAATCACAGACAATAGATTGATTTAACAATTCTAAACTTCATGTATCGTTTTTAGTTCATGTTTTACAATACAAATGAATTTATTCCAAAGGAGCCCTCAGCCACCATAGGGAAAAGTTTGTTTTAAATAGTTTGTTAAACATAAACTATAACCTGCTTATAGTTTATCGCTAAAACTCAGAAAAGCAGATCATTTAGAATGACGTCACGGCCCATTACATAATTGATTAAGTCATGTACGCCAGTTACCAAAATAGAGTGCACAAATTAGCCGACTCTGATTGGCCTATTTGAAGCAGCAAACTATAAGTGAGTTAGTTCTAATATATATCTACTTTTGAAGTCTGACAGCCCTTTTTCAACATGTCAGACAAATGCCTAAATTAAGGTTTAAAGTGATAATTTGACGAAATGAACAAAATACCACAATGGAGCTTCAGTAACAGCAGGAATAAATTTGTTTTATTCGTGATACACATTCAATTTCTTGCTTGTAGTTGAAGTGACAGTGTGTGTTTTTCCTGACCAATTTTAATGTCGAAATTCATCCCTAATCCCTAGATGCTTAGACATACTTTTTTCCCCCAGTTATTAAAATAAAATTCCTTATTCTATTGTCTGAAGAAAATAAAAAAAATAAAAACTGCACCCAAACCGCCTCTGTATGAAAGAATTGATGTTTTCTGTTAGAAGAAGACTTAATCAAAATGGAAAAGCCCCCGCCCAATTCCCAAAATGGTAGAATAAAAACCTGAGTGAACATTGAAGATTGGTCCACCCTTGACTATGTATAAAAAATTGACTATTCGATTAAAATGGACACGACAGATGGTCGGACGGACGGACGCACAGACATGAGAAGAATTCCTACTAAGCATTCGGGGACCACCCAGGTTTACCAATCATACAAAACAATGCCCTTTATATTTCAAATATTAATTGAATTGTAATTGAATGAACTTTAAGTTAAACCAAACATGTTTCATAATTAACACAATAACATCATCCACATCACTGTTCAAAGTGATGGGTTTTTTCAAACCCTAATCAATACAAATTCAGCAGTTAATAAAATAAACTCCACCATAGGACAATGACAGATCTCCAAGCTGTTAAACAGACTGCTTGTATGTATACAGAAATAAACAATGATCAGTCTGTCTGCCGTAAAACCCCAATAATAAGGTATGACCTATATCTTTCTTTATCTTCACAACATCTCCATTCTGTATGCATCCTGTTGACAACATCTTGTATCAGAAAAAATAAGAAACTCATACAAAAAAATATATTTTGCTTGTCTAAATATATTGATTAAAATTCATCGTTTCCGGACATGCAAAAAAAATATGCGTAACCATGCCCATTGACTTTCTATAATCGAGCTCGACCAGACTATTTATTATTACAGCCATGAATGAAACCAATAATTTATAACTTAAAGGTTTGTTCAAATACAAAACACACATGATTAATATTGATCACACATCCGCGGGAAGTGATCAATATGTAAAATGCAATTTCATCTTCCCAACGTGGTAACAACATGTTTAATTTAACCTTCTACAACAGCCGCAGAAGTATGAATGCTTTCACACACTGCAATTAATAAGCATTACAAGCACCACAGTTGTAGATTAAAGGTACACCCTCTCATGTTTCATAGGGAAAAAAATAATAATTTGTGCGAAATGTCAACAAACTGCTTGTTACATTTGAATTTCCTTGCTAGAGGTGCTTTTATTGGTAAAAAGAATTCTACCTCAGATCTATATATATATACATTATATATATAATGCACTTTGGTAACTTAGCAACTACTTATTTTTAAACTAATCATTATGTACTGCTACAAAAAAAACAAGGTAAACCTGTCTACTGCTGTAAAGTGATACTCTTATTTAAAATCAATACATACACACGTATAACAAACATAAATTTAGAGTGATAAACCTTAAACTACTTACTAAATAATGCATTTATGGAAAATATTAATAAGTTTTTAACCATGTATTTAATTGCTGAAAACACACAAATATTAAATGACTGGTCGGTCCTAAAAGATTTAGAGTGATCAACTATCATCTCATAAGGTAGAATACAGTGTTTTCTGCACCTTTCTTACAAATTTAACACAGTATCCTTTATAAGAACTATTGTTTTGATACTCATCCTTTTCGGTAAATCAAACCTATTGTATAAATTGTGGTACATCTTATTTGGGAATAAGAGTGCATCTTAAAAATTGCTCTTTTGTTAAATTCTTAATAAGCCTTTTGATCACATCAAAGATGACAATTTCATGTAAACTGTATTAACTTTTATTGTTTATGAATGATATAAGGGCCCATAGGGATTGGCCAAACCCCATGGTCTCTATTAAGGGCGAAATAAAAGGGTTCCTTGCGGCCTCAGAAAGTAAAAATAGTTATTTTTTCTTAAATATTTAAAAATGATGAAAGATACTCTTATTTGCCTAAGGGTCATGGCGACGGTATTGATAATCAATTGATTTTAGGCTTGAAGTAATGAAATCCTGTTCAAATAGGTATTGATCAGTAACTGTTTGTAAATTTGTTCGTAATAATTTTAACATATAAAATACCTCAGTTTTAACATATTTTTTACAGTAGTTGAAATTACAACAAGCCCTGCACTGGTAAAGTGTCTTCCGGGCTTGCTCAAATTCTGCATTTTATATAGCAGGGCATGTTCAAAAATTTGATGCCAGCAATAGTATAAGAATTTGTGCTTGTTCATCCAAAATCTTATTTCCATGACTGATTTTTAAAAAAAGTTTTGCCAGCATGAATTCTGCGAGAAAGTGCCTTTAATAATTCAAAAATTAAGCCTCTGCACTTTGCAACAATTCTGAAACATCATCAAAGATTCATAAGCTTAAATGTATGGTAAAGATGGAGTGAGCTGAAGGCTAGATGCAGAGTGAGCAGGCATCGTTCTCATATGGCAAAAAACATCACCAAAGATAATGTAGCTTCATTAGAAACTAGTATTTTCTGGCTAGAACTCCCAGGAATTTATAATTAGAGTGAATTTTGTTTTTACCTTTCAATACCAAGAAATATCTCAGCTTTGCAAAAATAAAACAAAAAGTTTGCACCGGAAGCTAATTTTCAGGATTGCCAATAAACTATTGAACCACCTCTCATTTTAGATATCTAAGAAAATTTTAGGCTCAAAAGTAAGGCCAAAAACAAATAATGTGTGGTTTGGCTTGTCAAATAAAGGTAGGGTCTACAAACAAACCTCTTTTTATTTATTTTTTATTAGGCTTTATGTAATAGTGTTTTTTTCATCATTGGGGAATGGTGTTTAAGTAATCTTCAGTATAAAGCTTTAAAGCATTAATTTTAACCTCTCATTTAAGATATCTAAGGAAATTTCACAAAATGTTAGGCTGAAAATCAAGGCCAAAAACAAATAATGTGTGGTTAGGGTTAGATCTTGTCAAACACAAGTACGGTCTATAGGTAAGCCTCTTTTTATTTAATTTTGTATAAGGCTTTATGTAAGTGTGTTATTGTCACCATTGGAATGGTGTTTAAAAAACTTCTGGCCCCAATTTCTCGAAAATTCTTAAGTCTCTTATTACAGGATTAAGCTAAGCTCACTATTTTCGTTTATCAATAATATGCGTAATATTTACTTCTTTATGAGTGTGTTATACTTTAGATAGGAATTATCTTTTTGATAACCACTCTAAACTATTTTTCATTTATCAAATTCACTTAATTATGTATTTCGGCCAATTGCAATAAGCCAGTTTAGCTTAAGAAGTTTCGAGAAATTAGGGCCTGTATACAGCTTTAAAGCATTGATTTTAAGACTTTATATTAAAACACACACATTTTTTTTTATCCAATGTTGGGTCAGGTAACTTGAACCAAAAGTGTTTTTTTAGACCTCACTTAAGCCATGGATGTATAAACCTTGAAAATGTAGAACAAAATTAATGTTAAATTGTTTCCACTATGCTATTTCCTTATTCTAATTAAAAACAGCAGAAATTCTTTCAAAATGTATGATCTAACCTCACGGAGCTCCCATCAATGGCCGACAATGATCGACTGATAACGTTAACCTGAATGTTTTTCATTTCATAAAACAAACTTACAAGTGCAGGAATCAAGTTTCAGTTTTCTTATCTGTTTTTTTGCTTGACGGTCGTCCTTTTAAAGATAGATTGTCAGCAATAATTATTTGATGCAAACCATGGCACACTGCATGATTTCAATATGTTGAAAACATGTACAACAGGTTTTTAGGATAAGTGATTTTTTTTTAATCTTGGAAAAAAAACAGCAGCATAAATTTCATAAAATATTGCTATTTTGTGCTGCTTGTCAATGTAGGGATGTATGTGTAAATTTACAAAGCCACTGGCCTTACAATGAAAATTGACCCCAGTGAGAGATTCATTTTTTAGCTGTAGGGCATAGTGCACAGACAGTCAGAATGTAACCCTGGTTAGAGCTACCTGGGATCATTAACCTGTGCCAGTGTGAGTATATATATAGCCCTGCCACCAGGGACCCCCGTTTAAAAATCCCTTGTGGGAGATGGTTAGCATTTTAAGAGGTGAAATCGGGATCAAACCTGTGACCTCTGGGTTGATAGTTGCGTCTTGCCACTAGACAGATGAACTTACTGCTCGAATGATGAAAATAACTAACCATAACTGTTTTTGAAAAGGATCTAACCCTAACCATATAAGTATCTTCTATGGCAGAGGGTGTTTTGCGGAAACAAGGTTTACCAAGTTTCCGCAAAACACCCTGCGCGAGGATCGGGACCCTACGCGAGGGTCCGGATGAACCTATCTTACACGAGTGGCTATGGTAGATGCCTTTTCTCACACCTCAGTTAAACCAAACTAAGTAAAAATGTATAGTTTTTGCTGGAACTTTTTTGTGCGTAGTGAAAATGCGTATGGATATGCGATAATTCATGGTTGTCATGGATATGCGCGCAGTGATTCAGATTATGTTAATAGTCAAATCGGTCTTTAAATAGTTCTAAGGAGAGTGAAGCATTATTTCTTGAAAGATGAATGAAAACTGTTTAATGGGGACATTTGAAGCGAGATATAATTAATTAGCGTTCTAAATATTGCCACAATACAAGGTTTCCTTGATGCTACAGACGACAGTCTTCAACAAGGGAGGTGATTACAATGTGGTGACCATTAAAAAAGGAGCATTTTATCTTCGCCAGTGGGCAAGATAAGAATTTCTAGCATGGTTAAATAATTGGATCTACTTATCTGAGGAGGGAGGAAACCATTTCTTTTTTTGGGCCTTGCTAAGACGCGAGTCAGATATAGTGGATACATGTCAATTGTCATCTATTTCATATTATAAGCTACATGGCTTAGTCAATTTATTTTGATGTTATGCTGCTGCTGTAAAGTCATAAAACTTGATCAACATCCCACTCCCTGTACCTGTTTTTTGAATGACAGACTAAAAGCAAGCAATATATTTAATGTCTAACAAATTGAATTTCTGCAGTTACTTTCGCATTCGTGGAATGAGTTAATGAATATTATACACATAAAATATTGTTTTCAGACTATCAAAAGTTTGTAACAGAAATATACGGGTATTGGATTCTTTAACAAAGTAACTGATTGAGCGCCAAATCAATTTTAATTCGGAATAGAGATAAACAGTCTATTACAGAACTTCTAGAAGTTGGCAGTGCACACTGCAATCAAACTTAACTGACCAATCAACGTTATGTCATTTACTAGGGAATGAGCCTGGGGTTAAAAAGGATGCTGCAAACGAGGGACAAGGTGCTACAGGAGAAATGCACATTCTATCAGCGCTTGTTAAGAACTTGAACATTACTAATTTGACAAAATATGCTAGGAGTTGTGTTTAATAAGAGTAGTCGTATTAGGTTTCAACTGCAACATATGTAAAGTTTGTATGTATTTATTGTTGTATTATAAGTTAAAATTAAAACCAAATAAATATTGACATTCTTAAGCATCAAATTCCAGTCATCAAAATTAGTCTTTTGGATGAAGAAGCCCGAACTGACTGATTACTGCTTGGCATAATTGGCATTACAATTAAGAATAAACCCTGCTGTATAAAACCCAGATTTTTAGCAAGCCCAGAAAGCGTTTAACCAGTGCAGGGCTTGGGGGCTTGTGCTTATTTTGACCACTGAAATTCTATGAATGCAGAAGAGTGCACATGCTGGACTGCATGAGGGCAGAAGGATGCTACCAAAAAATGCCAGGGTGCTGCACCCTTCCATAACTTATAAGCCAACAATCGAAATAAGACTTTTGGATGAACAAGCACGCATTCTTATACTATTGATTGGCATCAAATTTTTGAACAAGCCCTGCTATATAAAATGCAGAATTTGAGTAAGACATTTTACCATTGCAGGGCTTGCGGGCTTGTGTTAATTTCGACCACTGATGCTTACAATTGTCAACGCTAGCCCTTTCATACTAACCTGGTTTCATTTCATCTCCTGATTCTTCCTCACTTTGGAATTCATACATGTCAGTTTTCTTTGCCTTTCTTGGGGGAAGCTCACTGAGCACTGCTCTGTCAAGCGACACCTCATTGGCTGATGCTTTCTTAGGAGACTTTTCATTGGCCGATGTTGACACACCCTCATTCATCTCATTGGATGGATCTGTACCAGAAGTCTTTTGACTGGCTGATTTAGATTTATTAGTCTGTTTACTACTAAATGGCACATTTTCATCATTTTTTATTGGTGTACTTATTGCTATAGGATGCTCAAAATCTTCATTCAATGGTAATGGTAATGTTAATGAATTTTGAACTAATCTCTCTTTATCTTTAATTGCATATTCAGACATATCAGTTTGTTCATGGCTTTCACCATTTTTACCAGTCGATTTTTCACTATTCACTGGAGAATGGTTTTCCCTGTTTTCGGTCACTATTTCATTCACCTCGGCTTTAATTGTTGCATCTGGATCAATTTTTAAATCTTGATCCAGATCAGTCTTAGCACTGGCACGTTTTTCCGAAGACTTTGCAGAAGTTTTTGGTGGTTTGAGATCAGCTGGTGGTACTAGCTCCGGATGTTTTTTCTTCATGTGAAACCTGATGGATGATTTCTGGCGACATGTATAATCACAGTGATTGCATTTCAGTGGTTTCTCGTCAGTGTGAAAAAGTGCGTGGACTTTTAGCGCCTCTGCAGTTCTGAAAGCCTTTGTGCACGTTATGTATGTGCAAAAATGAGTGCGATTATCTGAAACAGAGAAAACAACATTTGTGAATACAGTCGTATATAATAATATATAATAAAATAAAGTTGTCCGGTTAGTATAGTGGTTAGCGCACTCGCTTCTCACCAAGGAGAAACTGGGTTCGTTTCCCAGCCTGGGCACATAAGAGTTTGGTAAGTGGTCACCAAGCCGGACAAGTGGGTTTTCTCCGGGTACTCCTGTTTCCCCCACATCAAAAGAACACACTCTTGCGCAACATCGTGCCAAAGAGAGTGACTTAATTTAAGCTAACATAGCTTTCTTCACAATCATTGTAAAATATATAACGTTTAAACTTAAGACAAACAAGAGGCCCACGGAACGAACACCTCATTTTTTTTTTCCAAGTTAATTCAGTTGAACAAGGGGCATAACTCAATTCTTTAAGTCAGAGTAATGTGCCTTGCTATTTACACAGGTGTATTGTCTCTGGCAATGTGTGTTCCAAGATTCATTTGAACACCGTTAACATTTTTTGAAAACTTTACGGCCAAGGTTAAAAAAATGCTAGACGTAGCTGACAAAAACTAGAGCTGTCACAGGAGTGACGAATACCCCCAAATGCCGCCTGGACACAGGAATGGCAAACCATTCCTTTGAAAAGAGGCCATAACTCTAAGGTTACTGCACACTGCATCTTATTTTATCATACATACATGTATTGTTTTATTTAAATCTGTTGAGTAATTTAGAAGTTACACTGCTGACAAGAAAAACTAGCCTTTCATGAGTTATCGTCCGGAAACCGTTTTTCTATTTTTAGTAACAATGACCTTGACCTTGGCCCCACCAGCCCCAATATCGAACTTGACCTGTATCTTCTGTTGTTACACCTGTGTACCAAAATTTTTTCAAATCTGTCTAGCCTTTTCTGAGTTATCGTCCGGAAACCGTTTTTCTATTTTTAGTAACAATGACCTTGACCTTGGCCCCACCAGCCCCAATATCGAACTTGACCTGTATCTTCTGATGTTACACCTGTGTACCAAAAATTGTTCAAATCTGTCAAGCCTTTCATGATTTATCGTCCGGAAACCGTTCTTCTATTTTAAGTAACAATGACCTTGACCTTGGCCCCACCAGCCCCAATATCGAACTTGACCTGTATCTTCTGATGTTACACCTGTGTACCAAAAAATTTTCAAATCTGTCTAGCCTTTCATGAGTTATCGTCCGGAAACCATGAAAACCGACCGACCGACCGACAGACAGACGACCGACCGACCGACCGACCGACAGACAGACCGACCGACCGACCGACCGACCGACCGACCGACCGACCGTAAGCTCACTCCTATATATCCCCTCAAACTTCGTTTGTGGGGGTATAATAACACTTAGGCTAATAATCACTGACTTTTTCTCTTTCATATAACCAGTCAAGCTAAAAATATCTTTTAACAAGGCTCATTCAAAAAAATATTTAATCAATTAGCTATGCTGACAATTTATATGCTTTTTTGGAGTGGAAAAACTTTAAAACCATTATTCATTTACCAAACATCTGTCATCTGCAAAGATCACTATTTTCACATCAACATGCTACATGTAAATGTTTGCCTTAAGGTAAATCTTAACTCAAAACTGTGTGTTGTTAAGCATTTCAATACATTAAACACATCAAAACTAAAATATGAGTCTATAATCTAAGATCTTTTGTCCTAAATTAAGATGCACAGGGCTTCCGTTAAAGGAAGTTTGGAAGTATATTACTCCCTAGAAATGGGTTAAAACTTCCAAAATTGATTCCTTGGAAGTACAAAAACTTCCATAATTTTGAAGAAAACTTCCAAAGTTGAAAGCTTGGAAGTACAAAAAATCAAAACCTTTTGTTAATATTACTTTTATAGTCATAATTTCAATCAGTTTAAGTGTTTTTAAGTAAAAGGAATTATAATAGTATAAGTTAAAGAGAAAATTATTTGATTTTTAATATAATTTGTTGAAAAGTAGTTGAAAAAGATATTGTATTATGGAGACTTAAACTTCCATATTTTAGTGCAAAACTTCCAAAAGTGATTCACAGGAAGTTCATACTTCCAGTTTCAAATTCTTAATGGAAGCCCTGGATGCAGCAAGAGCCAGCAAATTGTTGCCTTCAATTTTACCCAAGAGCACCATACATGGATGTGATAGCTCACCTGTTATTGCAATCAATGGGCATATATATTTAAAAAAAAAATGAGGGGAATTGTCACTCGTTGCATAAATAATTGACACCTTGGTGCAAGAAGTCAATAATTGCCATTAAAATGCACTACACTTATTGACTTCTTGCACCAAGATACCATAATTACGAACTAGGTGAGGTTTCAGTGAAATCTTTTTAAAACAGGTTTTTTATTTACCGACAAGGTTAAATTCTAGCACATGGAATAATGATGACGCATAAAAGCCTGTGACAATACCTCAACATTTTTTTCATAGAAATAGTAAGAAAATTCAAGTATGGACCTTTATGAGCATCTGTATGCCGCTCCAGGTGACATTTCTTGTAGAAAGCCATTGTACAGCCATCTTCTTCGCACTTGTAGTTCTTCGGAGCATTTTGGTGTGTCTCGTTCAAATGAGAAATGAGGTTTCGCTTCGTTTTGAAGCTTTTCTCACAGCCCTCCACCTCACATGGAAAAGGCCTGTCGGTTTGGTGCGAGACCTCGTGAGTTTTTAGACCATTTACGGTTTTAAATGCTTTTTCGCATTCCTCCTGTTGGCACTTGTACGGCCGTTCTTCAGAATGGAGTTTTAAATGCCGTTTCATATTGTCTTCACTAAAAAATAGTTTGTCACACTCTGTACACTTAATGTTCCTCTCCCCCCTCTGTTCATGAATATGACGGATGTGCTTTTTCAAATTAGCTTTGTAGTTCGATTTATAGTCACACTGATTACAACTAAAAAGTTTGGGTTGATCCGGATAATGAGAAACTACATGACACTTTAACGAAGACTCGTACTGGAATTCTTTAGAACATTCTGGACATTTAAACGGAATTCGACCCTGACATTCTTCCATGTGTTTTTCTAATGGAACATCGCTACATTTTACATAACGATTACACATTTTACAAAACTTACAATCACTTCTGTCCTTGTGTTCTGTCGCAGAATGCTCATTAAGTGTATCTTCAGAGTCTGCTCGATGCTTGCATCGTTTGCACTGAAATATACCATGTATCCTCATATGGTTTATAACTAGGACCCGTTTCGGAGCACAATATTCACACTGTTCACAAGTATGAATTTTCGGCCTGGCTGACGTGTCTGGTTCCAAGCCTAAATCCTCTGGTTTACATTTTCGTAAATGCCTTGTGTGACCACCTTTACTTCGAGAAACATAGCCACAATGCTCACACTTTATTTTTTGTTCTACATACTTTTCATCACCCATTTTCTCATCATTTTCATCATGATCCTCCTCATCCTCTTCATCATTTTCATCGTCATTATCTACTGGCTTATTTCGTACTGAATCTCCATCCGTCCTGTGACTGTTCACACTTTCAAAACTTGTTTCTAACTCAGATCCAACATCCGACTGCTCATTGTCTGTTTCTAAATCAAGCATGCGATGATTGCTTTTTACTGATTCTTTAATACCTGTTATGTTGTCATTTGGTTCATCTGATGGCTTTTCTGCAATCTCATCTTTTTCTTCATCCTTAGTCACTAACCTAGAAGTCTCTTCCTTTTTCTTAGATTCAGCAATCTCTTCCAACTCCTTATTTACTTGTTTAGCCGTGGCCTTCTTTGGTCTCACTCGTTTAGGTTTTGTTTTACAATTTTCAACAAGTTTTTCCTCTTCCTTTTTAGCATTGTCTATAGTTTTTGAAACTGGTTTCTTTGATCTCTTGGTTGGTGTTGTCTTCTTCCCTGATTCTTTAACAGCATTTGTTTCTGTTTTATCATTAGGTTCTCCCTGAGGTCCTGAGAGTTTTCTTTTTCTACCAGTAGTCTTTTTAGGAACACTTTCCTCAATATCATCTGATTTTACTTTTCTTCTAGGTCCAGGTTTCTTCTTTTCAGTGATACTTATTTCTCCATTTCTTATTGGCTCAGAAGAATCTGTCTTTTGCTTTACAGGTTTTTTAGATTTAGGGGACTTTTTCTGGGTTATATCATTGGGTGTACTGCTATGAATATCGCTCAATACAGAGTCACCAGATTTGTTTTTCTTTCTTGGTTTCGTTTTCTTTTCTGGTGTGGTTTTCTTATCTTGGGGCGATTTCTTCTCTAGCGATAATTTCAGTGAATCTTTAATTTTTATTGTTTCGGCAGGAGATATATGAACATCGTTATTCAATTCTATGTTAGTTTCAGGGCTTTTTTCAACTATTCTGTTGTAATTTCTTTTCTTTGGTGGAGTACCTTTATACGAAGAAATGTCAGAAATATCATCATCACCTATAACACTGCTACGCTCAGATACAATATCACTTTGGTTGTCGACAACACTACCTGACTCGTTAAAGCTATCATCTTTTTGAGATTTCGTAGTTTTTCGCTTTTTCGGAGGTGTACACTTAGTTGCTTGGTCCTCCTCAACTGGTACTGTGTTTAGAACTGCCTCAGCCCGTGTGTTTGGCACAGCCTCACCCCGTCGCCTTATTTCAGGCTTCTTCTTTGGATCCTTGATTGTCCTCATCTTTACTTCACCATACTGTATAGATTAGCCAAGTTGAAAGAATACATGAACCCTCACACTGACCTGAAATGTGACAATATTTGGTTATTATTGTTCAGTTTTCGTTATTTTTGTTCAATTGCTAATATTTACAGGTGTAGAATGAAATCCTTGTGCATTGTGTGATTTACCTGGCAGCTGAAGGGTTGAAACCATTTTGATAAAGGGTTTTGGGATGTTGAAGCCCTTTTGATGGCTCTCCTGACTTTATATTTGAGCAAAATGAATTGTCAATACTAACAACAAATAAAGAATTAACCAAAACCAACCAGTTCATTTACAATTAATCTGTGGACAAATCACATCCCTAAATGTTTTCTGAACAAATGATGCATCACAAATGCCTGATTGATCTTCAACAGGCGCTTTTAAAACAAGGCAATTGTGACTTTCTGAGATCTTCTCCTTTCCAATATCTACTCCCTTACTGCTTTATTATTCGCTTGTTATTTTAGTACAGTCCATAACTGGTGAGAGGGAATTTTATCAACGGGGTGGGGGGCTATCTCCCAATATTTATGATGGAGTTTGGTAAAACAACATACATTGGTATCCTACCATACATGTTACATAGCCGCCAAACTTCTTATTTACCTACAATTTACCAATAACCTGATATAAACAGAATTTAAATAATAGCATAATGTATCTTTTCATGTTTTTGAAAAATACTTAATTCTCAGAATAACTGCTAGACACATGTCTATAATACATGATTAGTGAACAATTGAATATATATCCTGACTGTAAGGAATCAGGCTTTTATAAAAACACTGTTAACAACACTTTGATAGACATGCATTGTTCAGTAATTGTTGTTAATTAGTCTTTCAAGTGAGAAATATTTTTTTAAGTGACACAGCAATTTGAATGCAACATCTACAAATAGCATCCGTGATCACACAATATTCAATATAATAACTTAGACAAGAACACATCTTTGAAGACATTTTGAAGTTTCACGATAAACATTTCAGCAGAAAGCATGGAGGACATTATCACAAAAGTAAATAATCTTATAATTCATATATTTACAAGAATGACATTTGTTTCAGAAAATACATATTTATAAATGTTTCAGACAAGATTTATTTTATATAACCAACTCAATTTTAAAACCTAATATTAGAAAAACAATGTTTTTGTTATATTTTGCACAAAAAAAGAGAAATTCACTGTTCAACAAGTTGCAATTTTGCACTATTTCTGTATCGAGTTGGCCAAACTTATAAGGTAAACTTTGATTTGGTACGTTACTTTAAACATTCAAATTGGTGATAATGTATGGTTTAAAAACATTTTTTAACAAATGTATGTCTGATTATTGGACCCAATTAGTGTTTTGCATCAATAAACACAAAATAGCGATTTTTTTCGATATTATGATTTGCGATTTGCGAACAAAATATACCAAGAATACTGTAAAGCTCATTTAAAATTTCATTATTGAGATAGTAAATGACCTACTGCATTGTCATTTGATGTCCAGACGATCTCATTATGCAGAAATAAGCAGAAATAAAAGATGTCTACATTACAATACACATTCCGTCGGCCATTGCTAAATATAGCAAATCAATTCACTGAGCGGCAGCAAATGGCATAACTGGAGTTGACTGGCTACGGCGGATCAAAGAGACGAAGATTTTATCCAATGAAAATACACGTAACATAGACAGGAAATGGCGCCAATGTACAAGTCACGGAAAGCCAATTTGTTGACAAACTTTCATTAAAAATATACGTGAATTGCCGGATCTTTGAAAGCAATGTTGCAAAATGACACCATATACGTTTTTCTTTAATGTAAGTACACACTTTTTGAAACAAACGGTAGGATTGTACGTGTATTGACATTTGTTTACATCTGTTATCAGCTGTTGGACAAGTGCGCGCTAAATTGAGCTGTCAACTCCCTAAATTGCGTCACAAAGAAAAGGGTTTACACCGAAACTGTGTTGGTAAGGCTGGCGGATAAAACATATTACACCATTAATGGCTATATGGTGGCTTTGCAGTAGGTAATATCTGATTATTTTTTGGGGGGAACAATATATTCACAGTGATTTGGTGAATTTAATGACAATGTGGCACCATACTTTTTTATAGTGAATTGCAAATATGGTCAGTTTTATATATGTCAACGGTTTGACCACAATTTGTACATCTGTCAAGGTTTTCTTTGCATTGTTTATTATTGTAGTGTGTGGGTAGGAACCTACTGCCCTGTTAGCTCATTACTTTAAAGCGCCATGCTAGTGTTCTGGTAGGTGTGTGTACAGTACGTCTTGGCCCACACCATGCACACCAGACAAGTTTACTTTACCTTGTGTCAGACGTAAAATGCAGGAGTGCCTGGATTGGCCTATGAAATTAATGGTTGAATGAGTGAAGTGTGTGTGGGTAAGAACCAGCCGCTGGGAAAGCTCTTTGTTAGAGAGCTGTGTAAGTGTTCAGCCAGGTTAAAGCTCATTTTGTTATGCACAAGTCAATTGCAACCACGGCATCCCCAGTCCGGGGGTATACCAGGGATAGCCGAGGAAATGAGCGGTGGTTTTATCTTCCAGGCGGCCCTGCAATGCAGGGTGCATGCGGTGGTTTTGTCTTCACCTCAAGAATAACGGGGAATGGGTCTTACCTAAGGTCCCTGGGTTGCGGGGGAGCTGTTGTGGGTTTAAGCCCTACACCAGTCACTTGTATACTTTATTGCCCATCATCAGACATTTATATGGTTTATATGTCCATGACATCATAGTAACATGTTTTGACAATTACCTGTTTTATGGAGAAAACTAAACAAAAATAAAGGATTAGTTTTATTCATCATTTCAGACCATGCTTTTGATGTAACTGATCATGCTGGAATCTGCTGACAGTTTTTTGCAAGCTGATCTACTGGTGCAGTCAGCACTCAAGGGCTCAAAAGGCATTGGGACGGAGGCATCATTTGATAGTGGTTACAGTACATCACCAGCAAACCCAGTGCCAGGTAGGTTAACAATAAATGATGAATACATAAAATACATTTGGAAGCACCAGAATAACAGACCAATGGTGTTCTTTGTCATGGACTGAAATTAGATTAGAAATTTTTATGTTAATCTCCAAAAGCGAATGTCAAGATTTTAAATAAATACTTAGGGCTAGCTCATCAGTGTGAAAAATCTGGATAATGGTTAATGTACATTTGCTTGGTTATATATAATGTATGAAGATATATTTTTGAATTTATTTTTAGCTCGACTATTCGAAGAATAAGGAGAGCTATACTACTCACCCAAGCATCCGCGTCGTCGTCACCCCTTGGTTAAGGTTTTGCGTGCAAGCACACATAGGTTAATATCTCAGCAACTACTTGAGGTATTGCATTGAGACTTTATACAATGGTACTCAACCATCCAACCTACTTAATTAACCAAATTAGATAACTCTAGTTTTCATTGAATGCCAATAATAGGCCTTTATTATTCGACTTAGAAATTCTGGTTAAGGTTTTGCGTGCAAGCACACATTGGTTAATATCTCAGCAACTACTTGAGGTATTGCATTGAGACTCGATACAATGGTACTCAACCAACCAACCTACTCAATTAACCAAGTTAGATAACTCTAGTTTGCATTTAATGCAAAATAATTGCAATTTTTTATACAACTTAGAAATTCTGGTTAAGGTTTTTGCATGTAACCACTTTTAAGTCAATACCTCAGCGAATACATCATGTATTGCATTGAAACTTTACACACAGGCTCTTATTTAATCAAGTAAGATAACTATCTTTCATATTATATAATTTTTGCCCCTTTATTATTCGACTTAAAAATTCTGGTTACGGTCTTGCATGTTAGCACACATAGGATATCTCAGCAACTACTAGATGTATTGGATTGAGACTTTATACAATGGTATTCAACCACCCAACCTAATTGAATAACCAAGTTAGATAACTGTATTTTGCAAATAATGGCCCTTTATTATTACACTGGTTATTCTGGTTAAAATGTTCCATGTAAATACATTTATGTTTATATCTCAGCACATCATGTATTGCGTTGAAATCTAATCTAACAGTGGTCCATGCATGTTTGGCCAAAACTTTTCAATCATTACACTAAAAAGCGGCGGAATAGTCGAGCGCGCTGTCTCTGTGACAGCTCTTGTTTTAAAAGTATGGTACCTGTTTGATGCACCTTATATTAAAATAGATTGTAGCATTATGAAAATCAAACAAATTTAAAAACGTTTATTTCACAATGCACAGGTTCATCAGGAGCTGGAGACATGAACCCTAAGATGACGACAGTCAGCCCCTCTAAAAACCCTTTCAGGGTCAACACGGACTCCAACCAAAGCATCATAAGCCCTATGAAGTCAGGATTTGGTGCCATATTTAGTCCATTTAAAGATTCCTCTCTGAGCCCATTCAAACTTTTGCAAAGCCCCTCCAAGGGTACCTTTGATGAGTGGGAGAAAGACTTGTTCGCCAACTTGGATGAAAATTTGTTTGGCATGGGTGATTTATCAGAAAATATTGTGGATGAACTGTTGAAATCCCCACAGGGCAAACTTCTGCTTGAGAGCAAGAATAGTCCCTCTCATGTGGTAAGAAGGTTGAGAATCTCGCCTGATAACCGACACAAGGGGCAGAAGTTTCAATCATTGAACAGTACAGATCTCTTCAACATTGAAAGTGTTGTGAAAACTGAGCTGATGGACACAAACTTTACTAGTTTGCGAGTGAAAGATGAGAGTACAATTCATGATCACATGTATGGACAACAGACTGTTATTGATATTTCTAATAGTGCAATAGATCGGAACAAAATGAGTGATACACCGATGAAACCTCGATTTTCCAGTATGGAAAACGCACCAATTCGTAAATTGTCGATGAGGGCAGTTGGTTCAACAGAAGTTAATGTTCAGCATGTTGTTAATGCACCTGCAAATATAACACCAATTCTTCATCTCCCTCAAACTTGGCCATCTAAGGATAAGCTGAAATTTGCAAGAATGCAGTTTAAGCAAGTACTGAATGACGCTGTTGAAAGGGAGTTAGCATTTAAAAGGGAAAAAAAGCGTTTGAAAAGCAAAAAAGTTGTAAAGAGCATAGTCGAAGAAAACCGGAAACAACTAGGTAATCGTTTGAAAATGCAGAGTGGCAAGTGTAATAAGAAAGGGAATATTGAGAAAAGTAAAGGCAAAAAGGTAAAAGCATACAAGAAAAAAAAGAAAGATACTTACCCTGAAATAAAGATGGCATTGACAAAGACCGGTGTCCGCCATCATCCACAGGTTGTCCATAGGGAGCCGTCCCCATTGCCCCCTCGCGTTCAGACATATGAAGACCCAGGATGGTATCCGAGTGATGACGAAGATGTCGTAGAACCATGGAATGGTCCACCACCATTTTACACCCAAATGAGTTCTGGTTTCTATAGCGATGAGTCTTCAGAGGCAGAAGAAAGTGAGGAGAAGGAAGAAACAGAAAGATACAGCTACGAAACATTATCGGGACGTCGGGTCACTTTAAAGAGACCTAGATTGTATTAAGGGCATTTTAAGGTTGTTAAAAATTTAACAGGACAATATGAAAGTCATGTGATATGTTTGTTTTTAACTGTGGACTGATGAATTGTCTTGTGGAAATATCAATCAGGAGTATTTATTTTTTCGCATGAAATATGGTGGTATTTATTAAAACTGAATGAATTTGTTAACAGGCCTTCTTGTCAAGATTCCTAGCAGCAGTTGTTTTTCCTGATTTAAACAAGATGTAACCCTAACCACAAAATGACATTTTGGGGATAGGAGAGGGTTAAAAAATACATAAGAAATCGCTCCTAATATTCTTGATAAAACGGCTTCTGGAAGTTTAAATTGTCATTTTTAAAAACAGATGTTGCTGTTTTACTGTTGTAATATATAAGTGTATATTGTTATTTCATTCCCAACTAGTGCAGTGCATTACTGATAGGTGTATTTTGATATGTAAAATAGTTATACATGTACGAATGTTTTTGCATATACATGTACTAGTATAACCCAAAAATATAGTTTGTGAATGAATGATATTTATGAATAATGTGTTAATGTTAAACTTCTATAAATCAACAATGTTTTTGTTTCTTTTATAAAATTAAGTTAATTCTTATTTTAATACCAGGTACCTAAATTATTTCTTTCCGAAGAAAGCAAAAATTATAATGAAGATTTTCAATGTGCAATATATGCCAGTGTTTTTTTCTCTATTTGAAATGGAGTAAACATTTGGCGCCATTTACATTAATTACAATTTAAAAAAATACATATTTTTTTTCACAAAATATCATTAATTTTCACAAATCTGAAAGTTAGTATATTTTACGGTATTTTTATTAAAGGACTTCGAAATTCCTCATTCAGTTCCCTGTATAAAATTCATAGAAAGCAATATCATCAACTCTATTTCTATCACTTCTTTTTATATGTAAATCATCTATTAAGTTTTCTTTACAACAGCCTTTAAATTCAACAATAAACTGACCTATTTTCTCATAGTATTGCAGAAGTAGATTGTTGCATGTATACTAGGCTACTGTGTGATATCAAGGTAGAAAAAAGTGTGTTATATGGATATTCTGTCGGATGTCCATTTTTTACGTTCAAATCTTGCAGTATTTTGGGCAGTAAATTTAATAGGTGTGAAAAAGATCACGTTATGTAAATGTAGGCTTTGGGGAACAGCGATTTATATAAAAGCTTGGTGAGGGTTATTTTATTTTGTGAAAATTTGCTAAATCTGCTGTTAAAAAGATAGAAAAAAAAACTTGAATGTAAAACGTTATAGTATAGAAAGTTGTATTTTTTTCTTGTTGTAAATGCGCATTGTAAATTGTTATGTTTGTGACCGAAATTTTATTTTATTTATTGTCACGTTTTGTTATGGGATTTTTTGTGTTTAGCTTAGCTTCTGTAAATACTAGGTTTGCAACAACAGAAAATAGTAAAAAAAAAAAATGGAAAAAGTTAACAATATTAAAAATACAATCTTGAATATATACAATAGGCCATACTGTATCAACCTTTCAGGGACTCGCTCATGTTTTTGGACCAAAAATTAGTTTTCCCGAATATGATTCTGAAAACACATTTCGAAGGCATTGATAACATCACTTGATTAACCCTTTAGCACATAGACAAGTGGCCAGATTACACCTCCCAGTCAATAGCCATCTTACTGATAAGCAGTCCTTATCTGCATAGGTACTTTTCTGGATATTTGAAAATGAGAAAATGAATACAGCAGTATGACCTTAAAATCAATGTTACTCCAAATAATTGTGTCCAAATCTTTTTTATGTGAATTCATTTTTTATAGATAATTAAATTATCTAATAAATGGTGTCAATGATGAAATATTAAATTATTTTATTTCAGCTGTGAATGTATTTTCAAGATGGATTTGTAACATTTCTTTGAAATGTCATAATTGCATTAAATCAAAGGGTAATAAAATGCTGGGATCGATCTAATTTTTATTACCCCTATCATAAAAAAGACCCATCTGGAATAAAAAGCCGACAATTTATGTTCTTGTGTATTAATACACAGAAATATGCCAGGAATATCCGGTGTCATCCGGCTGAGAGATCCAGTCCAAGGTGTCTGTTTAACTTTATTACCCCCTCATAAAATTGTTTACAAAAAAAGAAAGCCGATAAATGATTTTCCGGTATGAATAAAAAGATCTAGATCAAACAAAACGCTTGCACATGACCTATTTTACAGCCAAAACTATGATGGACATTATATAAGCTTCACAGAAAATTTACCCATCATATTCTCATTTACTAATTGTTTCTTTTGTTTGTAAACAAAATATTACCTTTAAGTAAATATAATCTCAATTGATTTTAATTGTAAACTGAACTGACGTAATATATTTAATGATTTACGCATCAATGAATTTGGGGGAAATTCCATACAGTACTTAGCTCGTGGTCTTATTACGTCACAATGGGATATCACACCTGCGATTGGGAGTATAAACACCTTCTCAATTTAGCAGACGATATTTTCAAGGGAAAATCAAGACACAAAAGGTTAAACTTTAATTTTATAAACATCCGGGATATTGTTTACAAAAAGAAAGATGCAAAATTGAAATATTGAAATGACCCTATTGAAATATGCGGGCCATGCGTTTACATCCAGTAATGGATACGGTCGGCCAAATGCGTATACATCTGGTAATGAGCTATGTCGGCCTATCTCGTATACATGCGGTAAAGGGTTAAGTGATCATCCTATGATTCCAATCAAGCAATAAGCCATATGAAAATTGGGTTTCTAATGTTTTTCAAAATTGTAGTCTTCGAAGACAATATTTGAGCAAACATTTGTTATCAACATTTGTTGAAGGGTTCCAGCTGTCAGTATCTTAGTTTGAACGTTCCTAATGACTTGCCACATCACATTTTGTAACAAATCATTATTATTTTCGACACAAATGCATTTTACAAAGCAAGAACGAGTCCCATTAAGATTATTGTTATCAGTATAAAAGCAATCTAGCAAAGCCTAAATATATATAAAAAATACGGCACTTTCTGTTATTGGTGATATATTATAATGGAAATATGTTATTTATGATAATCTTTTATCTAAATATAAAAGATGAAGTGTATTCTACCATAAGAAATGTAAAATGAAAACCCACACACTTTAATTACTAAAAAATTAAAGACTGTACATTCAAAACTTTGCTGTTGTCGTCACTGGCTTTCAAATCTGTCTGTTTAAATGTGCGTAGTATCTTTTTAAATTTGTGTATGTTTCTATGGAAACCCTTCAAAAGCAAGGTGCACATGAATGATAAACAAGGAAATAAACCAGTATGGCCTACTTTGAGGAATTTAAATAAAAGGTCAAGACTCAGAGGCATATGCATATTTTTTTTTAAATCTTTGAAAAGTGCACTAAATCATGTTGATAGTTACTGCCTAATCACATATTATAACTATTTTACTGTTTGATACCGAAATTGCGGAATAAAATACATTTAAAGTATAATAAATATTCTGCTTTTATATGGGTGCAAACCTTGGCCAGAACATTCAATGAAAAATTAAAAAAAACGGACAACAAAATCTCACACCCACATAGACTCCTACACAAACATGAGGATAACTAAAAACGTTTAAGGCTTTTGTTGTATAACGTTAATAACTCGATTCAAAATTGTGGACTTCAAAGACAATATTTGAGCATATATTAACATTTGTTGAAGTGTTCAAGCCATCAGTTACTTAGTTTCATCACTCAATGATTTGTCACTTTATTTTGTCATCCAAAAAAAAGTGCATTTTACAAAAACATGAGCAGGTCCCTTTTACTACAGGGATGTGATTTGTCCGCGGATTCGCGGAATTCCGCGGATCTAATGGCCCCAGAGACCCCCCCCCCCCCCCCCAAAAAAAAAAATAAAATAAAAATAAATAAATATTTTTACCTGAAAAAAAATATTTGGTTGCTTTCAGTTGTTTTAAGTTAATATTCCAGTTTGCTTCAAATTAAAAGTCAGGAGAGCTTCTAAAAAGCCATTTTTTCTTCTACAGCAGTGCGCTTTTGACCCAAAGAGCGCCCCTTAAACCCATGGCCGAAAATGTTTCAGCCCTCTAGCTGCCAGGTCAAACACATCCCTGTTTATATATGTGAACACATCATCTAATATTTCCCTTTTAAAAGATAACAACGATATCGTTTATCACATTCATAACTTCTACAAAGTTCTGAACAATCAGCCCAGTGAGACTCTCTTATCAATGATTGTATTATGCGATTGCTTTTTGAACTGGTAAATCTAAGAAGCAATATTTATTATTTGAAAACAAATTGTTTTATTGGTGACACAATAACACACAGCTAGTTTGAATTTGCGAATACTGGTAACACGTTCAATCGAGTTTAAAAGCTTGATCATATAATATTTGATCGTACAAAAATTGATGTTAAAGGGACTAGACACCATATGAACCCCATAAGCGGCAGAGGCTGCGCTATGTTTCATTTAAAATGGTGAAGAAATAGTGAAGTTCTCTTTGTTTAAAGTCTTTGTTCGAAGCAAAATATTGCTTTCCGATGTAGCATTCATGACGAAATGTATCACGTGGTATAGAAACACTTGATATGATAGCAAGAAAAAAAGAAAATTGTTAAAAACTTGCATACAAATTGATATCATTGTGTAGCACACATTGGATCTTACTTACTGATTTATCATTTCGCTTACGACACATGCATCTTTTGCAGATTATTTTCCAATTCGTAATTTACTGGGGTTGTCTACCATTTAAGTCCAAGTTAATTTAAAAATAGCATTGGTATATGTATCTCAGTATCTGTACTTTTCACTTGACTTTCACATGTGCTAATTTTAAACAGGTTAACTCAGGCCTAAAAAAAAAAATACATTTGGTTCGGGTTACCCGACCCTACCTACGGAATAGGCGCCGACCCTACCGTTTTTATAGTCAGTTTGAAAAAAAAATGAAAAACTAAAAAAAAAAAAAAAAAAAATTCGTTTTTTTTTTAATTGCTTTTTAATATTAGTTTAAACCTTAAATGCTTGTACAGAAGATGGCTTTAACACCATTCTCCAATGATGAAAATTATATTCTTATATTTCTTATATAAAACCTAATAAAAAAAAAAAAAAAAAAAAAAAATAAAAAGCCTACCTACCCTACCTATTTTTTTTAAGGATGTAACCCTAACCAAACAATTTTTTTTTTAGGCCTCACCTGAGACAGTGACAAAATATTATTTTTATCATGTAAAATGAGGTTTTATTAGCCTCATACTAGCTTATATTGACAATTCTATAGGCTTGTCTTGTGGAAATAATGTATTTGCCAATTTTGTGATGATCTGGTGTCTTGCCCCTTTAAGGTCCCATTCTTAATTAATATGTCTTATATTTATATAATAATATCTTATATTTTGACTTAAACATGTTTTTGATATTTTTTCAACTTGTATACCTTTTTTGACTTATTGAGTTCTGTGATCTAATGTACAATAAAGCCCAAAAAACAGAACTGCACTGGTTAAACTCAATGTTATTTATTTCCTTCATATTTCAAGTTGCTAGATTTTCAAAGTCACAACTTAGGAATGTATTGTAAAAATAGTGATTAAATGTTGACATAAACTATTTTGATCTTTTATAACAATTAAATATAAAAAAGGATGCCTGTGTTTATTTTCATTTTAATTTTTTGTTCTGCAAAGAAAAAGATTTGAGGTGTTGTCGAAGCCTAGGCAAACTTTCCCTGGCCATAACTGAAAACTAAGTTGAGTTCTGCCTCTAAATTGACTGCATTATTGGCCTCCATGTTGGAAGACGCACTGATTATTTTTACAGACCTTTGTTTCCAATTAATAACTTGAAAACCACTTGACTAAGAGTCTTCTCTTTGTATATTACATAAGTCATGGTCTGTAGTTGACCTGTACTGATTATGGGGTCAGTAGATCAAGGTTACAGTGACCTAGAAAACAGGTTTCAGGTAAAAAAACAAACGTGCAAAGACTTATAGTACCAGTAGTCCCCTATTTTTTACTTCACTTTGGTCATGGCAAGTACGTGACTCCTGATTTTAGGACCATGTGGTCCAAGGTCTTGGTGACCTTTATTATGCCAAAGAAGAGGGGGTATATTTCTTTGCACATGACGGAGGGTCGATCAGTCAGTAGACCAAAGCTTGTCCGAGGGATAACTTGACGATTCTTGGACGTCTGGTCATCAAACTTGACATAAAGATTGGGCCTGACAAGTAGATGATCCCTTTTGATTTTATGGATCATCGGGCCAAAGGTCAAAGTCACAGGGACCTTAAACATGAAAAGGTTAAATCTTCTTTATCTCAATAATTCCTGGAACTATGATCATCAAACTTAACAGGCTGGCCATGACAAGTAGATGACTACTATTGATGTAAGGAGTCATCTGAACAAAGGTCAAGGTCACCTTGACCTTGAATGCAAAAAGGTTGTTCGAGTGATAACTCGACATTGCCTGCACCCATGGCCCTCAAACTTTAAATTTAGGCTGGCAGGGCCAGTTGATGATATGGATTTTGAGGTCAAGGTCACAACTCATATTCATCATCAAAATCTATGTCATATTTACTTATTCCCTGCTGCTAAGAGGGTACATTTTTATCTGCAAATATCAGGTGTCATCTGAACATGATTAAAAACTTTACCTACTATTCTCACACTTTAAATGGCATAATCTTAAAACTGCCTCAAAGGCATCCAATGTCAATGACAAATCAGCTGTCTTTTTGGTCCATGAGGGCCTATGCTCAACTGGCATAGCCTAATTGGTTTGCTGTTCTTTGGCCAGTAGTTGATTTGCATTCTCTTGAAACCTGTTTGCCATCTAGAAAATGCTTTTTACAAAGTGATGCTCAGGGTGCAAATTGCTGAACAAACCTCTTGTTAATCAGTAGATGACCCATACAAGTTGTTTGACCAGTAGGTTTAAGGTCAAGGTTAGAATAAAAAGTTTTATTCAATGATGAAAAATGACCTTGATGGGTAGGTAAATTCTTGATTACTACGATAAATCAAGGTTGAGACTAAAGGGCAATATTTGTACCAAACAAAATGTAAACAATACTGGTAATTTGACAATAGTATGAAGATGGTCCATACAACTTCAGAGTTTATTTGCTCTTGGTAAGCAGTTCTCCCTTTTAACAATGAGCTGGTATTTTAAAGGTCAAGGTCATGAATTTATTAAAAAAAAAATCAAAAAATAACAAAAGAGTAGTACAATGTTGAATAGGATATCAAAAGTGACCCTTGTGTTTGAAAATGAAATGTTTTGCCAAGAATCATGAAACTTCACAAGGACCTAGCCCTAAGCCAGTAGATAATTCCTATTGTGAGGTCAAATGTCACAATTATATTCAACAGCTGTATTTCCCCTTGTAAGTTTGTAAGATTATCATCTGGTAGGTTTGTCTGGACAAAAACTAGAATCAACTGTTCGAATTAGGATAAGGAAACCTCATTCGTAATCTAATATGAACCAAAAGATAAACTCTTCATTTTGAGTGCAGAAGGTCAAGGTCGTTGTTAACACTTGAAAACTGAGCAGTCCTCAAACCTGAGTGGTAGTTTGCCCTTGACCGGCAAATCACCCCTTAAATCAGCAGTTTACATTATCAAATCATTAACTTGACCTTTTACCTGAAAAAGAACAATTTGTGCAGCACTCATCTCATTGCAGGGTTGGACACATGTTGCCATGGACAACAGCAAGGATAGCTAATTGTTCAGTTATGCCTGTTGCTCGACTGAAAACTAGAACAGATGAACGTTGACATCCCCTTACGCTCATCTTCTTTTAACATTCATAGCAATAAAAAGTCCTAAATTTTATAAATCTTCACTCATTGATCTCAGGCACAAGTGTATTAAATCATGCCTTTTGTTTCATATCTTTGACTATTTATAGCAATTGATCACTGTTCACTAAATATTTACACACCAAAAACCATTTGTTCAGATTCAAACCTTTCAAAATGGATGGCAAGGAAGTTCATACTTCCAGTTACAATTTTTTAATGGAAGCCTGGTGCTTCATTTAGGGCACCAAAAATAATATAAACACATGTTCAAACAGAGTATTTTTAATCACAAAAATAAATTGCTTAGCTTTCTAGTCCCTTTAAATCAAAGGGACTAGACACCAGAAGATACAATTGGAAGAATAACAAAAAATTGTCAAAAACTTACATAAAAAAAAAAATTGTTGGTATATTTATCAGTACTGATTATGTGACTTTCAAATGCTACATTATAAACTGGGAAACCATTATGCACTATTTTTAAATGTTAAACTCAGCTAAAGCAGCGCCAAAATATTTTTGTAATCATGTAAAATGATGTAAAATTGGCCTCTTATTGGTAGGTATTCACAATTCTAGTCTTGTTTGAGAAAATACTTTATTTGTATTTTGGGACCATCTGGTGTCTTATCCCTTTAATTGTATAAATAAAAGGTTCTGGTATCAAAATGAACATCATATTCACATTTCTATAAAAGGTTTGGATACCTCCTTGCATCAACCAGATAATAAATTGGACAACATAATTTTGAAAAAATTACATATTATAAAAATATCTATAAAAATTAACAGTACCAGTACTCCAATTTCTATCACAAAGTCATTGCTCCCTGAATTTTAGATAGAAACAATTCTTAAACAAGAGATGTTTGGCCCCCTAATAGCTGTCAATGAATCATCTCGATAAAGGATATGACCAGTCACTACCAACTTTGAGGACAATAGGTAGAGTTATTGACCTGTTCGAATTGTTTCCATAGGAGTTAAAAAGTTATACGGTAAATGCATGCTTTCTCAGAAGTTTCACATGACAATGAATTAGGTAAATGGATATGGATACAATAAAGTTGACAATATGGACAATGCAAGTTGTATATATGTAACCAGGTGTCAAATTATAGGTAGTGTGAGTGTTTCCCAGGCGTGTATGTTCCGTTATGTATGATTAGCTTGAGTGTGAATACTAATTATCCTGTCATGGCAGTGAACACTTTTTACCTACATAATTGTTATATTCTCGGTCTATGCACAATTTATTAAATCCTTTGTCCCTTTCCTTTCTTCTTTATTTCATTTCACATTTGCTTCTCAGAAGAGATATATCTATAGATATATGCGTTAAGGTTAATATAAGTGGTAACTAATATGTTTAAAATATTATGACAATGGTCAGTTTCTCACAACTTTCAACCAAAACATTTTAGTTATCAATAGTTGTATTTATGTATTTTTTCGATACCGGTTTTGAAAGGTGGCCGTGACTGTGGTCTACTTTTAAAAGGGTCAATATCTACAGGTCACAAACAACCACCCCACCAAGTCTGAGGACAGAATGTCCAAGCCTTCTCTTTATGGTTTTTGTGTTCAAGGTCACATTGATCTCAAAATCAATAGAGGTAATATACAGGTCATAAAGAACATCCCTACAAAGTTTGAAGAATGTAGGCTCATGAATATTTTAGTTATTGATCCAACAAGCTTTTTTTGTTTAAGGTCACTGCTACCATGACCTACTGACCTCAAAAGAAGGTTATCTGCTGGTCATGGCCAGCCTCCCTAACAAGTTTTAGGACTTACGGCCAAAGCATTCACTAATTACCAATCGGACAACATTTGGTTTAAGACTTTCCAAAGAACCAACATGTGCAAAGCATGTACCCCTGCTTCTTTACAGGGGAGGATAATAACAGAAATTCCTGAGTTCAACAAGTTACCGGTATAAAGAGGTTTGCTTTCATTGACTTTGTTTTTTTTCAAATTCTTTCTTGACACCATTATCATTTGCACTATTCTCATCATTTTCAATATTTAGAATATTCCGTTCCTCAGGGTATGAAGCATTGTCATCATTTCCTGAAATGGAAGAGTCCATTTGGCCACCTGCTTTGTCACCTGCTTCACACTTGGAAAAGTCCATCTGATTTTGATTTGTAGGTGAAATAGCTTGGCTGATGGAAGAGTGCATTTGTCCAAAACACTGTTCATGGAATTGCTCTGCCTTTAATTTGAGAGTTGCCATTTCTTCCTCAATGATGTCTGTCAATCTTTGCCTCATCTCCTCCTGAAATGTGCAAAAGTCAATAAGCCGTTCCATTGACTAGCTAGCTAATAAGCTATTCCATTTAAACAGTAACTAGAAGCGCCGCAATGCGACGAAACCAGGTTTTTGTTATGGGCAATCAGAAATTATAGCCAATTAGTTTGTTGTATGAGAAAGTTCAATCTGCAGCTTCATATAAGCTATATTCACACTAAGATTCATCACTATCCATCAATTCTAACTAAGTTGTTGGGCAGAAAAACATTTTTCTATTTTAAGGAACAGTGACCTTGACCCCACCTCCCAAGCTAGCTCTTCACATAAGCTACCTTCGTTCTAAGTTTCATCAATATCTATCAATGCTAACTAAAGTTATTGAGCAGAAACCATTTTTCTATTTTTAGTAACAGTGACCTTGACCCCACCCCCTCAAAAGAAATTCCAAGCTTGCTCTTCACATAAGCTACTAGTACGAGGGGTGATCCAGAATTACGTGGACTTCTTACATATTTTCTATATTTTTCGTCCAAATCATTTTAAAATTCATGCATATCTTATTTGAAGTATTCTGCATAGACGGTATGAAATTTAGATCTGTAAAATTTATGAGTATTGAAAAATTACGGGTTCTTAGATAACAGGAACGGACGGTCGGCGCACTGTCTAAAATGAATGTTCACAAACGTTTTATGTATCTCTTACAACATGCTTTTCTTCCATGTTTTTCTATGAAATTCCACCAAATTACATCATATTAAACGCTGACTTCATACGAATATACTTTTCAAATTTCTGATGTCATTTCCATTTAAAAGTCGTAATATTCTGACTTGATTACAAGCACAGTCTGGGATACAACATGGCGTCATTGGACTTTGAATAAGCGCGAGACGATGAAGATTTGCGTTGAATTGGGGAAAACACGGACACAGATTATGATAATGATGGCCGAGGTGGAAATAAAGCAACATGTGCCGTTCATTAGTATTTAACTGGCATTAACGTTTCAGAGAACAATGATATTTCATAGAAGACGATAAGGAAAAGGGACAGAAAAAGACAAGAGGCATGACGTTTTCGACGTTGGTAGAGAATGTCATCAGAGGGGATCGCCGTTTGACAGCACGTCGTAGCAAGCACAGTCGGGGCAGGGTACGGAAGTCCAAAGGGTTTTAAGAGAAGATTAAGGTGTGCGAAAAGTTTGTGCGAGATGGGTCCCTCAATTGCTATGAAAGGACGAGAGAGAAAAACGTATGCGTTATTCAAAGACTGCAAAGATTTGCACAGGAAGGTGAACCATTAATGAACCGGGTTACTTTGAAAAGGCGTTATTTTTTTAAATAATTAATTAATTATTATTTTTTATATTAATACTATTTATTTATTTTTCTATTTATTTATGTTTATCATAATAAATGAAGTTGACTATGCGTCAGTGTTGGTTGGTAAACTAACAAAATATGACGCTTTATCAGCGCAACGTCATTGACGTCACTGGACTGCGCCGGTCAGGTTCAACCATATGTCGTAATATGATTGTAATTTAGCGAAAATTCTATATTTTGCTCTGAAAATTGCAGGAATTATATAAGATATGTTATATGTATTGTGTGTGAAGTTTCTACGTTCTATGTGAAATGATATTTGAATTATTAAACAAGTCCACGTAATTCTGGATCAACCCTCATACCTACACACAAAATTTCGTCAATATCTATAAATCCTAACTAAAGTTATAGGGCAGAAACCATTTTTCTATTTTTAGTAACAGTGACCTTGACCTTAGCTCCACCCCCCCCCCCTCAAAAGCAATCCCAAGCTAGCTCTGTACATAAGCTACCTACACACCAAGTTTTATCAATATCTATCCATGCTAACTAAAGTTATTGGGCGTACACCATTTTTAAATTTTTAGTAACAGTGACCTTGACCTTAGCCCCACCCTCCTCAAAAGCAATCCCAAGCTAGCTCTGTACATAAGCTACCTACACACCAAGTTTCATCAATATTGGTCAATGCTAACTAAAGTTATTGAACAGAAACCAATGTTTGACGCCCGCCCGCCCGCCCAACGACAACTTCATTCTAATAACCCGGTTTTCGTTGAAAACCTGGTTAATAAAACTATGTATAGAGGAGGTACCTGGTACCTGTTTGGGTTTTTGGGACTTTTTAATAGTCAAAAACAAATTCTGAAGGGGGACAGGCCAATTTGAAAGCAACTTCTTGGGGAGGGTTTTAATGGTCAATCAGCTATTCCAATGCAGTGTTTTCTTTCCACTTTTAAGGACATGGTGGCCGGCCCTTTGACTGGAGAAAAAATAATCATTTGGCAAAAAGTGAAATAATACTAACATGATTCATCAGTGGCGTAGTTACATATAGGCCATGTAGGCCTGGGCCTACGAAGTTTTTGAAAAATGACAAAATCTAAATTACCCAGAAATGCAATAAAAACTAAAAGCTACTCAAACACTTTAAACAACACAAAAGTTTGTATTATTTTAACCAAAGCAAGTGTGGTGTTTATTTATAAAATATGCAGGGTGTATTGCTTGATTTTATTGTTACCATTGCAAGTATAATTAAGTGTGTGTAATGTGCATATAAAAAGCCCCAAGCTTACATAGAATAATCGGGCCTACAAGTTTTTAAGACCCTAACTATGCCCTTGTTCATATAATATTCAGCTTGTTTTTTAACTTTTAATTCATATGTTTGGCGTACAGATAAAAAATATTAACAATATTTTCGCTCTCTTTAAACTGGGGAATATGATGCCACGTAGCTATCAATTTAAAACCCCATTTATAAAGGCTAACATTTAACACTTTTTTTTATTTGATCATGACTGTCAAATGTGTTAAACATAATAATGCATTAAAGTGTCACTCTTATTCAAAATCAATGCATACACATGTATAACAAACATCAATTTTGACTGATAAACATTTAACTACTTACTAAATAATGTATATACAGACAAAATTAATTAGTGATAACAAGATTGTAACCGTGTATTAAATAGCAGAAAGCACACAAATATTAAATGATTGGTGAATGCTAAAAGATTTACTGTGGTCTACAATAGTCTCATCAGGTAGAAGCCATGTTTTATGCTCATTTCTTTCAAATTAAACTCTGTATCCTTCATAACAACCATTGTTTTAGACATTTATCCTTTTTGGAATATTTATACAATATTATAAATTGTGGTAAATTTTATTTGGGAGTAAGATTGCATCTTTAAAATTAATATGTTTCTTGTGTACATCAATCAGGTGTAAAACTGTTCTACCCTCCATTACACAAAATCCCATATAAAAACGATATACACTGTACAGTACAATACTAACCGGTGTTTTCATGAGGTCTTTCATCTTCTGCACATCAGTAGTTAAGTCCAACATATCGCTGATGTAGATGGAGGTCTTCTTTCCCAGCCGTGGAAACAGCGGTCGTCCATCATTGGGAAACACTGTCTCAAAGCCTGAAATTTGACATTTGGTTTATACTAATTTCTAATAGCTTGGTTTCAATGAAAGCTGACAGCTTATAGTATCACATTCGAGTCCATTTCCTTTGAAGAAACAAGTATTGGTGTCCATTTTAAAGCTGCACTCTCAAAGATTGAAAGTTTTGACATCTTATTAAAAGAATTGTCTTGGAAGGAGTCAATTTATGCAAAATGCATGGAAACTATCAAAAATAAATGTTTCATGGCTAAAAGCATTACAAATGCTTTAAGAAAAATGCATAAAGTATCAATTTTTGAACATAAATATAAAAACCTGCGAAACATTTTTTGTAAGCATTCTTATATCACTGGTTTTCAGTTATTTAAGCTTTATGAGCTTATTCCAAAACAAATAATAAGTTAACAATTAATTTGTGAGAGTGCACCTTTAAGAGGCACTAAGAAGGTACCCCTTGTACGGATCGTGCCCACAACCTGTTGGATGAGAGGTGGACAGAAGGGCCCCAGGTCTATTTCCAAAATGGCGAGAAACCTCTGATTTTAGCCAGAGTGACTAGTTATTTACGCCAGATTGTCACAGTAAGCATTAGTATTAAGTTTCATATCAATACATTGCAATTATTTTTAAGGTTTTATTTTTCCAAAATCTGACCTGCAGACATAATCTCTTCCTACTTTGTGGAATAAAATACCGAACTTCAGAACAATCTTCAACCTGTTGTGTTAGTCAACACTGCATATTACTATGATAACAACATTCTTCATTCAATCAATCATCTGTATCAGCTATTAAAGCACTTTTTGGTACACGTTCATCAACATTTAACATTTACAAAACTTTACATTAATTTGGCAAAATCAAATACTTTCACTTTCAACTTGTTCCAAAGAAAACCTGCACAAACTTAAAGTTGTTGATTTTTTCTTATCACTCCTTCTGCAAACCATAATTAAAAAAAATCTTTGCAACACCAAGGCTCTGATAATATATTTTGATAAACAAAAATATAATTGAACTAATGTTGGCATAATGATGAAAATGTGTAAAGTTGTATGGTTGCCATAATCATGCAAATCTCATAAATGAGTGATAAATAGAAAGTTTTCAGGTATGCTGAAATTCAGTTTTCTTACTTAAGAAAGAATGAAAGATTTATAATTTAACAGCAATCCACTCAAAAACGCTTTTTTAACTTTAACAAAGTTCTGAGCAATCAGCCCATTGAAAATTAGCATTGGTGTTCATCTAGGTATGTTACATTTGGTCAGTGCACGGATAATGGCCAAGTCACAGGATTTTACTCACCTGTTCATAAATCGATATTTAAATCATCATACTAAAACATTCAATTTTCAAATAACATGCATTCCAGATAACATTTACCTGTGTGGTGTATAAGCAGGACCATTGGTGTAATATTTGGCTCTGCAATCAACCTTCCCACTCCTGAAAATAAAATAAATGTTAAAGCTTTTTTCATGGTGTTTGTATTATTTCCAAATTAAAAGTACCAATTTGAAATAAGTTTTTTGCTGATGACATACAAGTTTATAGTTGTTTTTGATAGATATTTTCACAGCCATGATTTTGTGCAAAAGTTGTCTAAATGTAGAATAGGTACAGTTTGAATTTAATAATATGTTTGCAAGATTTCGGCAGAAAAAAATGGATGACAGATTTTTTTTTATTCATTTTAAAAATAGAAAATACCCCACCCATGGAGCACTCATCTTAGACAATTATTTCATTTGTATAGCTTTGTGTTGTTTCTCGCAGCATTGTTACACAAGAAAGCAGTTTTGACATTAAACTACAGGTATTCGAATTAACTGAATAAAAACGCATGAAGGAGCTTTCACTCAGGTAAAAAATCGGTGAGGTAAATCTGACAAACGAAATATCAATTTCGTGTGGCCTTAAATCATTGTCAGTAAAAAAATAAGTCAGTGTGTTTTTTCAGCCCCAATCCTTTCCTAAAATAGTATATATTTTTCCTCCTGCCTATGTATTTAATCTCTTGAGGAGCATTGACATTTAGCAATAAATTGCCAATCATGAATAAGCCCATAAGTTATGTAGAATAAAAGGTTTGAAAACAAGTTGAACATTAAATTACATATGTTAATATAATATCCCCCTTTTTGACAAAAATGACTCCAATTTTTTCCTTATCAAAGGCCCTGCCACCATTCCCCTATAAGTGGAAAAAACACACATTATTAAATTCAGTTCTTACCCCACTTCAGTCTCATTGGTTTCTGGTCCAGATTTATTTTCCCTGAAATAAACATGTATTTCGTTTAGCAATATAGAAAAAAAGGTACATGTAGTCCTGTTTTCAAAAATCTGCAAATAAAATATTGAAACTTCAGTTTTTAAATATGAAAACTTTATTTAAAGAATTAGTTTAACTTATCAACAAATAAAACCATTTCCAGGTTAAAATATATGTTATTATAAAAACTCTCCAAAGATATTTCTGTCTAATTTTTATGCAATTTAGTTTTTGATGTTTCAAATAAAGCAAATGAATTAATCGCTGACTCTTTACCAGCTTGTGTGCATACTTTACGTTAGATTTTCCCATCCATACTGGAAACACATGAGAGATCGAATTCCTTCCATAAATGGAAGTTTGGAAGTATATTCCTCCCTAGAAATGGGTTAAAACTTCTAAAATTGATGCCTTAAAAGAACAAAAACTTTTAAGAAAACTACAAAAGTTGAAGGCTTTGAAGTTTAAAATATCTAAACATGGTGTCAATGTTATTTTTATGCTAACATTTTCAATCAGTCTAAGTAGCACAATGAAAAACAAGAAACGCCGCAATGCGACGAAACCAGGTTTTAATGATTGACAGAAGAACTTCAGCCTGTGTCTGTTTTTCTATTTTTAGTAACAGTGACCTTGACCCTAGGGACCCCAAACGCAATCCCATGAAAGGTACCCATAAACTCTTTCTATAGACTAAGTTTGGTCAAGATATGTCAACCCTTACTAAAGTTATTCAGTTTCTTAGGTGAGTTTGACGCCGCCCGCCTGCCCAAACAACGAAGTTCCTCATTCTAATAACAAGGTTTCACTATGTGAAAACCTGGTTTATAATTATACTATTAAATTGTGAATTTGGCGACTTAAAGACACAATTTAATAAATTTTTAACATAATATTCGAAAAATAGTGGAAAAAATTGTAGTGTTCGAGAGACTTAAAACTTTCACATTTCAGTGAAAAACTTCCAATATTAATGGTGAAAGAGTCCATACTTTCAGTTTCAAATTTTTTATAAAAGTCCTGAGTGTTGTTTTGTCTACACTACACAAGAGACAATGAGTTAAATTGCATTACTTCCCTTTAATCATACTCTTTTGCACGTATTGTTTATGAAGTTCTACACTTAAAAGCTGCACTCTCGCAGATTGAACAATTTGGCAATTTTTTTCATGTTTTGTCTCAGAATCACCTGACTTTGGCACCAATGCTTTCAATGCAGTCATATAAGATAACTAACAATAGAACAAATCTCAATTGTTTGGAAAACTGCAGAAAATTTCATTTTTTTTAAAGCAGTAGTTTAGCCATAATACATTAAATTTCAAGTGTAAATATTAAAAACGTTTATCAGCAGTTTTATATCACCGGTTTTTAGACATTTACGCAAAATTTTGCTCATTCCAAGACAAAAACTTAGAGTTGGCAAAAAAGTCAATCTGTGAGAGGGCAGCTTTAAGGGCACTTGTAAATCGGACTTCACACAGTCAACATGTGAATAAAAACTTTGTACATCTCACGCCCATCCCTAGGAATACAACAATGAGAGATAATTGTATTCCTACATCCTAAATTGACACATACCCTCCGGAAAAATGTGCACCCATCTTCCTTCTACGATTTCATTAACGCAGAAATCCATCGACCTCTGGAACACCCCCTCCCCTCGCGTAACAGGAAGTACTTTCCCGATAGCCATCATGCAAGATTCCGCCTTGCTTTTGAAACACACGTCTTCAGCAGCTGTTGACCAACGCCAAGTAGATAGTTTAAAATTGCGCCATCCTATGAGATCTGAAGTCGAATGATATTCTAAGAAAATATAACAAAACACCAGACTTATATACATTTCCTATGCACCGATGCAATTCATACATCAACATATTCTCATAGCAACATGTGAACAAAAAATCAAAGTAATAGAGACCAGGGATGTGATTGTCCCGGTAGCTGACAGGCTGAAACCATTTCGGGGATTGGTTTTGGGGCGCTTTAGGCCCATTATGGGGTTCAAAGGAAGTGAAGCACCTTGAAAAGCCCTCGTGACTTCAAATTGGAGGCAAACTGTCAAAAATAACACCAAATAAAGTAGTAACCAAAAGAACCGCTGAAGCCATTAGATCCACAGTCTGCGGTCAAATCACATCCCTGTAGAAAGGGGTGAAAAAAACAACTTAAGAAAAGCAGGTTCAAAAGTAAGAGGAAAGAGATTTAAGTAAATATTAATGAGCCAACAAACGACACAAATATTTTGTTCACATATTACTTAAGTTAAAATATATTTAAAACAAAACAATCTCACCCCATTTAAGGAACAAAAAACACTGAAATTAGAATATACCAAAACAAGAAAATAAAGACAGATGTCCATAAAACAAAGTTCAGATCTTACTCCACACCAGAGGGTCATCAAGTCTGGAGGTGTGGTTGGCAACTGTAATGAGACCACGTCCATTTCTCTCACTGACAGCATTGTGAAAAGTCTTCTTGTTGTAAATCTCTGTGTTGTTTAAGCACACTCCTTAAAGTTCAAAAATAGGAACATGTGTACATGTATCCAGTGATTTCTTTTGTACCCAGTATATTTTTTAACTGAGATATGTCACTGTCAGAACAATAATAATAATAATAATAATAATAATAATAATAATAATACCGTAATTCACCTAAGAGTTCGGACACCTTAAATTATTTATTTTTTTTGCTGTGTGAATACATAGAAAATTACCGTTTTTACATTTTATTTACATGTTTGTTTAACCTGCCTTTTTTCTTCATGTTTGCATTTTACCACTTAGGCTTAATTTATCCCTAGTAATCAATGGTTATAAACTTATTTATTACGCCTATAAGTGTAAATCCTTCATCAAGTTAATTAAAACACCATTTTATACATGCACTGAACTAAATAAACACATTCTATCGGCTTCAGATCAAAGCGTCACACTGTGTGACGTCATATAACTTACAGTTATACCCATGAGGATCTGGTGGAGAGCATGGACATTGCTATGCAGTATTAATGTATAACTGAACGATTATTGTTTCATACAGTCTATAAGTGTGGTACAAGTTTAAAAGTTTATTGGTAGATCGTTTTACAAACATGTCATGTCTATGTTTTCTTAATCCCTTGATTGCCCTTGTTGTTTCTTTAATCCTCCAATAAATATATCACACTTCCTTTTCAACAGGCAATAAATCGTTTAGGATGGGTAGTAACTAATTAACTTGTCATAGTGGTGTATACATACGGTTAGTTAATCTAGCCAGGCATTGTAAATATAAAAATCAATAATCTTTGTCTGTGAAACTTGGTAACTGTGAAAGTTATGATTGATGTCCTTTGAGTGTCCGAAAATTAGGTACACAAAATAAATTATTTTGGAAAATAATTATGGGTGTCCGAATATTTAGAGTGTCCTGGGTGTCCGAATATTTAGAGTGTCCGAACTCTTAGGTGAATTATGGTAATAATAGTTTAAAAGGTTGTCATACTGAAGTTAGTTAGTATAGAAGAAATCATCTTTGAACTTGATCGTATTTAATATTTAGTTAAAACTGGAGTATAATTATTTAAAAAAAATTATTAAGCCATTAAGATCAAATAAATCAAATCTCAAAATTAATGATCAAAATCGTCAAATTTATACAGATTGCGACTTTGAAATCATATCATAGTATGGTACGAATGGTAAAGGTACGAAAATGTAAGTTACCAACAAATTTGCTCAATAGCAAATACAATCTACAACAAGAGTTGGATGTTATATTCCAGCATAGACTGTTCAGACATGGTTTCTTAAAGTGATATTTGATGTGTTTATTAATATTGAATTTCCATTCACTTTTAGAACTCATAACTGTCAACTATTCGAGTAGGTACAAGATTAAAGTTAAAACGGTAAAGAACGAAACGGTAATAGCCATTCTTTCGTAGGGGCGTTGGATAAAAAGATAAAAGAGAAAACAAAAATTGTCAAGAAATGAAGAGGCTTGGAAAAATTTAGGATGCAAAAAGTATGTTCATAAATGATAGCTTAAAGTTAAAGGGATGATTCGGAGTCTTTTCACAGTTACGTACACGTCTCAACAATCAAGTAAATACAAAGTCAACTTCCTTGGCGGTACAGTGTGCGAAACCTCGCTGACATAGCGACTGCCCGTCATTTTGTTATTGTTTGTAAATGAGATGAGGGTCCCCATTATAATGTCTCGTCGGGAAGCTCATTCTTAAAAGATGTCAATAGATTAGCCTCAGCAATGGATAAATGAAGGTTGTTCCGTAGTCACGGGGATGCAGCGAGGTTATCAACTGAACACGTAGACGTATGTTGACTTGGAGAATGGTAGGAATCTGGTACTGTGTGGCGACCAATACTTCTTTACAAAAACACAATGATGGGTCATTGTGTGCATTGTGTGCGATATTTAACGCCCTTTTTAGTGCCCAAGAAATGAATAAGCTTGAATTTATATTTGCATACACTGACACAATATATATATATATATATATATATATATATATATATATATATATATATATATATATATATATATATATATATATATATATATATATATATATATATATATATATATATATATATATATATATATATATATATATTGTGTCAGTGTATGCAAATATAAATTCATATATATATTCAACTAGAAACCAATTTCATAGACGACACAGGCCTTTAGAGGCCGCCAAACACCGTAGCGTTTACTTTATTCGTTTGATATATTTGTATTGTTAAAAGTAATATTATTGCGTGTTTAACATTTATTTATAAAGGCATGTGTATTTTTTTTTTACTTTTTAAATGATAAAACATATTCTAAAGTTATTAAACGTGCTTTAATAGTGAAGTTTTTACGTACCGATGCCGTACACGAAATTTCTGAGCTGATAAATAATCATACTTTACTCAAATATACGTTTAATTTGCTTTTTATTGTCTATACATACATTGTATAATTATATGTATGAGTCAGAGTACTTAAAGTTAGCTATTAAATTTGTTATTCTTCTTTGTCTCCAAGTTGATCATGGCTCCGATTTGGCTCTCAATTGTAATTTGGCTATTTTTAATAACAAACAAAGGCGATGAGCGCTAGCTATTAAAAACGACAAAAAAATCTGATAATTATCCGTGGCGGATCCATGGTCTAGTGGTAGCACACTTGACTGTCAATCCAGGGGTCACAGATTCGATTCCCTGCCACACCACTAAAAATACTAATCGTCTTCCGTGAGGGACGTTAAATGGGGGTCTCGTGTGACGGTTCTATACACTGGTACACGTTAAATGACCAAGGTAGCTCTAACCGGGCCGGTTACAGTCTGTCTGTACACTATGCTCCAAAAAACTATTATAACTTAAATTCTTATCGGAGAACTCGCCGAATGGGCCTTGCCCGAATGCGAATAATTATAAATAAGCTTACATACCTAATAATGACTGATGTTATAAAATAAGTTGAAACTGGCTGACACGTCCGAAACGTCGAATAGGCGTCATGTGAATAAAGATAACAAGTACCCATGCAAATATTAAGACTTCGTAACCATTTTGTCCATGGTGAATTGACATCCTGGACTGAGAAGTTATGGGTTAAATGCTAAGTCAAAACTAAACTTGTCATCTTAGAATAATACTCAGACTGGAATTATATAGTTTCCGTTAAAATAGTCTAAGACTCTTAGTCCGGTTTATAATTTTTACAGCGTGTCTGGCTTGTGTTGATTTAAATTAAAGCATATTGCTTATAGTTAGCCAGGACCTTGAAGAATAAAGGTGATATAAATACATGTAGTGACAACATTTAGCTGTAAGAATTAAGTGTTTACTTGAGAATCAAACATTGAAGAAAAACGGAAAAATACAAAATGTATCAAATATTGTATACAACATCACAGTACAATATTATCATTTATATAAATGATCCACTGTTACCCCCCCCCCCCCCCCCCCCCCCCCCCCCGGCCATAATTTCTATATCAATTATGTCATAATTTAATGAAACTACCAGTGAAGAAAATATAATATTTGTTATTTTGGTTTTTGGTTGGTTCGAATATTGTACAAGGACGGGATTGTTTTCTTACTATATTTATAGATACTTCGAGCTAAAATATAACAAAGGTCATCTTTAATCAACTCAGTGAAGATATAACAATACTAAACTAATATCTAGTGTTTAATAGCAAACATAAACATAAAATTGGACTCGTGTATGCTGTACAGATCTCATTGATGCGCATTTAAACGTTTGTGGCCAATCGGTCGCAATGAACAGCGACACGCTGATCCCGATTCTGAACAGAAACGTTATAACTTCATTTACCGAGCTACAGACGAAGTAAAATCGCGCGCAAGTGATCGTGGGTTACATTCGGAACTCCTCGGCCATTTTATCGAAAACAACCTCGGATGTATTTGGATGGTTTACACACTCAAAAAGTGGTACGTTTAAGTCCGCTGCAAGTAGATCGCGTAGTAATTTTATTTAGCAGTTAAACTTTGAGACTTAACTCTTGGGATTCTTCATTATGTTTGCTATAATACAATTCAATGACAATAAATTTAAACTTAGATCAATAAATACAACTCAAAAACACTACATTTAACTAATGATATAATTCAAAATTTTACGAACTACTTCAACAGATGTACCGGCATACATCCGAGGTTGTTTTCGATAAAATGGCCGAGGAGTTCCGAATGCGTGGGTTACTGCCTGTGTAAAATGGCAATTATAAACTTATTTAATATAGTTTCAGCAAAGAATGCTTCATTGACATGGAAACTAGTTTCGCGGCTGATTACAACATTTTTTGTGTGTATTTGCAAAATTTACCTCGGTGAGTTTATTTCGAAGATCTACTTATATTTTATTTCGAAGATCTACTTATATTTTATTTCATATTATTTACTTATATTTATTGTAAATATCACGGATAAACTATACGATTTAAAGGTATGTGTAAATATCGATATTTGAGTGCATTTAACTTAAGTCAGTATAAAAATGAGCACAATGAAATTGAGTTGCCATTTATTTGGCTTATATGGATTAAAAAAAGCCAGGACTCAAATCCTTTATTGAAAAGGCCCGTTTTATTTGCAATAAAAAAATAAAAAAAATATTGAACGAGTGCAGCTGGGTATTCTACATGGATATACTTTAGCTACAGTAGTACTGCTTGCTGGCTTTAATAGCAACACGGTAAATGGTCCCCCGTAGTTTGACAAAGTTTTAAGCAATCGCCACTGGTATTCTATATGTATATACTGTAGCTGCATTTTTATGCTTGCTGGCTTTAATAGCAACATGGTAGAGGGTCCCCTGCAGTCTGACAAAATTTTAAGCAATTGTCACTGGTATTCTATGTATATACTGTAGCTGCATTTTTATGCTTGCTGGCTTTAATAGCAACATGGAAGAGGGTCCCCTGCAGTCTGACAAAATTTTAAGCAATTGTCACTGATATCCTATTATGTATATATACTTTAGCTGTAGTTTTATGCTCGCTTGCTTGAATAGCAACATGGTAGATGGTCCCCTGTAGTTTGACAAATTCTAAGCAATTGCCCTTGATATTCTACATGTATATACTATAGTTGCCGTTTTATGCTCGCTGGCTTTAATAGCAACATGGTAGAAGGTCCCCAGCAGTGTGAGAGGTTGCTGGTTCAAACCTGTGCAGAGGCATTTACAATGTATTAAGCGGAGATTGTACTTTTGAGGCACAGTGAGTATCTTTGTGAAATCAATAAAGGGAATTGATATTGAGTAAGATCCATATATTTTTTCAGCCATATTCAACAGAACAATTGTATACAACAGGAGAACACTGCTTGATGTACTAAAAACTACGACTCCAGAGAGAGGTGTGATCACTGTCAGTAACCATTATTCCTTCATTGATGACCCACTGATTTGGGGTAAGCATGGTCATATAGATTTGGAAATATTGGTTGCCTCTTGAGATTATTAGCCTTAAATTAAAAAAAAAAAATGAAAATGAGTTGTTGACCTATTATTACTGGTTAACTGATAGTTCAATTAATATCAGCCCTATTTCCAAAACAGTCTAGTCTGCATTTTAAAATCACTAGAAAAAAAATCTCAATCTTTTTTTTTTTCTCCATAGAAAAGATAAAATTTAAATGAATTAACTTGTTTTTTAAAGGAACTCGATCATTTTTTTGGACCCCCCCCCCCCAAAAAAAAAAATTCCCTGTGAATGTACCTGAAATCACTTATTTTAGAATTGTTTTACTCTGTGAAATAGAAATTTCAGAAAAAAATGCAATTATTGTGTGAAAAAAATATTTGGGTTTTAGTGGGGTGCATTTATTTAACCTAGGCGGCGGTAAAGTCAAGAAAGAAATAGAAAACTAAAACCTTAAACACAAGGCCACCAGGAATGATACAATGGTGATGGATATTTTGACCTTCTAACAATATATTGGTAAAATAGCGTGATAGTGTCAATTAACCTATCACGCAACAACAAAGCCGTTTTTAACGCTAAGAAAATTGTGGTATTCAAAGACGATATTTGAGCAAATATTTCGTTATATAAAAAAGAGTGCATTTTACAATACATGAGCGAGTCCCATTAGGGCCTTAAAAAAATACATTTGATTCGGGTTACCCGACCCTACCTACGAAATAGGCGCCGACCCTACTATTTTTATAGTCAGTTTGAAAAATAAAAATAAAAAACTAAACAAAAAAACATTTTTTTTTATTTATTATTTTTCTTTTATTGCTTTTCAATATGTAGTTTAAAACCTTGAATGCCTTATACAGAAGATTACTTTTCCAATGATGAAAATGACATTCTTATATTAAAAAGCCCAATAAAAAAAGAAAAAAAAAGAAGAAAAATATGTAACCCTAACCAAACCTTCTTTTTTAGGCCTTTGCAGTTTTAAACACTCACACTCATTATTTTCTTTTTTAAACCAAATTGTTTTGAGTATAATTATAATATCTAGGGGTCCTTTTCCCAAATTAAGCGGAAAAAAAACCTTAACATGTCTTTTTGTATTATAAAGATTTGGGACTAAGGAAATTATCCAGACTCTTGCTTATTTTGACCACAGCATAATTAAAAAACTATATCATTTTTATATGTCCGTTTATGAAATGTCTAATCATCAACATTTGGTCAGAATGTGTAATTGCATAATGTCTTGGACAATTTCGATAACCAGCCATATCGCTGTTGTCACTCGAGAGTTATAGCCCTCTAATTATAAAAATTGCCTAAAATTGGTCTTGTCAGCTCAATAACTTAAGAAGCCTTTGTCCTGTGAGTCAAAACCAAATTTGGTCAGAATGTATATTGGCATAATATCTCTGACCAGTTTGATAACCAGCCAAATCGCTTTAGAGTTATCGCCCTTTTATTACAGAAGTTACCTAAAATTGGTCTTATCTTTTCAATAACTTTAGAAGCCTTAAAATGTCCAATCATCACCAAATTCAGTATGAATGTGTATTGGTATAATATCTCCGACAAGTTTGATATCTAGCCATATCGCTCTTGTCACTCAAGAGTTATCACCCATTTATTATAGCAAATTCCTTAAATCAGTCTTATCAAATCAAAAACTGAAGAAGCATTTGTAAAATCATTACCAAATGGGGTCAGACTGTGTATGGGAAGAATATCTCAGACAAGTTTAATAAACAGCCATATTGCGTGAGTCACTTGAGAGTTATCACCCTTTAATTATAGAAATGTATAACCTTTGTTCAACCATCACCAAATTTGGTCAGAATGTGTTAGTCGGGGATTGAAAACCAGCCTTTTTGCTTCAGTCACTCCAGAGTTATGACCCTTGACTTGGCAAAAAATGTTCCTACAGTGTCTGCTTTCTAAATTTGGCATAATGTACAACCATTTATCACCAAATTTGGTCTCCTAAAAGGCTCTCTTGATAAACATCATCCCATGCACTGACATGCTTTAGTGAAAAATATGTTTTTCTTCATGGTTTAGGAGTTACACAGTTATGAAACTTGGAAATCAGCAATCTGTAGAAACTTAATTAATCAGTGACATTTTGCTGGAAGGTTTGTGGTTCTCATCTTAAAATTTATTTATTAACTTTTACTTGCAATTTCAAAGTTTATCACTTTTGTTCCCTTTGGCAAATTAAAAGTCATAAATATACTCACAAGATAATTTTATTCATAAGTAAATGTTATCTAGATCAACTAATTAATTGTGACATGTATGTTGTCATTTTGTTAACATAACTTCATAAATCTAATTACTTTGACCTTCAACTTATTCTCATTGGTTTAAATGAGGGTCACATTGCATGTATGTATGTAGTTTTGTCATAACCCTTCTAGAAAATCTATACCGCTTCTTACCAAAATGCACTTAAATGCAGAAAAAAATGTGCTTAAAATGCAGAAAAAATGCGCTTAAAATGCAGAAAAAAATGTGCTTAAAATGCTGAAAAAAATGCGCTTAAAATGCAGAAAAAAATGCGCTTAAAATGCAGAAAAAATGTGACATTAACGCAGAAAAAATCAGCTTAAAGTTAAGAATAATATTAAGCGCTCTTCAGTTATGAAGTTTTCTGTTTTTTACAGTAATTCACTCAGTAAGAAAAATTGCGCTTAAAATAAGGTGCTAAATATCACTGCATAATGGTGTTACATGCACATTTAACACCCTTTTTGAATTTTGGAAAAAAGCTTACAAATGTTTTAAACTTGTTACCTAAAATTGATGAGAACTTGCCAAGGCTTTTAAAAAAAAATGTATCAGTTTTGAGTATGCCTCTTTCCCCAAAATAACTGGATAAAACCATGAACAAGGTTTCTGTAATACTGAAAAACCTTGCAACAACTTATTTTTTTATATAATTTTAGAAAAATTGCGCATGTCCCCCTAAAATTATCCAAAATTACTGTTTATTTAAATATGGGAGAAAACATGTAATAGAATATTCCCAAAATGCACCATTTTGGACCAGAAATTGTTAAAATTTTCTTGGCCAAGTACCCCCAAACCCCCATGCCAACACTTCAAACCAAATGAATTTGGGTGCTGAGAGAGGGGCGCATGTCTAAAGGTACCATCCCTAAGTTACGACCCCTCTAATTTTGAGTCCTGGATCCACCCCTGTTGATGTTATATCTTCTGTTTTCAATTTGAAGGTATTTTACCGTGGAGAAAACACATTTTTGGTGTTGGTATGTGTCACCGATGGATTCCTGCCGCGAGGGAAGTTTGCTTCTATTCGCCACTGACGTCTCTCTTCTTCTATCTTGGACAGTGAGTATTGTGTTCAGGGCCCTGTTAAAGCTGCACTCTCACAGATTGAACGTTTTGACAACTTTTTCATTTTAAACTCGACTATTCAAAGAATAGGTGGGCTTAATACTACTCGCCCCAGCGTCGGCGTCAGCGTCCGGTTAAAGTTTTAGGGCAAGTTGGGATTCTCACTTATAAGTCCAATACCTTTCATTCAATTGAGTTAATACTTCACACAGTTGTTCAGGGCCATCACATGAAGAGGTTAGATAACTCCATATTATTATTTACACAGATTATGGCCCCTGATTGGCTATGAAACTTAGGTTAAAGTTTTAGGGCAGGTTGGGATATTTATAAATAACTTCTATACCCGTTGTTCAATTGACTTAATACTTCACACAGTTGTTCAGGACCATCACACAATGAGGTTACATAACTCCATATTATTCTTAATACAAGTTATGGCCCCTGATTGACTTAGGTTAAAGTTTTAGGCAAGTAAAAGTTAAGGGCAAGTTGGGATTTTCTTTTGACAGGCACATTTTTACATTCTTAACCAGTTTTTTACCAAGGGAAAACAAGGAGGGCTATACTATATGGCCCTTGATTTTTTTTTTATTAATTTTTTTATTTTATTTCTTTTGAAAGGCATATATGAATATTCTTCAAGTTATTTGAATGACCTGCGTCATTTTTCGGGTGGTGGGAGGGCAGCATCAGAGTCACCTTATGTATTGAATAATTTTAGTTAGGTTTGACATAAATAGACCAAACTTGGTAATATTACATTGTTATTGTATTCACTTCTAAGTCTAAGCGGGGAAGTCGAGCGCGCTGTCTTATGACAGCTCTTGTTTGTCTTGGAACGAGCAAATTTTTGCAAAAATCAATGGAAACCAGTAATATAAGACTGCTGGCAAAAAATTGGATTGCAGATTTTAAATTCAAGTTCATAAATTGATATGTTATGCATTTTTTTAAACCCATAAAACATTAATTTTCGAATGGAAATATGAAAATCTGCGATCTGATCTTTTTTCAGCAATCTTTTATCATTGGTTTGTAGATATTTACACAACAATTTGCTCTTTCCAAGACAAAAAATAAAAAAGTTGTAAAAATGCTAACTCTTTAAAATAATGATTTTAATCTTAGCTTTATAATCTTAAGTGATGCTCGTATGTAGAACCGATACATACACATGTATAACAAGCATACATTCTCAGAGTGATAAATCTTTAATTACTTACTAAATAATGCATTTATGGAAAATACTAATTACTGATAACAAGATTGTAACCATGTAAATAATAGCTGAAAACTCACAAATATTAAATGACTGATGAGTGCTTAAAGAGTTATGTAGTGAGAAACTATTTTCTCCCACCTCAGATAAACCATGCTAGAAATTCTTATCTTGCCCACCGATAAAGATAAAACAACCGTATGGAACTCCTTTTTAATGGTCATCACATTGTAATTACCTCCCCTGATAAAGACTGTCGTCTGTAGCATCATAGAAACCTTGTTTTGGTGCAATATTTAGAAAGCTTATTAATTATTTCTCGCTTCAAATGTCAACATATAAAGGTTTTCACAAAATTATGCTTCACTCTTCTCAGAACTATTTAAAGACCGAGTTCACTATTAACATAATCTGGATCACTGCGCGCATATCCATGACAACCACGAATGATCACATATCCATATGCATTTATTTTCACTACGCTTTAAAAACCGCAAAACACCCTACGCTCGGGTCGGAATGAACCTATCTTACACTCTCGGCCATGGAAGATACTTATGGTCTCATAAGGTAGAATAGCGTGTTTTCTGCATGTTTGTTTCAAATGAAACTCGGTATCCTTCATAAGAACCATTGTTTTCGATATTTATTTATCATTTTCGGTTAATTCAAAACAAATGTATTAATCATGGTATATACATCTTATTTGGGAGTATTACTCAGTAAGAGTGCATTTTTAAAACTGTATAAATAAAACAAATGGTAATACATGGATTTTTTTCCTCAAGTCTGTTTTTCATTTCTTAATACTGGCTAAAGTTTAATTCACACAAATAAACAGTAAAATACCTCAAAATATAACAGTCAGATAATTTCAGTTTAAAAGCAAGGTCAACTTCAAAGTTTATTGAAAAGAGCCCCCAAGGCCTAATGTTTCAATGAAGAATTTGGTTGTAAATTGAAATTACATTAGTATTGTTTAATCATTATTTTGCTTAAATATTTGTGCAAATTGAATGATACTGAGTTTAAAATTGAAACCAAGGATGGAGGAATTGGAAAAAAATCACTTCGCCAGGTGTGAACTTCCTAACGAAATAAAGGCGCACATTATAGGATGATGCCCAATTCTATATTTTTTTTATTTTAATGCATTATCATCTTTAACTCATTTGACTTTAATGATCAAATAAACATGTGGTGTCTTTAGAACTATTAGTATGATGTGACCTTTTCTTTAGGTTCTTATATTATCTTGTTGCTGATTAAATGGTTAAACGCATGGCGTAGTTTTCTAGTTGCGTGGTCCTCAAACCTACTTACACGACAAAACACAAAAGCATATGATTGAAGTACAGATAAAAAAATATTAGCGATAGTTTGCACTTTTTTGACTGGAGAATTTTTAGTAAACATAGCTATTAAATTTAAAAAACAACACCAGGCTAATAAAGGCTAATATATTTTTATCTGTACCTACTATTTTATGGAAAAACAGAAGTTTTTGAAAGTTAAAACAATTACATAAGGCGACTTATAAAATTAATTTCTAGATTTTCATCCCTGCCTGCTTCCTCTTTTTCGCTGCATATACCAGCCAGGAATGGATGTCACACTTCAGAGTCTCAAAAAGGTTATTCTATCCCCACACAGGGTTGTACCAGTGGTACACGGGGATGGTGTATACCAGCCAGGAATAGATGTTACGCTTCCAAAACTCAATAACGTATTCTATCCTCACACAGGGTTGTACCAGTGGTAAGCGGGGATGGTGTATACCAGCCAGAAATAGATGACACGCTTCCAAAACTCAATAACGTATTCTATCCTCACACAGGGTTGTACCAGTGGTATGCGGGGATGGTGTATACCAGCCAGGAATAGATGTTACGCTTCCAAAACTCAATAACGTATTCTATCCCCACACAGGGTTGTACCAGTGGTATGCGGGGATGGTGTATACCAGCCAGAAATAGATGACACGCTTCCAAAACTCAATAACGTATTCTATCCTCACACAGGGTTGTACCAGTGGTATGCGGGGATGGTGTATACCAGCCAGGAATAGATGTTATGCTTCCAAAACTCAATAACGTATTCTATCCTCACACAGGGTTGTACCAGTGATACGCGGGGATGGTGTATACCAGCCAGGAATAGATGTTACGCTTCCAAAACTCAATAACGTATTCTATCCTCACACAGGGTTGTACCAGTGGTACACGGGGATGGTGTATACCAGCCAGGAATAGATGTTACGCTTCCAAAACTCAATAACGTATTCTATCCTCACACAGGGTTGTACCGGTGGTACGCGGGGATGGTGTATACCAGCCAGGAATAGATGTTACGCTTCCAAAACTCAATAACGTATTCTATCCTCACACAGGGTTGTACCAGTGGTACGCGGGGATGGTGTATACCAGCCAGGAATAGATGTTACGCTTCCAAAACTCAATAACGTATTCTATCCTCACACAGGGTTGTACCAGTGGTACGCGGGGATGGTGTATACCAGCCAGGAATAGATGTTACGCTTCCAAAACTCAATAACGTATTCTATCCTCACACAGGGTTGTACCAGTGGTACGCGGGGATGGTGTATACCAGCCAGGAATAGATGTTACGCTTCCAAAACTCAATAACGTATTCTATCCTCACACAGGGTTGTACCAGTGGTACGCGGGGATGGTGTATACCAGCCAGGAATAGATGTTACGCTTCCAAAACTCAATAACGTATTCTATCCTCACACAGGGTTGTACCAGTGGTACGCGGGGATGGTGTATGCCAGCCAGGAATAGATGTTACGCTTCCAAAACTCAATATTTACGTATTCTATCCTCACACAGGGTTGTACCAGTGGTACGCGGGGTTGGTGTATGCCAGCCAGGAATAGATGTTACGCTTCCAAAACTCAATAACGTATTCTATCCTCACACAGGGTTGTACCAGTGGTACGCGGGGATGGTGTATGCCAGCCAGGAATAGATGTTACGCTTCCAAAACTCAATATTTACGTATTCTATCCTCACACAGGGTTGTACCAGTGGTATGCGGGGATGGTGTATACCAGCCCGGAATAGATGTTACGCTTCCAAAACTCAATATTTACGTATTCTATCCTCACACAGGGTTGTACCAGTGGTACGCGGGGATGGTGTATGCCAGCCAGGAATAGATGTTACGCTTCCAAAACTCAATAACGTATTCTATCCTCACACAGGGTTGTACCAGTGGTACGCGGGGATGGTGTATGCCAGCCAGGAATATATGTTATGCTTCCAAAACTCAATATTTACGTATTCTATCCTCACACAGGGTTGTACCAGTGGTATGCGGGGATGGTGTATACCAGCCCGGAATAGATGTTACGCTTTCAAAACTCAATATTTACGTATTCTATCCTCACACAGGGTTGTACCAGTGGTACGCGGGGATGGTGTATGCCAGCCAGGAATAGATGTTACGCTTCCAAAACTCAATATTTATGTATTCTATCCTCACACAGGGTTGTACCAGTGGTAAGCGGGGATGGTGTATACCAGCCAGGAATAGATGTTACGCTTCAAAAACTCAATATTTACGTATTCTATCCTCACACAGGGTTGTACCAGTGGTACGCGGGGATGGTGTATACCAGCCAGGAATAGATGTTACGCTTCCAAAACTCAATATTTACGTATTCTATCCTCACACAGGGTTGTACCAGTGGTACGCGGGGATGGTGTATACCAGCCAGGAATAGATGTTACGCTTCCAAAACTCAATATTTACGTATTCTATCCTCACACAGGGTTGTACCAGAGGTACGCGGGGATGGTGTATACCAGCCAGGAATAGATGTTACGCTTCCAAAACTCAATCACGTATTCTATCCTCACACAGGGTTGTACCAGTGGTACGCGGGGATGGTGTATACCAGCCAGGAATAGATGTTACGCTTCCAAAACTCAATATTTACGTATTCTATCCTCACACAGGGTTGTACCAGTGGTACGCGGGGATGGTGTATACCAGCCAGGAATAGATGTTACGCTTCAAAAACTCAATATTTACGTATTCTATCCTCACACAGGGTTGTACCAGTGGTACGCGGGGATGGTGTATACCAGCCAGGAATAGATGTTACGCTTCCAAAACTCAATATTTACGTATTCTATCCTCACACAGGGTTGTACCAGAGGTACGCGGGGATGGTGTATACCAGCCAGGAATAGATGTTACGCTTCCAAAACTCAATAACGTATTCTATCCTCACACAGGGTTGTACCAGTGGTACGCGGGGATGGTGTATACCAGCCAGGAATAGATGTTACGCTTCCAAAACTCAATAACGTATTCTATCCTCACACAGGGTTGTACCAGTGGTATGCGGGGATGGTGTATACCAGCCAGGAATAGATGTTACGCTTCCAAAACTCAATATTTACGTATTCTATCCTCACACAGGGTTGTACCAGAGGTACGCGGGGATGGTGTATACCAGCCAGGAATAGATGTTACGCTTCCAAAACTCAATAACGTATTCTATCCTCACACAGGGTTGTACCAGTGGTACGCGGGGATGGTGTATACCAGCCAGGAATAGATGTTACGCTTCAAAAACTCAATATTTACGTATTCTATCCTCACACAGGGTTGTACCAGTGGTACGCGGGGATGGTGTATACCAGCCAGGAATAGATGTTACGCTTCCAAAACTCAATATTTACGTATTCTATCCTCACACAGGGTTGTACCAGAGGTACGCGGGGATGGTGTATACCAGCCAGGAATAGATGTTACGCTTCCAAAACTCAATATTTACGTATTCTATCCTCACACAGGGTTGTACCAGTGGTACGCGGGGATGGTGTATACCAGCCAGGAATAGATGTTACGCTTCCAAAACTCAATATTTACGTATTCTATCCTCACACAGGGTTGTACCAGTGGTACGCGGGGATGGTGTATACCAGCCAGGAATAGATGTTACGCTTCCAAAACTCAATATTTATGTATTCTATCCTCACACAGGGTTGTACCAGTGGTACGCGGGGATGGTGTATACCAGCCAGGAATAGATGTTACGCTTCCAAAACTCAATATTTACGTATTCTATCCTCACACAGGGTTGTACCAGTGGTACGCGGGGATGGTGTATACCAGCCAGGAATAGATGTTACGCTTCCAAAACTCAATAACGTATTCTATCCTCACACAGGGTTGTACCAGTGGTACGCGGGGATGGTGTATACCAGCCAGGAATAGATGTTACGCTTCCAAAACTCAATATTTACGTATTCTATCCTCACACAGGGTTGTACCAGTGGTACGAGGGGATGGTGTATACCAGCCAGGAATGAATGTCATGCTCCAGAAACTCAACGAGGGAAAGTTGGTCCATATTTTTCCTGAAGGTACTGTAACTAAAGCAGAGATCCGCTTTTTCGGAGCACAGAATTCAGGGGCTTATAGCTTTTCTGTTTTTCGAAGAAATGAAAGTAACCTGGATTCCATGATGAGTGGCGTCTTTGTTGTATAGTGTAAAAAATCTTTAAAGCCTTGATGTTTGATCCATTGTGTTTGTTACTCATAGTTCGGGTAGATATGAACAGAATAAAAAGTAATTGTGCTTGGAAGGTACTGTATAATCTGCGCTGTGAATGAATAAATAATATTTTACTTATTTTCAATTTTATACACACCAAATTATTTGAATCAAAATTATGTAGTTGAAGTGTAAGTGACTAAAATAGACTAATATGCCTCACAAGTGGGGCTTGGAAAGAGTCACGTTTCCATGGATGACCAAATAGACTCTTAGTTTATATATATATATATACCAATTTCTTTTTAGCTCCATTGTGTAGAAAGCTAACGGCTTAATTTTAACACTCTTGTGTCCTCGTTCTTGGTCAACCTCACCAGTACTTTGTGTCCATGTAAAATACCACAAGAACGTTCCCTGAAGGTGGATCAAACCCAGAACCTCTTGGTCAGTAGGCAGACACTCTACCTCTTAGCCATCCCTTATCTTCGTACATTGAAGATAAACTTGCCATATCATGTTGAATATTTATAAATTATTTTGCAGGTAAGGTGAACACAACTAAGGAGCACATGCGTCTCAAGTGGGGCGTGGGAAGACTGGTTGCCGAGGCTGACAACACTCCAGTGGTGCTGCCCTTATTTCATCTAGGTAATATAAATTGTTCTCCATGCTAACAAATTTTGTTTATTGTTGAAGTGCACTTAAAAATGAAGGGTAACCTTTAGTTATCACACTGGCCATCAATGGATATTTGTTTTCAAAACTGTACGCATGGTCAAAATTTCATTGCTGTAGCTTCAAAAATAAGAAAGTAGGTGAAAAGGTCAGTCAAGGTCATTCAAGCACAACATTGATGCGTGTTTGCAAAACTGTACACATGGTCCAAAAGGTATTGCTGTGGCTACAAAATAAGAAAGTATGTCAAAATGTCACAGAATGGGTCATCCAAGGACACAATTGATATTTGGTTTCAAAACTATACACATGGTCCATATTTCATTCCTGTAGCTTCAAAAATAAGAAGGTAGTTCAAAAAGTACATGGTCCAAATTTCATTGCTGTTGCTTAAAAAAAGAAGTTTTTTGAAAAGGTACAACATTTGACAATACTAGATCATAGTTTAATCCCTAGTTTTCATACCTCAATTGAGTGATTCAGGCCATCATTGCCCTCTTGGTAAATAAAGTTGCACAGATGTAGTAAAGTGAGGTCCATAACTTTGGCTTTAATAGTTCTCAAGTTATACATATTGTTTGACAAAATGAAAACATGACAAGAATAGCATTGGCATTTACTCCATGTCCCACTTGTTTGGTGAAATATCTTGGGAAAAGCCCTTGAATTCTATAATGCCTGGTACTTGAGTATGCTTGCACCTCAAACTTAGTAGGTAGGTTGGTCATGACCAGCAGATGACCCCTATTTATTTTGAGGTCGAATATCTCAGATGTGATCTTCAAAAGGCGTGTCAAATTTATAACTAGAGTATTCTTAGTCTTACAGTCCTCAAACTTGTTTTGTGTTCTCTTTCAGGACTTGATTCCATCCTGCCACTGGAAAAACCAAGGATACCTAGAATGGGAAAGGTACATGTATACAAGGCCATACTTGATTCAATGTTTATGATCTGGTTTCATTTTCTAAACCAACCTTCTAGGTAGTAAAAAACAAACATAATGCAACTTATTTCCTGACTGGTATGATTACTGTTTAATCAAATATGCTCTAGAAACATATTTCTTTTTTGAATTTCTAAATAAGATTTTGGTTAATATTTTTTCTTCTATTTTAAAGGCTTAGAATCTACTCGCCTGATGAGGTTAAACAATTAGAAAGTTTGGCTTGACCTTATACTGTTATGTTTTTGGTCATTATTTACAGCTTCTCACAGATAACAACTGTTCCTAATATTTAAACAAGAATGTACATATATGTATGTACAAACACTCTGTTTCTTAAGCCAATAGGCGCTGGCGGGCCTTCATAAACTTAAACAATCACAAATGATTATCAGGACTAACATAAAGAATGTGTATATTTCAGGATGTGACCATTGTTATAGGAGAACCATTAGATTATGCCGATTTTGTATCCAGACTAAAAACACAAAACAAATCTCCGGTACGTTGAATGAAGTTTAAAGGGACTATGAAGTAATACTATTATTAACATGTGTTTGGGTGTTGGGTAAGCGCAGTCAGGTTAAGTCATTCGCTTCTCACCAAGGCGACCCAGATTGGATTCCCGGTCTGGGCGCACGAGAGTTTGGTTGGTAGTCGCCAAGCCTGACAAGTGGGTTTTCTCTGGCTTCTCTGGTTTCCCCCGCAACACAAGACCACACTCTTGCACAACATCATGCCTTTGAGAGTGACTTAGTATAAGCTATCATAGCTTTCTTCACAATCATTGTGAAATAAATAAAGTTCAAACTAAGTGTTTGTGATTGCCTTCTGTCCGGCATCCACACATAATTAGTTTGTTACAGCATCAGCATTTCTAAACCAATCTTATTCAAACTTTAACACAACCCATATGGCCAAAAGATTCTTGGGCCCAATTTCACCAGTACGTCAAGTGTTATTGCCTTGATGTATTGCTAGTTTAAAGAAATATCTTGGAAGTTAAAGACTTTAATATCCCACAAAAAAAATTCTTAATCTTTTAAGACTTTTGTAACTCACTGATAGACAAATGTTGGAATGAAATCTTCGTAACATGTTTGCAAAATGATAGATGCAAGACGTATCAGTTAATGATTATGACTTTTCATGATTCCACATTTATTTACAGATGGAAATTCGGAAAGCAGTGACAGATGATATTCAGGTCAAACTTCGGCAGTTGCGCGCGAAAGCTGAAAAGCTTCATTCCTTGAGGATAAAACAAGATCAAGCTTTCAACACGAATAGTAGAGCTATGACATCTCATGAGGACAGTGATAAAGACCTCAATGTTTGCAACAACAACGAGCCACAGAAGTGTGATGAAAATCAAAAGTTGAATCTCCGAAAATGTATATTTGAATGAAATTTTTATATTGATTGTTTGTCTGTCTTCCAAATTCACTGCATAAAGACTTATCCTTATGGCACCCAATGCGCAAAAAACGTGAAAGCTTGGGGCTGTTGACCAGCCCCATGGGTTTGTAAAAAAAGAATAGTTTTATATAAAAATGTTTAGTTTTTTATATATATATATATATATATATATTCTCTTTTGGCACCAGCTGGGGGCTATAGCCCTATCCAATAGATTGTAAAAACAAGAGGGCCAAATGGCCCTGAATCGCTCACCTGTCATATATTGCACATTCTTCCATTATATACAAATATTGAAAACCTAAGCCTATGAACACGGTGCGTGGCCAATTTTGACCCCAGGGCTAAAGTTTGAACAATCTTAATAGTGGTCCGATAAACGATGCTTCATACCAAATATCTAAGGCCTTCGCCTTTTGGTTTCGGAGAAGAAGATTACTTAAGTTTTCATCATATACATATATAAGGAAACCCATGACCGCCCGGGTGGGGCCATTTTTTGACCCCAGAGCCAAAGATTGAACAATATTGGTACAAGTCAACTAGATGGTATATCATGCCAAATATCTAAGCTCTTGTCACTACTTGATTTTACGTGTGTATCTATATATGTATATTTGTAATTAATTGTTGTATGTGGCCCATATTGAAAATTGGTATGTGTACTAAATATGTTATCCAGTTTAAATTAAGACGTTATTTGTCTTTGTGAGTTCGGAGAAGATTTTTTAAGTTTTCACTATAACCCATATAGAGAAAAACCATTAGCCCCGGGGTGTGGCCAATGTTGACCCCAGGGCCATAATTTGAACAAACTTTGTAGAGGTCCACTAGACGATGAATCATGCCAAATATCTAAGCTCTAAGCCACGTAAGTTCAGAGGAGATGATTTTTGAAGTTTTCACTATAAACATATAGAGAAAACCCATGACCCCCCAAGGGGGCGGGGCCAATTTTGACCCCAAGGCCATAATTTGAACAATCTTTGTAGAGGTCCACTAGATGATGAATCATGCCAAATATCTAAGCTCTAGTCCAAGTAAGTTCAGAGGAGAAGATTTTTGAAGTTTTAACTATAAACATATAGAGAAAACCCATGACCCCCCGGGGCGGGGCCAATTTTGAACAATCTTTGTAGAGGTCCACTAGACGATGAATCATGCCAAATATCTAAGCTCTAAGCAACGTAAGTTCAGAAGAGATTTTTGATTTTATTTACTATAAACATATAGAGAAAACCCATGACCCCCCGGGGCGGGGCCAATTTTGATCCAAAGGCCATAATTTGAACAATCTTTGTAGAGGTCCACTAGACGATGAATCATGCCAAATATCTAAGCTCTAGTCCAAGTAAGTTAAGAGGAGAAGATTTTTGAAGTTTTAACTATAAACATATCAAGTATACCCATGACCCCCCAGGGCGGGGTCAATTTTGACCCCAAGGCCATAATTTGAACAATCTTTGTAGAGGTCAACTAGACGATGAACCATGCCAAATATCTAAGCTCTAGTCCAAGTAAGTTCAAAGGAGAAGATTTTTGAAGTTTTCACTATAAACATATAGAGAAAACCCATTACCCCCGGGGCGGGGCCAATTTTGAATCCAAGGCCATAATTTGAACAATCTTTGTAAAGGTCCACTAGACGATGAATCATGCCAAATATCTAAGCTCTAGTCCAAGTAAGTTCAGAGGAGAAGATTTTTGAAGTTTTAACTATAAACATATAGAGAATACCCATGACCCCCCGGGGCGGGGCCAATTTTGACCCCAGGGCCATAATTTGAACAAACTTTGTAGAGGTCCACTAGACGATGAATCATGCCAAATATCTAAGCTCTAGGCCAAGTAGGTTCAGAGGAGAAGATTTTTTAAGTTTTCACTATAAACATATAGAGAAAATCCATGACCCCCGGGGCGGGGCCAATTTTGACCCAAGGGCCATAATTTGAACAAACTTTGTAGAGGTCCACTAGACGATGAATCATGCCAAATATCTAAGCTCTAGGCCAAGTAAGTTCAGAGGAGAAGATTTTTTAAGGTTTTCACTATAAACATATAGAGAAAACCCATGACCCCTCGGGGCAGCGCCAATTTTGACCCAAAGGCCAAAATTTGAACAAACTTTGTAGAGGTCCACTAGACGATGAATCATGCCAAATATCTAAGCTCTAGTCCAAGTAAGTTAAGAGGAGAAGATTTTTGAAGTTTTAACTATAAACATATCAAGTATACCCATGACCCCCAGGGCGGGGCCAATTTTGACCCCAAGGCCATAATTTGAACAATCTTTGTAAAGGTCCACTAGACAATGAATCATGCCAAATATCTAAGCTCTAGTCCAAGTAAGTTCAGAGGAGAAGATTTTTGAAGTTTTAACTATAAACTTATAGAGAATACCCATGACCCCCCGGGGCGGGGCCAATTTTGACCCCAGGGCCATAATTTGGACAAACTTTGTAGAGGTCCACTAGACGATGAATCATGCCAAATATCTAAGCTCTAGGCCAAGTAAGTTCAGAGGAGAAGATTTTTGAAGTTTTCACTATAAACATATAGAGAAAACCCATGACCCCCCGGGACAGGGCCAACTTTGACCCCAGGGCCATAATTTGAACAAACTTTGTAGAGGTCCACTAGACGATGAACCATGCCAAATATCTAAGCTCTAGGCCAAGTAAGTTCAGAGGAGAAGATTTTTTAAGGTTTTCACTATAAACATATAGAGAAAACCCATGACCCCCCGGGTCGGGGCCAATTTTGACCCCAGGGCCATAATTTGAACACACTTTGTAGAGGTCCACTAGACGATGAACCATGCCAAATATCTAAGCTCTAGGCCAAGTAAGTTCAGAGGAGAAGATTTTTTAAGTTTTCACTATAAACATATAGAGAAAACCCATGACCCCCCAAGGGGCCAATTTTGACCCCAGGGCCATAATTTGAACAAACTTTGTAGAGGTCCACTAGACGATGAATCATGCCAAATATCTAAGCTCTAGGCCAAGTAAGTTCAGAGGAGAAGATTTTTTAAGTTTTCACTATAAACATATAGAGAAAACCCATGACCCCCGGGACGTGGCCAATTTTGACCCCAGGGCCATAATTTGAACAATCTTGGTAGAGGACCATTTGGTGATCCTACCTACCATATATCAACGGCCTAAGCCTTGTGGTTTGGGAGAAGAAGATTTTTAAAGTTTTTCCTTTTGGTTGCCATGGCAACCAGAGTTCTGTATGGAATTGAATTCTTTGAACAACTTTGATAGAAGACAACCCAAGGAACCTATGAAGTTTTATTAATATTGGCCTAGCGGTTAAGGAGGAGATGTCTTTTAAGTAAATTGTTGACGGACGACGCACGCCGCACGACGGACAAAAGGCGATCACAAAAGCTCACCATGTCACAAAGTGACAGGTGAGCTAAAAAGGCAATTTCATAAAAAAAAATCTAAAAAGATATTATCATAAATTGGAAATAAAATTTAGTAGAATTACGTATGGTTATGTAAATCAATAATAAATCCAAAAATATTTATATAATGTGATTGTAAGTCTTAATAAGAACAATTAATATCTGCCATAAATAGAATGATACAAGAAAATCCAAATAGACATTATTTAAGAGTCGGTAGTTGCACTTGCAAAATGATAATCATATTTATCAGATATATGAAACAGCTGAAAGTTCTCAAACATAGACATTTATGTTCAAATATCACCGGTAAATAAAAATAATTGACCTAGTGACCTAGTTTTTGACCTGGGTTGACCCAATATGGAACTTGACCTAGCTTATGTTAAGATGATCATTCTGACCAAGTTTCATTAAGATAAGGCTAAAATTGTGACCTCTATTTTGTTCACAAGGTTTTTCTAATAATTGACCTAGTGACCTAGTTATTGACTGCGGATGACCCAATATCGAACTTGACCCAGATTTTATAGAGATGATCATTCTGACCAAGTTGCATTAAGATTAGCCTAAAATTGTGACCTCTATTGTGTTCACAAGGTTTTTGTACTAATTGACCTAGTGACCTAGTTATTGACCGCGGATGACCCAATATCGAACTTGACCTAGATTTTATAAGGATGATCATTCTGACCAAGTTGCATTGAGATTAGGCTAAAATTGTGACCTCTATTGTGTTCACAAGGTTTTTGTACTAATTGACCTAGTGACCTAGTTATTGACCGTGAATGACCCAATATCAAACTTGACCTACATTTTACAGCGATGATCATTCTGACCAATTTGCATTGAGATTAGGCTAAAATTGTGACCTCTATTGTGTTCACAAGGTTTTTCTACTAATTGACCTAGTGACCTAGTTATTGACCGCGGATGACCCAATATCGAACTTGACCTAGATTTTATAGAGATGATCATTCTGACCAAGTTGCATTGAGATTAGGCTAAAATTGTGACCTCTAATGTGTTCACAAGGTATTTCTACTAATTGACCTACTTACCTAGTTTTTGACCCCAGATGACCCAATATCGAACTTGACCTAGATTTCATAGAGATGATCAGTCTGACCAAGTTTCATAAAGATTAGGTCAAAATTGTGACCTCTGTTGTGTTCACAAGGTTTTTCTAATAATTGACCTAGTGACCTAGTTATTGACTGCGGATGACCCAATATCGAACTTGACCTAGATTTTATAGAGATGATTATTCTGACCAAGTTGCATTGAGATTAGGCTAAAATTGTGACCTCTATTGTGTTCACAAGGTTTTTGTACTAATTGACCTAGTGACCTAGTTGTTGACCGCGGATGACCCAATATCGAACTTGACCTACATTTTATAGAGATGATCATTCTGACCAAGTTGCATTGAGATTAGGCTAAAATTGTGACCTCTATTGTGTTCACAAGGTTTTTCTACTAATTGACCTAGTGACCTAATTATTGACCGCGGATGACCCAATATCGAACTTGACCTAGATTTTATAGAGATGACCATTCTGACCAAGTTGCATTGAGATTAGGCTAAAATTGTGACCTCTATTGTGTTCACAAGGTTTTTCTACTAATTGACCTAGTGACCTAGTTTTTGACCCCAGATGACCCAATATCGAACTTGACCTAGATTTTATAGAGATGATCAGTCTGACCAAGTTTCATAAAGATTAGGTCAAAATTGTGACCTCTATTGTGTTCACAAGCAATTGTGAACGGACGGACGGACGGACGGACGGACGGACGGACGGACGACGGACGAAGAGTGATCACAAAAGCTCACCTTGTCACTACGTGACAGGTGAGCTAAAAAATAAAAAAATACATAATAAGAAATATATTTATATGATATGTAACTATATTTTTTAATGAACCCTTACCGTGCTGTAGTTGCAAAAATGCTGTGCAAAAATGCAACACACTTGCAGTCTCCCAATGTCGCATTATTGCATACTTTTTATTATACGTTTGGCGCCTTAAGGGTTTATTGAGATTTAGATCCCAATGTGTTCATTTCATTTGATGCTGATGTTTTCTGATTTCTTTTGATAAATATTTGTTGATGTCAATTTTTTTTATCAAATATTCCAACAGGCCTTACATTGCAGAAATAAATGTTTTAACATTGTGTAATACTTCAATATATAATTATGATGTTTTTAATACTTTTAAGTCGAGATTTACATTTAAGATGAGGTTTAGTCATAGCCTTTGCTTCGTTGTCGGCATTTGACGCCAAAAAACTCCAACTTTAGCTGTTACCCTAAAAAATCATTCAAGGTATTCAAATGAAACTTGGTACACGTGTTCGCCAGTACAATACACACAAGTACAGCAAGACTGATACACATCATGGTGTATATCATTTACTCCAGATTAATGCCCCTTTTACATTAAAAATGTTATGTTTTTGTTATGTGCAGTGAGACAATACTTTAAGTATTTATTATCCAATCATGATAGAACTTGGTAAGAGGGTTTTATGGAAAAAATGTCCTTGTTAAGTTTGATGGTAAGGCCAATCACATAGGTAACTCGGGAATTCTGGATCTTTTACATTAAAAACTGGTAGAGGTATTTCATGTGAGGACAATAATTCAAGTACCATATTTATTATCCAATCATGATGAAATTTGCTGACATTGTATGCATACTATCTGGTGTTAAATTCTATTTGAAGTTAAATTGTGTGATAAATCACCATAGTAATTCATTTTATATTATGATTTGTATGACTGTGATAGAAGCTCCAAACAGGGATTCCAGTTTTCTGCCAAGTGCTTTTCCAGTGATATTGAGTTAATGCTTACCAACAGAAGTGAAAAGGATTTACAGTTGAATACCCTCAAACTTTGGCATATTATAATTATGATTTATATCAGGGGCATACCCACTCCAGTATGCCCGAGCGTACAAATGAATTAAGGTTTCCTGCGAAATGGCAAATACTTAAAAGTTCGGGAATAAAAATAGAAAACTTAAGTGTTTATGTATTTGTAACTTTGCAATTGTTAAGTGTGCAATCAGAATCATTTAAAATATTTTATTTATAAATGTATTCTTAAAAAATGTCTTAAGGCAGGAGATACTGGTCCCAGTACAACTCCATACAACATAATCAGATACTCCTTAACTTTTTGACACCTACCTCATGTGTTTGGGTGTACAGTTCATAATTCAGGTACATGTATGCAACTGTAAATGTAGCTTATATCAACATTAATCAGTTAAAGCTGCACTCTCACAGATTGAACGTTTTGACAACTTTTTCATTTTTTGTCTTGGAAAGAGCAATTTTTTGCATAAATATCTGCAAACCAATGATAAAGGATTGCTGACAAAAGATCAAATCGCAGATTTTTCATATTTCCGTTCGAAAATGTTGTATGGCTTAAACCGTTACTAATGGATGTCCTTGACTGTGACCATTTGACCTTCTACTGTCCTATTACTGTGATATATAATGAATTTGAAAATAGAGATTTATATTTTGTATAGAATATAATGAACATGAGCATGGCTCATAACAAATGCAATCTGCAAAGCAGTAATCATAACCATAAACTTATATTAAAATGTTTTATTAATTAAAAGTGTTCATACTCGTAATCAGTTTAGATGTATTTGAAAATCTGCTCAAAATTAATAAATTATTTTCATTACGTTTTCAGGCGGTGTTCAACACTGTCTTATATATTTTTACTCGGATGTATTTTTTGGATGTTTATTTGCCTGTTTTTATTCATTAAAGGTTTAAAGATACATATTTGTTCTTTCTCGTTTGTCTAATTTGTTACTCTTTATGATGGTTAAGTATATTTCTTTGGATATTCTGATTGCCAAGAGTGACTAGACATTTTGATTGTCCTGAGTGACTTTAGACATTCAGAATGCCAAGAGTGACTATCGACATTCAGAATGCCAAGTGTGACTTTCGACATTCAGAATGCCAAGTGTGGCTTTAGAAATTTGGATTGGCAAGAGTGGTTTTAGACAGTCTGATTGCCAAGTGTGGCTTTAGACAGAATGTCAAGAGTGATATTAGACAGTCAGAGTGGCTTAAGACAGTCAGAATGCCAAGAGTGGCTTTATACAGTCAGAATGCCAAGAGTGGCTCAAGACAGTCGGAATGCCAAGAGTGGCTTTAGACATTCAGAATGCCAAGAGTGGCTTAAGACAGTGGGATTGCCAAGTGTGGCTTAAGACAGTGGAATTGCCAAGAGTGGCTTAAGACAGTGGGATTGCCAAGATAGGCTTTAGACAGATGGAATGCCAAGAGTGGCTTAAGACAGTGGGATTGCCAAGAGTGTCTTAAGACAGTGGGAATGCCAAGAGTGGCTTAAGACAGTGGAATTGCCAGGATAGGCTTTAGACAGTTGGAATGCCAAAAGTGGCTTAAGACAATGGGATTGCCAAGATAGGCTTTAGACAGTGGGATTGCCAAGAGTGGCTTAAGACAGTGGAATTGCCAGGATAGGCTTTAGACAGTTGGAATGCCAAAAGTGGCTTAAGACAGTGGAATTGCCATGATAGGCTTTAGACAGTGTGATTGCCAACAGTGGCTTAAGACAGTGGGAATGCCAAGAGTGGCTTAAGACAGTGGGATTGCCAAGAGTGGCTTAAGACAGTGGAATTGCCAGGATAGGCTTTAGACAGTGGGATTGCCAAGAGTGGCTTAAGACAGTGGGATTGCCAAGATAAGCTTTAGACAGATGGAATGCCAAGAGTGGCTTAAGACAGTGGGATTGCCAAGAGTGGCTTAAGACACTGGGATTGCCAAGAGTGGCTTAAGACAGTGGGCTTGCCAAGAGTGGTTTTATGACAGTTAGAATGCCAAGAGTGGCTTTAGGCAGATTGATTGCCAAGAGTGGCTTTAGACATTTAGATTGCCATGAACAGCTTTAGATATTCAGAACGCCAACAGTGGCTTTAAAAGTTTGGAATGCCAAGACATCTAAAATTTGAGGTCATCAGGTCAAGGTTAAAGTGACCTTTATAGATTAAATAGTATCCAACTAAACCAACTGACTGGGTCCTCGATTTCTTAGAGAAGTTGGTGTTAACTTAAAATAAAGGTCGAGAGGTCTAGTCAGCATCACAATTGCCTTTAGCAATAAAATTGTTTTTTAATCAAGAAGTTAAACTTCAAAACCCAGAGCCCATTCATTTACAGGAAAGTCCTGTCAAGTAGACGACCCCTATTAAGTTTATGCTTTATGTCACAGTGATGTTAGCAATAAAATAAAAACTCAACCTAGGGTAGTCAAATTTCACAGAAAGGTTTGTTTTATCACAAACTAAGTCAATTGTCAAAATAAAATTCTATAATACAGGGTTAGCGCACTCGCTTCCCGGCCTGGGCACATGTGAGTTTGGTTAGTCGTCAACAAGCCAGACAAGTGGGTTTTCTCAGGGTACTTCGGTTTCCCCCCACAACACAAGACCACACTCTCGTGCAACATAGTACCAACGAGAGTGATTAATTTAAGTCGCAATAGCTTGTTTCACAATCATTGTAAAATTAAATAAGTTGAAACAAATAAATACTGTTTATTCTTTGGTTTGATATAAGTTAAGTAAAATGTTATTATTTTGTGACTTTAATTACTTTTAACTATTCCAGACATATTAGTGTGCAAAGTAGCCATAATCGAACCTGTGGAAAAATTTAACTGCTACATGCCAAATATTCTACCCAGTCTCATCAAACTTAGTCAGTTCAATTAAAGCCACAACATAATACACTCCATATTAGAATCTGAGAATCATGCAGAGTAGGTCATCTTCCTGTCAGCCAATCTGAGTGTTCCTTCCACTATATATATATCAGTGTGTGTATACCACATGATAAATGACGTCATATAATATGCTACGTCGGAAGGCAAAAATTTGCTTAAAATGAAGACTTAAATCAAAGATAACTTTTCATTTACAACACCATTTTAAATGAAACAAAGGGCAGTCTATGCCGCTTAAAGAACCTCGCCTTCGTTTTATTACCAAAGTTGATATGGTGATTAGTTTCATCAAACGCTTTTCCCAAATAATGTGTTGACAGCGCTCCGTGAGACGACTGTATTGTGAAAAGGTTTGTCAAAGTGTTTTCGGAAACTTAACTCGCAATCAAATTCTGGTAAAAGACCGAAGGTGGGGCTCCGTAAGCAGCGTAGACTGCGCTATGTTCCATTTAAAATGGTGAAGAAGTAGTGAAGTTATCTTTGTTTAAAGTATTTTTTCAAATAAAAATATTGCCTTCCGACGTAGCATTTATAACGCAATTTATCACGTGGTATACACACACTTTATATTGAAAGTCAGCAAGGAATTAACATTTATTCAATATTCAACTGGTAATCCAAGATTGTTACCGAGATACAATCTTAGAAGTTTAAACAAGGAAGTATGTGTACTGTAGTCAGATTGTCTCCAGTTAATTTCGTGGACTTGTATGAACATGAAAAGCTTTAGTAGAGGGGCAGGGCCTTCAGTGAAGGCCCTCATGGTGTGTACATATAAAAGCCCAAGCATAACAAGTTTGACATTTTATTTCCTAAATATACCATATATGGATTGAATGTGTAAGTATCGCGGTTCATTGGTGTATGTAAAATTTGGTCATTCCACTATCCGAAGGACTTGACTTTGATCTGTGCAGTGACCAAATGTTTTCATACACAGATGCAATTATAAAATACTAAATGTGTATAATTACACTCATTTGCAAAATTTCACCGGGATAATCCAACTACAACGCTGAATAACAACACTTTCATGACAGTTTAACATAGAATGATTTTGGCTGCTAGAACAACGGCAGTGTCGAGAACATCTCACTTTTCATCAACATCATGTACATTTTACCGTAGTATAATTGTCATGTGACCAATCACAATCATTGTTTTATTAAGATGAAAGGTTTCCGAGCATGTAATATTAACTCAAAGAATGTCTATATCGGAGGAAGTGCAATAGGAATGTAAATATTACTAATTGTAAAAAGATTTGAACAATCAAAAGCAATAATTTTTTTTCCATAACACTCCGACAATTATTTTGCTTCACAATAATTGTAAGTTCCTATCATATCTTAATGGTTTCAAAATTAACTGTGAAAACTGAACTCAACATATATACTATCATTTATCAATTTTGCACCCTAAATCAAATGTATCTTTATTTTCAATTTAGTTTCTTGTCTAAATACCATGCCAGCCTCACAATGATTTATTTACATTTAAAACTCGTATATACAACACAAATACTGGTATGAACACTCTCTAGTATGGACAAATGTTTATGATAGTGCATCCTTCAATATCAGAATTTCAGAGAAAAAAAAGAATTCCAATTCAGTCTCTTGTCTAAATACCACCCAGTCTCCTAATGATTTATTCATTCACATAATTCACATTACAAACTCTTTATTTCAACACAATTATACACATTTTCCCACTTCCACTTCACTAAATGCACCACGTTTGAGTCCACACTTCATACAAGTCATGTGTCAATCTTTTTCTAAGCTCCTCCTTAATGAGCACATTGTAGATTAATAAAGATGAGAAGATTTAATGAATACAAGTAAAAATACAAGTAAAATTATCTTAAAAAAATATTGCTGCGAAACAATGCTGTATATTTAATAGTACTAGCACAGTAGGGCACACAGCTATGTATCGTTAGTCACACCCATATATCTAAGCCCCGCCTCTTCCACCTCACTTCTATGGTTGTAAATTTTAAACGGTATGCATTTAGCGACTCCCTATCATCCTGAGGTCTGCAACATTGCTTCCATATCGAATGTGAAGATGATCTCGTTTATAATGTCTTTGATTTCGTTCAATGTTATGTCCTCCTTAAAGACCTGAAATGGCAACACACACAGTTCATTTTGAGCAATAAAATACAGTTCGAAGCAAACGCAGGCTCTTAGGTCGAGTCCCACAATAAAGTAGGATTAAATAGGAACAGTTACTTTAGTTTAAAACATAAAAAGGACAAAGTAGGATGTTTTTGTGACAAAAAGTAGGAATACCGTAAAGGAATTTTGTACATCAGCTTAAGATCATTAATAACTATTTTCTATCACAACAAACATTTTTATTGTCTACCAGTAATACCTATTTCATCAAACCTGTGATGAAACTAAGCCCGTAACGACAGTTTCAAGATGTTAAAAAATTATGTCATCAGTCCATCAGAGATCAGCAATGTTTAGATTGACTAATACATGCCACTTTGGACTCCCAAAGTAATCAGTTAAAAATACTAACAATTGAAAATAAACACTGATAATCGGTGATTTTTTTAAACATTATTTTTACTGCCTCTGCCTTGCAAATTGGGAATAAAGTTGACTTTGGGAAAAATACAAAATCAGGCCAAAACAGCTAATATAATGGCAAATATACATGTTTTCACTTTTTGGTGCATACACTATGCTGTGAAAGACTAAGTCTTGTCAAGATTTTGTTTATATTTCAAGAAATTCATTGCTTTTTAATTCATTAACATCATCTGCATTTATCAAATTGGGAAAAAATTATAAAATTTTGGGGAAAATGAACAGTTTTTTGCAAGGGGAAACAGCCTTTAAAAGGCAGTGAATTGCACCAAAAAAATCACTGATAGTAAATCAACATTTTTTAAAACAAAGAGTAGGAATAATAGGTTTAAACTAAAGTAGGAGAGAATAGGTTTGTTCTCTGGAGAGTCAGTAAATGTGTGGCACTATGCTTGTCCCCTTGACAATTATGTATATTGTAATTGCTAACACAGTGTTCTCAATAAAAACCGGCTGTCGGCCAAAATGGACGGTTCAAGTGGCAAAAGGGCCGCTTCAAATTTGGAAAACTAAATTTATTTTTTCAGTAGAATAAGTAGAAGCTGGTCAGTTGCTTTACTATTTGAGACGGTTCAACCAAAACTTTTTGAGAACCCTGCTAACACTATTGACCAGGTTTCATGACCATATCTTAAACAATTTTGAGTGACCAATGTATTTACCACATTTCATGTAAACATCTTGAAATATTATTTTTTTAACGGTCAAGTATAATTTCATGGCATTATAAGTATAAAACCAAAGCAATATCCAGATAACAAGGTAGCGCAACCAGTTAACCATTACTATCTCGCTTTATGCACTGGATTATTGGAGACTTAATAATGTTTGTCTGATAATAATTCTATCACAAGGGGCTGTCACATGGGAATAATGGTGAATTAAGAGGGCAGCACGGCGCATTTCTGGCAGACAGAAGGACACAGGCGAAGCCCCATGCTCAAAACGCTTAGGCAATAGCGGAAACACTAAAACTGTGTTTGATTAAAGACACAAACAGATTGTAAGAATTAAGCTTCAAAAGCCATATAAACCTACCTTCCACCAGGGACGATCGGCAGTCCTGTTATGTGGCACCTCTAAGCCGTGACACAATATGGAGAAGTAAAGTACAGCTATTGCGATATGCTGGGGTTTGTAGCGGAGCGCGAGGGGGGAATGGTACGTGTCTCGCAGGATTCCCCAACATGTGCGCGTCAACGGAAATGTGGACCATGTCACAGGATCAAACCAGTCCTCAAGGTATTTGAGATAGTGAAGCAAAAACTGAAATGTTATTTGCAATGATCAATTTAGGGGTGAGATAGGTCTAGTGGTATAGGTGTCCGCCTCTCACCCAAGGGGTACTTTCCTATTGCCTCTCAAAAAGGACACAGTACAGCAGTGAGTTCAGTAAGGCGAGCGTTTAAATCCCTGTTGCAACGCAGTGCATACACTTCAAGCAGTGAACCAAACAGCAAACGTTCGCCGCAAACATATTTACTAAACGCTTGGCTGGTTTCTGCCAAGGAAACGTACTGGTGATTGATTTAAATCAGCTTTCAGCAGTCTTTACAAGCGAGCAAAAATAAATTATGTGTAGTATAAACCAATTCAGGTCCAATATACTAATGGCCATAAGCAACTTGACCACTAATCTCGGCTCAAACTGTGCAATGATGATTAAACTAAATCAGAATTAGAGTATCTGTCCCCTTTTCATCCTAGGACTGTATCACATGCAGCCATTTGAGTTGTATGTTTTACTGTTGTCAATCTATCACAAATGTACTTAAATGTGCCCGACAATGTTTTAAGCGTCAGAAATTTGCTTCAAATTGATATTAAAATCAAATACTCATTATCTTAAATTGAACTTTATGGATAAAACCTCTATACAAACCATACAATAGTCATGTATGGCAAGAAAATATTCCTATATCCAGAAGCATGAAACTACACAATCCTATTGGACTAATGGTACAGGTACTTCAATTAAGACACGCAGGCCAAATTAAAATTGCTCAAAATGTATATATGTTTGAAGCATTCCTAAGCATATGTACCTTGTGTGGATGGTAGACCACAGATTTAAATTGCAGACTGCGTAGTAGGAAGAGCTCACAGTTGACGACGGAGTCCCGATATTGCCAATACTTCTCTCCCATTTCAAGGGGCGGCTTATCACGATTTAACGTCCTAGAAATAAAACATCAAGCCCTACACACATATAGGCATCATCTTATCTAGAATACGACAAAATATCGTAATATAAAGAATTTCAATTAAATAGATTTTTTGAGTGTCACAAATAAAATTGAATATTTTACTTTTAAAATCCAATAAACTTTGCCTAAACTGACCATTTAAAATCTTAAGTTTTGAAATAAACATAATTACCGGTACTACTCAGAAATTTTAATTTGAAACAAGAGCACCGCGAAACGGAGCATTATACGCCCGAAGATGATTCGGCTTGAGGTCTTTAATAAACATTTAGCTGAGAATACAAGTTTAAAAGTAGCAGGACTTTGAAAGTGCTCACAACACATCCTTTTAATGTAGCAATAATTTGTTTAAAGTTATCTAAAAATTGCTTTATTGGTTACAAAGTTGTGGCTAGGAAACGTTTTCTAAAAATTCCTTTATTAGTAGTAACACAAAGTTGTGGCCTGGACACGCAATTACTAACGCCCCCCAGTGAAATTAGCCTTTGAGGTACGGACCTGGAAAGCATGCTTGACAAATCCTTTTAATGCAGAGATTATTTGTATAAAGTTATTTGAAAATTGCTTCAGTAGTAACCCAGTTATGGCCTGGACATGGAATTGCTAACGTCCCCCCCCCCCATGGTGATTCTAGTGTTTGAGGTATGGACCTGGAAATTGCCCGCGACACATCCTTTTAATGTAATGATGCTTTGTATAAAGTTATTTGAAAATGACTTTATTAGTGACCAAGTTGTGGCCCGAACACGGATTTGCTAACGCACCCCCATGGTGATTCTAGTCTTTGAGGTATGGACCTGGAAATTGCGCGCGACACATCCTTTTAATGTAGTGATGATTTGTATAAAGTTATTTGAAAATCGCTTTATTAGTTACCAAGTTATGGCCCGGACACGGAATTACTAACGCCCCCCAGTGAAATTAGCCTTTGAGGTACGGACCTGGAAAGCATGCTTGACAAATCCTTTTAATGTAGAGATTATTTGTATAAAGTTATTTGAAAATTGCTTCAGTAGTAACCCAGTTATGGCCTGGACATGGAATTGCTAACGTCCCCCCCCCCCATGGTGATTCTAGTGTTTGAGGTATGGACCTGGAAATTGCGCGCGACACATCCTTTTAATGTAATGATGCTTTGTATAAAGTTATTTGAAAATGACTTTATTAGTGACCAAATTGTGGCCCGGACACGGATTTGCTAACGCACCCCCATGGTGATTCTAGTCTTTGAGGTATGGACCTGGAAATTGTGCGCGACACATCCTTTTAATGTAGTGATGATTTGTATAAAGTTATTTGAAAATCGCTTTATTAGTTACCAAGTTATGGCCTGGACACGGAATTGCTAACGGACGGACAGACGGACAGACGATGAAGGCCATAACATAATACGACCCTTCGGGCGTATAAAAAGGGATAAGATGGGCCCATAGAGTTTTAACATACATATGTCAAAGACAGTGTAAAAATGTGAGCACTTAAAGGGAATGCAAACCCTTGTGCGCTTTTTTCACTTAATCAAAGAAAATGTCTAAAAAAATCACTACCGGTAATCAATATTGCACTTGTTACAGATGTGGTTATAATATGATAGGTCAGGAAACCAAAAAGAAACTTTTTTCATTTTCCTTAGTTCAGTATCTCACTGGTCACGTTATATTATAACATAACAATATCTTAAAAACAATATTTTCATTAATATTTTAATTATGTTATATAGATACTTTTACACTAAAAGTACTTGTACTTCTCTTTAAATTTAAAATGAAAATGTAGGAAATAAAAGTTAAGAAATGACTTAAGATGTTTTTGAATACCGGTCCTGGTTTTAAATGTATCATAAACATATGGCTGGGATTGATATTCAACTGAAGAAAACTTTATATAACAAAGCAAGAGTCAAACCTGTAAGTGACATTGACAACGTCACGCAGACTGATGTGTTGTTCTTCCTCAACTTTTCCAGCAAGGTACAGGCAAGTGGCAGCTATCAGCTGGGAAATAGATGATCATAAGTAAATATGTAACCAGTTTCAAAATCAACCAAGCAATACATGTAAATGTACTATAAATTAAAAGCTTTGATTAGCTTGAATACTAGGAGCTATGATTCAGAAATATGATATTCATTTCAAGTCAAAATAGTTGTGTGTGTTGGGTACTTCTTTAGACCTTGCGGTTAAGGATAACCCGTGAAAGTGCAAGCACTTATTTCCAATGGGGTCCTTTTTGTTTTTGCTGAAGGACAGCACGCAGAAAAGAAAGTTGTGGGATACAAGGAAGTCTGGGTGCGATACCCTAGTTCTTTTTCAAAGAGACACCTTGGTTCTTTTATGTGCTTGGTGTAAAGCACTGATACACAAAGGTACAACTTTCCTATTTTAAACCAGTACTGAGTGCACCACTTTTCCAAGCACTACCTTTTAAATGCCAAGTGCCAGGCAGCGGAGCTACTTGTACCAACTTTTAACGTCTTTCGGTATGAACTTTACTGTATATTCAACTTACATCTTATGTGTACAATGGATTAAACTTTAATAAAATAAATAAAATATGTTGGCATTTTATTTATATATAAATGTATAAATATTCATGAACTATTTAAGGCGATACTTAAAGCATATGGTTCAGTGACCCAGTAATTCGTAATAGCCATATTTCTATTACTTACATATGGGTCAAAATCATCCAACTTGTTTTCTCTAAAAAATCTGTGATACAGTACACAGGTCGTAGAGAGAGGAATTGTCTTCATGCGCAACTTCATTCCTGAAATATTTATAGCAGTGCATAAAATTGCCTCACTGCTTCTGTTCACAATTAACAAATACATGTAGCAAAGATTATGGAAGCCGTCATGGACCTATAAACCATGGATTGGCAACTCTCATCTGTGTTAATGCCATTCGCTCAAACTCACGCGTACAGCGCGATTTCATTCCAAGATCTTATCGTGTGGTCGTTTTCGAGACGTCAGACATCAGCCGAATATACATGTAGTAAAACATTAATTGAAACTAAATATAACTTTAATCAGGAACATTTAAGGTCCTGATTAATACTTCCATAATTAGAGAAAATGCAATAATGACAAACTACAAACATATTACATGCGACATGTCGATCGGTGTTAAAAATAACTATCAGCAGAGCTGGCAGAAATAACCGAAGATCGCCGTTAATCACCGATCTGAGATTCGTTGGAATTTTCCGATATTTGCTGAGCGCGCTTAGGATTGTGGGTAAATTATTATTTCTTATCGTTTCACCGATATTGGGCAGTTGCCAATCCATGGTTTATAGGTCTGTGAAGCCGCCAATATAAAAAAATCGTAAACATGCAGTTGTGCTAGGTTAGAGCAGGAAGTCAACATGAAAAGGACTCTAAGAACCCCTGCGCCTCCTCTTTGGTATGTGTTATTTACGAACTTTTAATGGTCTACTTGGGACTCAAAAGAGGTTACTCATTATTTGGTATGCAAACTCTCAGAATTTTTAAGTGATATTCGTTACTAGTATTTGGGTAGAAAATTAAGGAAGTATTAGGTGTGAGGGGAATACTGTATTTGTTCAAACAGCGTAACATAAAAACAATTGTACACCATCTAAATTTATTGAAAAAACCTCGTTTAATTGAAGATTTTTTTAGAATTTCCAATGCAACGAAGAGATAGGACATAACCAAAATAGTGGAATGTAGCCTGCATGTACATGTAACCCTTAGTAAACGCGAAAATATGTGACAAATAGAATACACTTCTTTTTAGGGATTATGATCTTATTTCAATTTATGCATCTACAACATTGTTTTCTTACCAGCCTCATAAATGAATCTCACAACACGAAAATGCACAAGACCTTCGTTATCACCCATTTTCGGGAAGTCGGCTAAATTAGGTCAGCTAGTAGGAGAACGGTAACTGGACAATTCGGCACCAAACGAATTCGGCATAGTCAATTTGGCACCAACACATTCGGCACCCAGTCGACTCGGCACCATAAAGCATAGTCAATGCGGCACATAATTCAAATTATCTTTAACTCAACTTTTCTCACTTTCATTCGTTATATGGTTCGTTTATTTCAATTAAACTACCTTTCAAAAAAGATTCGATCATCCAATATCATGTATCGTTTTTTTTCAGTAATAACAGATGGCTCAAGATTATGAACATCTGGGTTTTTTGTTATACAGTGTATTTTGTTGTGTTTTCTATATCTTTCTTTACGTCTAAATTTATTTCTGCGGTTCTTATTTTAAACGCCTACGCATGCATTTGTTTATTGGAGGATATTTTGTTTCTTAATTTTTGAACTATAATTAAAGTCAGTAAAATGCGTGCGCTCTGGGTAAGTAATGATTACAAGACACGTTCATTATCAAAAGTTTTATTCAAAATTTAAAGGCAATTCATAAATTATCATAAATAGTCATTTGTAAATACAATTGCTTCAAGGACTGTTCATGTTGATTTTTTTAACATGATATGTATATACATGTCCTTCCCTTTTGCAAAGGCCTCACAAGACGGCGACACTTTATGCACAAATCGTCGATCATTGTTTAATCCAAATACAGTTTTTCAACACCTAATCGAAACATTTAACAGTTAAATAGAAAAATTCTAAAACTATAACTGAAAATCATTCTGTCTGAATATATACGCACACGAATATCATTCAGAAAGTTGCCACGCGACCCCCGTGTACTCATTTAAACCATATGGTTATCAATTAACAATGGTATGTTAAAGATTATTATTAATTTTCACACGGATAGGATTGATTAACGAGACACATGCCGACACACTATTACATGTGTTTCTACAGCTAATAATCTCATCGCACAACAAATAACTCTGTAATAAATTTAAAGTCGTCAGTTTATTTTCATTATGTTTTTAGTAGTTCATGAAGATATTCGATTTAAGTATTCTATGCATACGGAATAAGAAAGCAATTTGTCAATAAAATGATTTAAGTTTAACTAATAATTATATTCCTTTTCGTGTAAATGAATTTACGTTTAAAATCAACTTTAACGAGTTCATTTTCATAAAAATCACATTAAATTGGGTTTTATATCATAGCATCTTTATTTCATTTTGCAAAATACTTTCATATGTTTTATTTTTTATTTTTTGAACAACGAAAGTTTCAGCATAAAGTTTTTATGTTAACGTTTTTATTATGTCACGTATATTGTTTGTTATCTCGAATATTCCTTTTGAATTCAGTATAACAAAAAAAAAACGGATTTAAATGCTTTTAAAATATTTGTACAAGTACTTAAAATTTATAAAACGGTACGGTATATTAATGACAATGAATACAGAAATAAGAATGGAAAACAGAATAAAAAATAAAGTAGCTCTATAAATATTTCGGGGATTAATTATTTTTCTTGAAAAACATTTAAACCCTTAATGCTTGAATACACGAGCAAAAAATAAAATAAAACGGTGCCGAATTATCTTGGTATCCAGTCGGACGGTGCCGAATTGGCGGTGCCGAATTAACATAGGGCCGAAAAGATATGTATGCCGAATTCATTTGGTGCCGAATTGTCCGGAAACCGGTAAAACAGCACACATTTAATTATCTGTTTATTTTGTGTTCAAAAACGCAAACTGTCCATCATCGGAGGGGCACACCTGGCGCCCAAATATTGTTCAAGTGATTTTTTCTTGTTAATATTGGAGAAAAAAAAAACACATTAGTAGACTACATCAGCAGGTAAACTTTTAGACTAAAAGGAGTCACTTCTCCGGAAGGACTCTAGAACTCCCATTGCCACATTGAACTTATATATATACATGTATATATATATATATTTTTAAATCGTATTCAATACCAAATCGTTTCTATGTTGAGCTACCGCGGACGAATAGGTACTGAGCTTCCCAATCGAATCAACAACAACAACAACAACAACAACAACACAATTTACATGATCAACGATCTTGTCGAATATTTATAATTTCCCTTTACTATAATTTCGACTACTAAACACAAGTGTAAACAACACACTTCACGTGTTCTAGTGTTCTTGGCATTTGATATCAGAAAAGTATGCATTCTGTGTGATTCCCATGGTCAACATACTTGAATGCAAGTTTTATTTGAACTAACTAACTAAAATGGACATCTACATAACAACTTGGAGTGGTCCAGAATGTACTAAGGAGACTCGATCAGATGTCTAAATTAGAATTAGAATTAATTTCAATTTAATTAATATTCGTTTTTTTCCGGTGGTTCGTATTTTTTTCAAGATAACTAGATGGGTTTTCGTACTTAAGGTTGACATTTAACATTTAACCGATTTAGTATGGCCAAATCCTCCACATCAAAGTAAGTAATTAAACAATAGTAATTCGGTAATTTTACCAAGATGAATAAATATTTCGGACATATATTCCTTCATAAATAAACTGTACTTCGTTAAATACTGAAGTAAAGCATACATATTTTATTCAAGGACAGACGCCGCGAGTTCGAAGTTGCGAGCCAAAGTAAAGCGCCAAAGTAATGCCTCCTCTATCACTAAATTCAGTAATCCACCCCCTGTATCAGTTGGCGTAAACAAACTATTACATGAAGTTTTATTCTACCATTTTTTTAGTTTACAACAAACACTAGTGTTGTACATTGCCTGTAACCCAGTCGTTTGAGAAACTTGAATCAAAATGTAAATTTAAATGTTAGTAATGTGAAAACCGCTGCCACACTCGTAAAAATATTGCTTCAACTCAGTGATCACTCGTTCTTATTCATCAGAGGTTTGATAATAAAAAAATCGGGTACGCAAAACATCATCACTCTGGCGTACGAGAATGTGATCACTCGGTGGGAAAAAAAATGATATTACAAATATCCGCTTTTTCAGTCATCATACAGACGTTTTTGTTGCTCGTTATCCTACGTAATTGGAAATGACGTCGTTGTTTTTCGTCAAAATGAATTCAGTTATTGTGCTCGTATTGTACATTTTTAAGCCCATGCTGTGAGCCGATGTCGCTGTTGTTCGAAACCTATCGACAGTACTTCCCCGAAAATCACATTTTTTAGGTACTACGTATTGATCAGCGTTTGTGACTGTGTTTGTTTCTCTTGAATTGTTTTTGCATTATGTACTCCGAATTGTATTCCTCCGTCTGCAGATAGAGATGGGGTTTCTAATCATTGAAGTACTTGGGGTTTATTAGTATTTGTTTCATCATTAAGTTTCCTCAAATTAATGAATACTTTGATACGATTTCCCTTTTACGTTTTTTTCTTTATTCAGGATTGTTGGGATAAGAGTGAGGTTGGGAACGTAAACTGGTTAAACTCCCAGTAAATTTAGGTTTTACTGACCGTTCCAATGTGGTACCTAACCACGTGATAAACATACCTAGTTTTTTTGTTGTTGTTGTTTTTTTGGCGGGGGGGGGCGTTCTGGAGGTTTCGGCTCCCTTTTTGGTTTCACAGTTCTATTTTATATGACTGCTTACTGATACTTTCAGTGTTTTACATTCACTACATAGTGTCGTCATCTTTTGCACAAACTTGTAACACATATCGAGTAGGTTGACATAAGGGTCGGCGGGGAAGGTGATTTTTTAACATAACTTAAAATTAGAGAATGTCACTACACCATTTATTATTCAAAAGGTATAGATTGCTTTTTTATATACGTATAGATTGTGGTCTAAATTCGCTCCCTGCGTATATTCGCTCATTGCATATATACATAGAAGGCCAAAGTTTATCAACGCCTTTTAATAACATATTATTACTTGAAGACGAATAATTACAATTAAATTTGCTGTTGTCCAGACGTCCAGTCCTTATCTTCAATAAAAAACGTTAGCATCCAAATAGTGTTTATGATTTATATTCGTAACGTCATCATTAAATTATTTCATCTGATGACTTGTACAAACTCACTGAACATATGTTTAATTTATCGCATTAAGTTCTGTCCTATATTTTCGGCGGTGACTCGCTGCACGGCAAATTTGTTCCTTCATTTTGTTGTACAAAAGTTCTTGCTATCTGACCTTTATTTACGTCCCCTTGTGAATCTTTCTGTGCGCATGCGTTTTAAGGACCCTACCGCCACTGTTTGAAAACAAACTTGATCAGACTTGTATTTTGACATTTTCCCCAACTGTCAACGAAAAATGACGAGTCCATTGGTATGACATTTTGCTTTTTAATTGCATGAAGTTAAGATAATTTTGCAATAACTCCGATACGTTCTGTTATTTTAGAAGCAGATTCACAAGACTTGTTTATATATTTGTTCTGTCAAAAATTATCATAACGTAATTCTTACTAAATTACAGTATGGTTGTGCAGTTCTTTTCTGTCAAATATGGTAACAATGAAAAGCAACGGCTATCACTAATAGAACTTGCCATCATTTTTTAAAGACACCATCTTAAAGCATTGTGACATGGTTAAGATTGGGTGACACAGGTCATGGCGGACACTAGTCCCCCTAAATTGCTGTCAACGAGTTTTGATGATTTTTTTTACTACAGCAGACTCAAGATGTCATAAGAGAGATACATAAGAAATGTTGAATTTATAGAATAATATCCCTGACGGCTCATTATTGTAACTAGACAATGTCAGATCATTGCCCTTTCCCGTCATTTTGCAAGATAAAGACATGAGCCCAGTCATGAAAACTGATAGTGCATGTGTATGCTAATGTTTGAATGTCATTGGCCAAACTACTGTCAAATCAAAGCAAAATGAAATATTTTGTAATTTTTTGAATGAAAGGAAATTGACTCGATTGACAGCACAACCCACAAATCTGTAAAAATATTAAACTGGGGTCACTCTGTAAGATTCAATGATCAAATTTAGCACTGCACTGGTAAGATGCTCAAAATCTTGATTTTATATAGTGAGGCTTGTTGTTGTTTTTTTACCAAGCATAATAAAATGGGCATTTTCATCGAAATTCTAATTTGAGATAATGAGATATTTAAAAAAGAAAATTAAAAGAAGTAACATACGAATAATAACTTTATTGATGTAATGATTCTTCTTAGATAGATATTTTTAACGGTGTATATTGCACTACAGTACAGTATGTGTAAGGTGATGAACAGTAAATAATTCAGTTACCAAAGTGGTACATGTACACATTTAATGATTTAACATGTACAAAATGTGACACGGGATAATTGTTACATATTTGTTTTGAAGGAGGATCCGTCGCTGGAGCGGCACTTTAAAGGTCACCGTGACACGGTGACGAGTGTCGACTTCAACCCCAACATGAAACAACTTGGTAAGCAAACATGAGCATATTTATAAATGACATTGAAATAATGTTCATTAAGCTGATGAGTAGAGTTAATAAAGGTTTTCGTAACAACTTGTCATCTGATTTCTTAAAACTTGTCCTATGTTTTCTTAACTACACATCCTTTTAATAACAAGTGACAACTAAGTTTTGAACTGAAAGGGTTAAATGCTCGAATATGCCTCTGAACTAATTTAATTTTGTATGGTCAAGGCTTTTTCTATAGTACCCACGGGTCCGACTATCGGACCCATTCCCAAAGCAAAATATAAGATATTTTTCCCAATCAACAGAAAAAAGTCCCAATCCAAAAAAAAAAAAAAAAAAAAAAAATGTTTTTTTTTTTTTTTTTTTTTTTTTTTAAATTCTTTTTACCTGTACTGGTTCATTTTCAACATCCTAATAAATTATGTGATGTGAAGTTTTTTTGGTAATTGAACTCAGAAATCATTGATTTGCATCACATTCAGATATATATGAAATATTATCTGTCATGATTTATTGCAATAGATATTTACACCCCAAGGATTGATATTTCAGCAATTGTGGGTCTTTTAAAGGGAAAATAAACTAATATTAAATCATTTCCTAATTCACAGGAGACTAGACAGCTTTTTCTTTTCACTGTAAAATTTCCCAATTTCTGCATTTTCACGACGCAAAATTTCCCAAAATGTCTAGGGTCTTTTTCCCAAAATGGGCAGAAAAAGCCCTGATGGTGCAAATTTTAACATTTTTTTTTACATAGCTTGTAATGCAAAGAATAAAATTGTTGACTGCAAACTCTAGGTTCTGCTATTGCCAGTCAAGATCTTTTTTGCAGAGACTGGGTTTAGTTAGATTTTTCATCAAAATAGCTCCAAAGACTATCCATATTCAGATGGTTTGAATCCCAATTTACTTCATGGTTATTTTGAATCGGGAGCTGAACAACTCCACTCCAGGTTAAAACCATCCTGTGCAAAATGCAGTATCAGGCACTAGAGTGTTGTCAAATAGGGAGTTGTCTATTGCGATACATGTATCTGGAACGATATGTGTATATAATATAATGGATCTGTATTTCAGCCTCTGGCTCAATGGACAATTGCTTGATGGTCTGGAACTTTAAACCACAGATGAGAGCATACAGATTTGTGGGGCATAAGGTATGTCATAATGATGATATGGATCTCTGCCTGGACTAGTGTTGTTTTTTTCTGACCAATTTGAGGCCAATTTTATTAAGCAATATTGTTAATTTCTAGTCAAAAATGGATTTCCTTATTTTAGTCAAAATAGACTACAAGTATAATTTTATGTTGTTGTTTTTTTAATGACTAATAGAGATGTGATTTGGTATTGTTTTCCAGGATGCCGTTATGAATGTACGATTCTCACCATCAGGACATCTGGTAGCCTCCGCATCTAGAGATAAAACTGTTCGCCTTTGGATCCCTTCTGTGTAAGAGATGATGAGATAGTGTATGAAAACATAAGAAATATTTTCGGTCTGCAAGATAGCAACAATACAATTTATGATAAGGTTTTAGGCGGATTTTTTTTAAAGCTGTACTCTCACACATTGACAGTTTTGATTTGTTTGTCTCAGAAAAAGTTGATTTTGCATCAATATGTTACTTTAGTTATTTAGATAACTCTCTATTGAACAGATCTCAATTCTTAGAAAAGGGCAAATATAGTAATTTTTCTTTGAGCTGTAGTTACATTTTTAGCCAAAAAACATCAATTTTCAACAGAAAGCTCACAATTAATACAATGTAATAATTTAGTTTTGGACTGTTCAAAAATAAAGGGATATCAGCAATTTAACTTAACACTTGAATAATTCTATTTCTTTGGACTCTTCAACAGAAAAGGGGAGTCAACAGTGTTCAAAGCCCACACTGCCACAGTACGATCTGTAGACTTTTCCGGAGATGGACAGACGCTTGTTACTGCATCAGATGACAAAACTATAAAGGTAAAACAGAATTAGGGTTAAAGTTTTAAAGAACTTCCTGATGAAGACTAAATTTATGTAATGAACATGTACATAAGTTGTACAGATGACTTGTACAATTGCAAACTTTTTTCACCATAAATTATAATCCAGCTTTATTTCCACTAATGTTGCTTTTAAAAATATTATTATTTATGCAACTTACTGTATTTGTTGTTCCTGGTATATGTTTGTATATATTTAAAGATATTATTATTTCATCAACAATTTAATTCTATGTTTTAATTTCCAAATATCACCACATATGGTGGCAAGATATGATTGTATGCAGAAATATTTTGTTTGGAATATCTTATACGTATGTATAATGTATTTATGCAAGTTTATGTTATTTCAGTTATGGACAGTACACAGACAGAAGTTTCTCTTTTCACTCAACCAACACATGAACTGGGTCAGGTCGGCAAAGTAAGTCAAACGTTGATTTTTTAAAGTGAGATCATTTTAGCTTGTCTTTTTCCTCATCATGATTGCTTTTGTCTTCCAAAAACTAATACATGACCATTACTGAAAGTTTTTTAAATGAAACTTGGTACACATGTTTCCAGAGACAATAAAATAAAGATTTTCAAGTTATGCCGCTTGTCGCCTGGTTAAAACAGAGAAGCAGTGTTCTTATTAAGAGAAGCAATTTGATTAATTTTTGAAAATTAATTATTAAAACTCATAGACAGCTTTTGGAAATAAGAAGTTGCTTGTAATGAACTGTGTTTTACATCCATAATATTTCATCTGCAAACAATGAGCAAAGAATATCCTATTTACATGAGTGGTCTACCACAAGTAAATATATCAACTTGCTCAAGATGTGCAATATATATGATATCTCACTTTAAAAACAGAAAATTGCTGGTATATTTTGCTTATATTATAAAAGTTTCATTTAGCAACTGGAGAGCATGTGATTAAACTAAATGCCCTTTGCTACATTGCAGGTTTTCCCCGGATGGCCGACTGATTGTGTCAGGTAGTGACGACAAGACAGTTAAACTCTGGGACAGAAATAGCAAAGAGTGTGTCCACACATTCCATGAACATGGAGGGTATGTGTAATTGGACTGATTTTACAATTGATCCTCCAATATTTTTAGCTCGTTTATTTTTTGAAGCCATCTGGCCACAAATTCTCGAAAAATCTTAAGTCTCTTATTACAAGATTAAGCTAAGCTCTCTATTCTTTTGGTATAATTTATGAAGTGTTTTAGGAGGTTTTTTTACTTTAAAAGAAAATTATCTATATGATAATCACAAATTCACAATAAACTAATTTGTATTTAAAAAAATCAAGATTAAGTTTGACATTTGGTTTAATTAAATAAATTAAGTAAACCTGTTATGCTTAAGATTTAAAAAAAAATTGGGGCCTGGCCTTCATAGCTGTGACTTCATTAGCAGCGGCATTGTGATGGAAATACTTGAACCTTGGCTATAACACAAATTTTGTGCAAGATATTAAAAACAAATTAAGTGCAAATGTTGCAAATTCTTTTTTGATTCGGTAATCTCTGGTAGAAATTACATTTATTTTAAAACAAAATGCTTGCTTGGACTTCAGGTTTAAATATTTGAATTTGCAAATTACACTTACCATTCTATTTGCGTAACTAAATTTTGGAGCTCAAGATTTTGTTGTACATTTGCTGATTGAATGGGGCCAGTTTGTATTCGGACAATAGTGAACTCCCCTAAATTCCTATTATTGTCTAATGTCTGTGACAATAAATAAAGAATGAAAACAATTTCAATTGATCAGATATTGAATAATTGATAAAAGAAGACCTGGTATGTTATACAGTAGAAACCTGTTGGCTTGATATTGCTTGGCTTGATTTCCTTGTTGGCTTGAACTGGATATAAAGGATCAATTTGGTTTTACTCTTTGTAAGCATTCTGGCTTGACTCGATATTCGCGAGACTCGAAGTATTTTGGCTGGTCCCTGGGATATCTGGCCAACAGGTTTCGTCTGTTTTCATTAATGTATATATTACATGTATATTTTATTGTCAGGTTTGTAAATCACGTGGAGTTTCACCCGAGTGGCACATGTATAGCTTCAGCTGGCACAGACAGTACAGTTAAAGTGTGGGACATAAGAATGAACAAACTTCTACAGCATTATACAGGTAAGTGTTCTTTTTATGTTGACTGGGAGTAGGATTAAATCCCAGGCCCCAATTTCTCGAAACTTAAGCCTCTTAAAACAGAATTTAGGTAAGCGCAATATTTTTTTTTTTATATGCCCCCCTTCGAAGAAGAGGGGTATATTGCTTTGCACAGGCATGTCGGTCGGTCGGTCCGTCGGTAGACCAAAGCTTGTCCTAGTGATAACTCAACAATTCCTGGACGTATGGTCATCAAACTTCACATGAAGGTTGGGCCTGATCAGTAGATGACCCCTATTGATTTTGGGGGTCATCGGGTCAAACGTCAAGGTCACAGTGACCTTTAATGGTAAAATAATTTTAAAGCTTGTCCGAGTGATAACTCAACAATGCCTGAACCCATGGCCCTAAAACTTGACATGGAGGTTGGGCCTGACCAGTAGATGACCCCTATTGTTTTTGGGACTCATTGGGTCAAAGGTCAAGTTCACAGTGACCTTGAATGGTAAAAGGTTGTCCGAGTGATAACTAAACAATGCCGGCACCAATGGCCCTCATAATTGAATTGGAGGTTGGGCCTGATCAGTAGATGACCCCTATTGTTTTTGGGGGTCATCGGGCCAAAGGTCAAGGTCACAGTGACCTTGAATGGTAAAAGGTTGTCCGAGTGATAATTCGACAATGCCTGCACCCATGGCCCTCATAATTGACATGGAGGTTGGGCCTGACCAGTAGAAGACCCCTATTGTTTTTGGGGGTCATCGGGCCAAAGGTCAAGGTCACAGTCACCTTGAATGGTTAAAGGTTTTCCGTGTGATAACTTGACAATGCCTGCACCCATGGCCCTCAAACTTGACTTGGGAATTGGGCCTGACCAGTACATGACCCCTTTTGTTTTTGGGGGTCATCTGGCCAAAGGTCAAGGTCACAGTCACCTTGAATGGTAAAAGGTTGTCCGAGTGATAACTCGACATTGCCTGCACCCATGGCCCTCAAACTTGACTTGGAGAATTGGCCTGACCAGGAGATGACCCCTATGGTTTTTGGGGGTCATCTGGCCAAAGGTCAAGGTCACAGTGACCTGGAATGGTAAAAGGTTATCGAGTGATAACTCGACAACGCCTGTACCCATGGCCCTCAAATTTGACTTGGAGGTTGGACCTGGCCAGAAGATGGTCCCTATTGATTTTAGGGGTCATTGGGCCAAAGGTCAAGGTCACAGTGACCTTGAATGATAAAAGGTTGTCCGAGTGATAACTCAACAATGCCTGCACCCATGGCCCTCAAACTTGACATGAAGGTTGGGCCTGCCCAGTAGATGACCCCTATCGACTTTGGGGGTCATCAGGCCAAGGTCAATGTCACAGTAACCTTTAATGCAAAAAGTGAACAAATCTTCTCCCACTGATATCTCAACAATGCATTAACCTATGATCATTAATCTTGACATGGATGTTAAGCCTGACCAGTAGATCACCCTTATTGATTTTAGGATTCAAAGAGCCAAAGGTCACAGTGATCTTGAATGGTAAAAGGTTGTCCGAGTGATTACTCAACAATGCCTGAACCCATGGCGTTCAAACTTGACTTGGAGTTGCATCTGACTTGTAGATGACCCCTTATGATTTAAGGGGTCATTGGGTCAAAGGTCAATGTCACAGTGACCTTGAACGAAAAAAAACTTGTCTGTGTGATAACTTGACAATGCCTGCACCCATGGCCCTCGAACTTGACATTTAGGTTTCTGGTGACCAGCTGATGACTCTGGATTTTGAGTTCATAGAGTCAAAGGTCATGGTCATAACACACTCTATCCTCACACTTTAATGGTCATAATCTTAAAACTGCCTTAACGGCAACAAATCAGCTGTCATTTCGGTCCATGCATATTTCATTCAATTGTCCATATAATCATGACAACATGGCGCTCAGGGGGGGCATAATGTTTGACAAACATCACTTGTTATAATTTGTGTTATGTTTACTTCTTTTAGATTTTTTAGGCTTTAACTAGGAAAAATCTTAATGATAATCACAATAAACCATTTTTCATTCATCAAAACTCAATTTAAGTATGTATTTCGGCCAATTAAAATATGCAACTTAAGTAGTTTCGAGAAATTGGGGCTGATGTTGTTGGACATTTCTGTCTTATATTCTGATACAAAAAGATGCTGAGTATAATTATGCTCACGGCAACACATCTTTAGCTGTGAACTGAATTTATATCACCGGTTCATTTTTCATCCCTATTAAAACAGCTAGATTCATAAAAGCTTCATATCTGCTTTTTTCTATTCAGCAGCAGTCAACAGTTTCTTTTCAAATCTTTTCAGCCCATTCCGCAGCAGTCAACAGTTTGTCATTCCACTCAAGTGGTAACTACCTCCTGTCTGGCTCAGATGATGGTCAGCTCAAGGTTTTTGACCTCCTCGAGGGGAGATTGTTTTACACGCTTCATGGACATCAAGGGCCAGTAACTGCGGTGGCATTTTCAAGGTCTGGCGAGTATTTCGGCTCAGGTGGATCAGACGAACAGGTAACTAGTGACAGATGCTATGCAGTGGTTACTTCCCTTATCAGTACAGAACGATTATTAATGTCAAACAAAAAATATGAAGATAATCAAAATCATGTAAAGTTGAAGGTGTTAATCTTTTTCCTTTCTTTTGGAATATATTTTGATTTTTTAAATTTGGAAACATTGAAAACAACATGATTTATTGGAACTTAAACAAATATTCTGTATATACTGCTTTAAAATATTTCTAAGTCAAGCTAATGTGTTGGTAGAGATTTCTTCTGCTCATCAAGGGAGATAACTGCTTTGGAGATTGGTGAAATGGCTATAGAAAGTTGAGGTTTGGAAAATGTATGTTGGTTTTTAGAACTTCGGTCACAAGCCAGAGGTCTCCATGAAAAAAAAATCAAATTGAATGGAATTATAATATTATAATTTATGTAGCTTGATTTTGCAAAAAAAATTGACAAGAAAAAATTATGTTTTGTGACACTTATGTTGCACCCATCCTACAATACTGCTTATTTGGATGAGCTCTGACTGAAATCTAATGTGAGTGTAAATTGCAAATTAAAAAATAAGTTAGTTCTGAAAAATGAAAACAAATGATAAATGATTTTACTTTATCTAGAACAACTGTAGTTAAATGAAATAAATAATAATAGTTATAAATTAGTAAATCTATCTTTGAGATGACATTAAATTCTAATTTTTGTTCTCAACATTTTTACCAAACTTCCCAACTCATTCCAATACAAAGATTCCACAATATTGTTCTTTTCTCTAGGTGTTGGTATGGAAGACAAACTTTGACCAGGTGGACTTTACCGAGTTGTTGCAGTCTCACAAACAGCGAGCTGGGGAGAACGGGGCCCCCACTGTGGCTGATATAGCACCGAAAGTACAGAGGCCTTCATCTGCAGGCGCAGCTAAATCAGCTAAGGTAGGCAATGTTGTAGCATGTTAGAATGAAGATTATTTGAGTATTGAATAAATAACTGACATGTCGAGGGGAATATGGTATTTTTTAATTGATTTTTCATCATTTGCATCAATTTTGTTATATTCGAAATCATATTCATAATTTTTCATGTAAAAAAACACAAAAAACTTTATATTCAAAACTTGCAAGTTTCAGTGTGGTAGGCATTAGTCTTTTCATTGTTTTTTAATGTGTTCTGTACCTATGGCCTAAAAAAAATAGTTTGGTTAGGGTTACATCCTTTTCAAAAATAGGTAGGGTAGGTAGGCTTTTTTTTTTTTTTTTTTTTTTTTTTTTTTATTAGACTTTATATAAGAATGTCATTTTCATCATTGGAGAATGGTGTTAAAGTTATCTTCTATATTATAAGCATTTAAGGTTTTAAACTTCATATTGAAAGGCAAAAAAATAAAAAGCAAAATTTTTTTTTTTTTTTTTTTAAGTTTTTCCTTTTTTTTTTTAAACTGACTATTAAAACGGTAGGGTCGGCGCCTATTCCGTAGGTAGGGTCGGGTAACCCAAACAATGAAACCAAATGTTGTTTTTTTCAAGGCCTAACTGACGATAAAAAGGTAGGGTTGGTGCATATTTTGTAGGTATTGTCAGGTTACCCGAACAAAATGTATTTTCTTTAGACCTTATGCAACTCAAAGATTTTTGTCTGATTTTGAGTCATATTGACCTTATTCGAACAACTAATTTGTAAATAAATTTCTCTGAATTAATGTGTTGCTTCTTCTTTGCTTGGTGTAAATCTCACTGCTACAGTGCTTGAACATGTATTGTGGGAGCATGCTGTACTAACCCATATTTACCTCAGGGTGGAAGGAGTGACATCAAAAGCATGGATGATGCAGCCCCTGAAGTAACAGAAATAGGACCCGCAATGTTCTCATCCAATGAGGTGAGAGCTGATAATTGCTGCATGAATTTAGTATTGGGTGCTTGGTTAAAATACATGTTAAAATGGACCCGCAATCTTTTCATCCAATAAGAATAGAGTTGTTATTTGCTGCATGAATTTAGCATTGGGTGCTTGAATATTATTGGTTGAAATACATATGAGAAATAGGACCCTCAATGTTCTCATCCAATGAGGTGAGAGCTGATATTTGCTGCATGAATGTAGTATAAGGTGCTTGATTTTTATTGGTTAAAAAAACTTGACAGAAGTAGGACCTACAATTTTCTTCTCCAATGAGATGAGGGCTTACATTTACTACATGATTTCAGCTCTATGTACTAGAATATCATTGGTCCAGTTAGATTTCTTAGATTATAAAAGATGTTTCTTCCATTTGTTTTTATATTTTTGAATAATTAGCATGACCTGGCATGAATGTTTGCTTGAAGGATTTCAGGGGTCAAATATAAATTTTCTATAATTTGAAATGATGGGTGGTGAAGTTCACAAGCCAATTGTATAAAAATGGTTAACATTTTGGATTGGTCAAAGTTATCCAAAAATGTTCATTGATTGGTCAAATTTATCCAATTATTACTATAAACCAATGCATTCATTTATATGTGCAAACCGGCCAAAAGATGACCTGTGTTGTTGACTCGTAAACTATTTGTGACACTAAATTGTATTAGCCTGGTTGTCATAACAAAAAAACCAACCTTTTTGTCTGTGCATCCATTAACGCTTGGTAATGCATTTGTCTTGAATTTTGAAAGTATCTTAATCAAACTTGTACAGTAGTAAGATGTCCATGAGAGCTCAGTTCCTTCCAAAACCATCCAGATCTGCTAATGAATGACTGATTTATGGCCCTTGAAATAGTGCAGTTTTACCTCCATATACAAAAATATTCAAAATTACCATACAAGTACTGCCAGTTGAGCATAGGCCCTCGTGGGCCTCTTGTTCATTACAGATTTAAGGAGTTAGGAAGTACTACTGCTTGGCATAGCATTTTTGAACTAGCCCAGCTGTATTAATCCCAGAATTTGAGGAAACCTGGAAAGCATTCTACCAGTGCAGGGCTTGTGGGCTAATGCTAATTTTGACCACTGCAATACACAAAAAATCACCTTCCCATTCACCCCTCAAACTGAAGGACAGGTATGGCTTAACAATATATTTTCTTATTTTTTGGCCCAAAGTATGAATATTTGTCATAAACTTAAAGAATGGTTTCTGTGATGCATTTTAGTTCATTCAAACAAACATTTTCAGCCAGCATCATTTGATGATGTAGAGATGCGGTCGAGTGACTCTCGGCCACGGTCACGGGGCGATGATTTCCAACCCCGGTCCACAACACAGCCCCTAGAGGAGAGAGGGACGATGCCTCCACAGTTGGCGGGGACCCTTGAGCACATTGTTGGGCAGCTTGATATTCTTACACAAGTAAGGGATTGAAGTTACAGTTGAATTTGTGTGGGTTTAAATAATAATTAATGAGTTAATTTCAATAGTTAATGTGCGCTATTTTTAAACGGGAAAACCCAGCTGAGACAGCGACAAAATATTATTTTCGTGTAATCATGTAATTTGATGTATTATTGGCCTAATACTAGGTCATATTGACAATTCTAGGCTTGTTTAGATGAAAAACTGTATTTGATAATTTTCCTATTTTGGGACCATCTTGTGTCTAGTCCCTTAAAGACATCTGTGAATATGGAGCCAGGAATTGGATGATTAATTTTTGTTATATGCTTTCTGGTGATTTAAAGAGATTTATCAGTGAAATAAAAACGATATTTCACTATTTCAAATAGTGAAATAACATTTTGATATTTTTACTGTTTTGAAGTTCTAGGTCGCCTTCAACCAATCAAACATCAGCACACACAATTCCGACACTTGTGGAGCTTTTGGTGGTCACTCAGTGAAATATATTACGATCTTACACTGAAAAAAACACAATTATTTTTTAAGTACTTGATGCATAGATTTTAAACAAAATTAATTGTCCTTTTTGTAGACTGTGTCTTTACTGGAACAACGACTAACAATGACAGAGGACAAGTTACGGGAATGCTTAGACAACCAACATCAACTTTCACAGCAAGTTCGGCAAAAGGACTGATATCTCTTGTGTGTTGCGCATTTATTTATATGAACTTTTTATATCAATTACCTTGGATATCAGTAGTTTTATAACAGTCTATAATGTCTGCTAGAATTAACAGAAAAAATAGCATGAACGGGTCCTCATATTGTATGTTGCCTTAAGTATTAAAGTTAGTGAAGATTGTTTTGATAACTTAATTTAATGTAATGTTTAAGCTGTAAGTTTTTATTTTTTTATTGACAAGACTTAAAATATGTGATGTCTAATTAGTAATAGCAATATTTAACACTTACTGTGAACATTTTGATTTTGAGATAATTTTCTAAATAACAGAACTTGAATTGAGTCTTTCTGAATGTCATGTCGCTACCATTGTCCATAGAAAAGATTCCAAAAACCTTCAGCTGAGTTAGTTTATGGCTGAAGTAAAATATCAATTCTTGTTGCATTACGAGCCATAACATTTTACAACAACAGTTAAATTTATGGAACTTGATATATAGAAATATCTGACAGGTTTTTTTTGTGGAAATACAGTTAGAATATGAACAGAAATGAAACTGCTTTAACTCACTTAACTTCAACAGAGTGCTGAAGAATCGACGCAATGTACAACATTTTTTCCAAGAGAATAAGTTCTGGTTGAATAAAAAACAACAACACAAACTCTCAGGCAATAATAAACCTGTAAGATAATATTTACGGTGAGAATCAATATCTGAATGTTACCATCTGACTGTAAAATTAATTGGCCAGTGCACAGAATGAAATCTTGTCTTTAGTTTGTGGATAAGTATTGTATTAGATATTGGCTTTGTCTCCAAACTTACTTTGCTTTTCCTTTAACAGTTTAATGTTGTTCTTGGCAATTTTTGCCCATTTATATTATATGCAACTTAAGGTTGTCCTGAGAATGCTTAGTTTTCCTTGCAGACTGAGCCCACGATTATGCAAATAAAGTTTTATGAATCCTTGCATAAAATTGATGTCCAAAAAATGACATTCTATGCTTTAATTATGATTTAGTGCAGTTAACTATACTAGTAGTTTAAAGAAAAAAAAGAGACATTTTTATCATAAAGTCTAGTTAGTCTTTTGCATTCTCTTAAAATAGCATTTAATGCTGTCTTATTCCAAAAAAGGATTTTTTTGGTCTTATTTTTTGGAATTAACTCAAACTTTCAATCTTGTTTTTATAAATTATGACTTGCTCTTCAAATAAAACAAAATAATTTTAACTACCATGGTACACTTAGTGGTATATACTGAAAATGTGAAAAAAGATAGCCCTGTTTTTTGTCTCATTTTTTCCTGTTTACTTGTTGATGTACTATTTTGTGAGTTCTGACTGCTTCTCAAAAATCTCATTGTTAATTTTTTAAATCTATTAAATCTTGTTTTGTCTATTTAAGTTGCCATTAATCTCATTTACATGCTATAAAAGTGCCTGTGATATTGTGAATTGTACATACATGTATGTGTACCCTTTGTATTATAGAGATTTAATAAATTTGATCTAAATGTGTATAAAAAGCTTTGTGATTTGCCATACAGTTTTATCTTCAGGGCTCTCGCGAGGGGGCGACTTGGGCGAAGTGGTCGCCTAAAATTCCCAGACTTCGCCTATTTGTATCATCAAAGCGACATTGACTTCGCCGAAAATTTTAGCACATTGTAAATCTGTCAATCAGTGAGTATTTGGCCAATGTCCCATTAGACAAAACATCACAATAAGCCATTCATACAAATTGGTAATCTCCTAATCCGATAATTGGGCCGTGTCATCCAATTACCAAAACATCGCCAGTAGGCGGAGCTATTGAAAGTTAACCAATCAGAATGTACATTCAGAAGACACTGATCAAATGATATAAGTTCGTTAAAATGAGATAGAATTGGAGACATAATTATGAAAAATCGTGTCAAACATTAATTTAAGTTAAAAAGTATTTAATATATGTATTGAACAAACAGATTCTTACAGAAAAATAATTAAATTACTGGACCGAAATTGACTTAAAGGGACCCTATGACAGATTAGTTTTTATGGCAACATTTTTTTTTAATTTGTTGAATTTTTATGTACGAACACCAAACAGCAGCTGGCAGATAATGATTTGAACAGAATTTTGTTGATCAAGCCTAAATAATTCTTCAGTTGAACCCTGTTGGCCTGAACTCCCAGGCACTGGCTAAAATACCTCGAGTCATGGGAAATTTGAGCCAAGGGGTAATGCTTACAATAAGTAGAAAAAAATGGTCCTTTACATCCATTTTAGCCAACAAGGAAATAGATGAAAGTGAGTTCGAGACAACAGAGTTTGACTGTATTTCCAGTATTGTAATGAACTCTTTTTGTCAAAGTAGAGCATTTTTTGTCAGATTTCTAAATAATGCTTGACAATAGAACTCTATCTTATGATATCAAGCATTTTGCTCAAATTTCTTATAATTTAAAATATTTAATTTTCAATGTTTTACCTGATGCAATGTGAACATGTCCCTCTTAAGCACAGCTTGAAACAATAACAAGAATGTAACAGCTGCAGAAGATGAAATAAGCCTTTGGTAATAGTCAGATTTTATTGGAAGAAAACTGCATTTTGTTTATGAAATCTGGCTTTGTAGTGATTGTAAAAAAACAACCTATGCCAAATGTGAGCTGTAAAATTTCTTTGCTTTTTACCTATTTAATCATGATTTGCAAACAGACTGTCCTTAATGACAGATGGATATCCTTTATAACAAACAGATGTCTTTGTGAAAAAACAGAATGTCCTTGATGACAAAACAACTGTCATTGATGACAAACAGAATGTCCTTGATTACAAACAGAATGTCCTTGATGACAAAACAACTGTCATTGATGACAAACAGAATGTCCTTGATGACAAAACAACTGTCATTGATGACAAACAGAATGTCCTTGATGACAAAACCACTGTCATTGATGACAAACAGAATGTCCTTGATGACAAAACCACTGTCATTGATGACAAACAGAATGTCCTTAATTACAAACAGAATGTCCTTGATGACAAAACAACTGTCATTGATGACAAACAGAATGTCCTTGATGACAAACAAAATGGCATTGATGCCAAACAGAATGTCCTTGATGACAAACAAAATGACATTGATGCCAAACAGAATGTCCTTGATTACAAAACAACTGTCATTGATGACAAACAGAATGTCCTTGATTACAAAACAACTGTCATTGATGACAAACAGAATGTCCTTGATGACAAAACAACTGTCATTAATGACAAACAGAATGTCCTTGATTACAAAACAACTGTCATTGATGCCAAACAGAATGTCCTTGATGAGAAGCAGACTGCCTTAATAGCATACATTCATCTTTAATGCCAAACAGAATGTCTTTGATGACAAGCACACTGTCGTTGGAGATTAACAGGCATTTTTGATGACAAACAGGTATCTTTGATGACAAATGATGAACATTTCTTCTTTGATAAAGACATCAGCAGCCAAATGTATTCACCATTGTTGTTAAGTTTTTAAGGAAACCATTCGCCTAGCTGGCACATTGATGCACTGATTTGATTGGATAATAATAACTCTTTGATAAATATTGACCAATCAATGAACATTTTGGCCTACTTTTTGGCCAACTTTTGGCAAAACAAAGAATGAAACAGTTTTACACAATTTACGCAATACTCCTGAAAAATAATCATTTGGCTATTCTTTTCCAGCGTGACTTCATCAAACCTCAAAGAATACTCAAAGTAATTGACACCTGAATAAAATTGAACTGCAAAAGGAAAGCGAGTACGATTTTTTATCATTTGTGAGTAATTGGAGCCAGAACTTCATTATGCAGCAGATCAATGTAGAAAATGAATGCAAAAACCTGTTACCGCATGCTACAAATCAATGAAGATACGACAGTTTCCATTCACCCCTCAATATGCGACATGAATCTATACACGTCCATTAATCCACGTCTTTCTGTGCAACATGTTGCGAACTGTCGACCGGATCCCTCTCTCCTATTAACGAGCCATGAGACTGTTAGACTGTTAGTCACATAGGAAAAGCATTATATAGCATATGCATGTACACTTCATAAAAGTATTGATGATTAGGACTGTTTAGCTTGATAGGAGGGCGAGAATAGAGGATAGTGATTGTTTCTAGGGTTAAAAGTGAATTTATAGAGGACTTTAAGCGAATGAACTATAAATGTGTGGTGGACATGATTTGTGATACGGATATACGTTTAACACGTGACACATACGTTTGACACGTGATAGTGACGTCAGTGACATCACGACGGTGGTGTGGCTACCAACGACTTATTTTCTCTGATGATTATTGACAAAGAAGTTAAATGTTGAATGTTTTTTTTTAAACTAATCATCAGTTAAGTTAAGCAATGAGGCTATAACCATTAGATATTTAATGTTATCAGGCGAAAGTTCATTGTGCCAGGGACGATAATAAAAGGTTTGATAGGCATCTGAGAGGGATTTGGAATTGTCTGGAACCATAAATTTCGTCTGAGAGAACACATAAATCACATAAAAGTAGTTCGAAACAAACAAAATTTGGCGGCGTCGGATTTATATGACTTAATTTGGTTTTTAGGATAATTAGGTTTCCATAGAGACAGTCAGACGGAGTCATTAAATTGACAAATGCACCGAAATCGATGCACTATAAGGAGTTGATAATGCATTGTTGAAGTATTTTCTTAGCTGTAGAATGTAAACTGTCACCACACTGAAGTAAAATAATACGGATCCATGTAAAAAGAAATACTGTTAAATATCTTAAACTATAATAGGAAAACACACCGTATATCAATGTAGAATACTGAGAAACAACGACAAATCATGTCAAAGTTACTAGTATTTTCACGACACTTTTTTTGTCGTTTTTACGAACTTGCTCTGAAATAAGTCCGAGAAAAGTTTTTACAGGTCCAATTATACTTTCCATAAAGAAATCTCTCCTTCTGTTCAAACGAAAGATAAAGGTTGTATAAAGAATAGAACATATAAATCAGCACATCCAGCAGGGTGTATACAGTAAATCAATATAAAAGGCAAATTAACATCAACAAAAAAGTTGTTCACGAAGGTACTAAAACGATGTAGCAAGTTATCGTCAAACTATAGCAAATTGGTCTTTGGGGAATAATTAACAAAGAGACATTTTTGTTTGTCACTTGCTTCTCTTTGGAAAAATTCTTGCTTTGTACAAGATTTAGTTTTTTTTTTGCAATATTTGGGCCTGAAATACCAAACAAACGTACTGTTTGTTAGTCTGATTTGAACGAAATATTTGGATTAAACATATTGACCTAGTCTAGTGGAAATATTAGAAAGAGCATACAGGCCTTAAGTTGTGTACAAGATTTGAACGAAATAATTGCAATATATTGACCAAGTCTCGGAGAAATACCAGAAAGAGCAGACAGACCATAAGTCGTGTACAAGATTTGAACGAAATAAATGCAATCTATAGTGCCAGAACAAAAACAACACATTGATCCTTTAGTAGTATAAACGACTCGAACGGAATATTTGCAATATATTGACCAAGTGTCGTTGAAATACCAGAAAGATAAACTGGCCTTAGGTCGTGTAAAATATTTGAACTGATTTTTTGCAATATTGACCTAGTGTCGTGGAAATACCAAAACCTTAAGTCGTGTACAAGATTTGCACGAAATATTTGCAATATATTGACCTAGTGACGTGGAATTACATGAAAAACATACTGGCCTTAAGTCGTGTCCAAGATTTGCTCGAAATATTTGCAGCATTGACCACTAGGCGTGGAAAAACCTGAAAATATACTGGCCTTAAGCCGTGTACAATATTTGAACGAAATATTTGCATTATATTGACCAAGTGTCGTGGAAATATCTGGAAATAACTCATATTGGCCCTAATTCGTGCACAAAATTTTAGAAGATGCGTTGTTGTTATGAGGACGTTCCAGAAGAGTGCAGAATGGACAGTTTCCTGTTCCAGTATGGCAACCCGTCCGAGTTTGTTACCCCTCAGGTTAGCTTTCTTACCTTTCCTCAACATAACACTGCTTTCATATTTAATATCGCATGGTTTACGATAACCTTTGCCATAAACACAAGTCAAAAAATGGTGGCTATTGATTGGACAATTTTTCACGGCGTCCTTTCTATGGTATTAAGTTTCTTTACCTGATTTTTCTTGTAATTTTCACCTGCGTCCTATCCACCCTATTGTTCTATATACATTGCGATTCGGTATTTATTTTCTTTAAAACAGAACAGCTCTGTAGTACTGGAGATGTTTGAGAGATATTAACCGGTCATGTTACTTGCTAGTATCCTTGATACCTGGGAGTAGGGTTTATTATATTACCCTTCATCATGACCCACTACATAACAGCCAGGTAGTTTCATTGCATGTTAAATTAAGGTCAAATAGCACCCAATAGATACGTGTCCCATAAGAGCAATACAACATTCTAATATATTTTAGTATCACTTAACATAACGTCCATATAACCTAAGTCCTCGCTATAGTGATCATTCAACTTGCATTCTCCTTCATTCCTGCCATTTGCCCTGCTTTGATCTTTCAAGAAGGCCATGACTCGTATATATGCCGAACAGATCACATGGTTTCTTTTAGTTGATACTTAATTGTGTTCAAGTTGATGTTGGCTCTGATAAGACTTTTGTTGAGTCCCCACACACGTTGTTCCTTAATTGTCTTTAAGTTGATGCTATCTCCTTTACAGTTTTCTGTCAGTGACAACTGCTTGTGTAATTGTGACGTCAAGTACCCATACACTATTTTACACCCCCCTTGCACTCCTGTGTCACTGACCGCTCCAAGGCGGACCCCCGACATTAATTATTTATGTCTATGTTGTATTGTGAGGTAATGTGTCTGGCCTTGAGTGTCTGTTAGACATTGATATCTAGGATCATCATTTCGTATTTGACCACTGGATGTGCCGCTGACGTTTTCCATTGTACTGTTATACATATGCCGTCATCGGATGTTTCATAAAAGTATAACTGTAAATTGTAATCAAGGTAAAACATGTCACCATATTTCACATGTTGGTTCATAATGTTTCATATGTTCACTGTATTGGTCATTATCTTAATTGTAATATATAATCGATGAACCTGCTGCAAACGCCATTCGTATTCTCACAAATATCGTGGTCATCGCACCATCTGCTTGTTTGGTCAATTGTTTTGATTATTTATCTGCAGTATACAACTGGTTAATTAAAGTAAGCTGAGTGTTTATTGATTGGTCAATATTTATCGAATACATAATATTGACCAATCAAATGCTTTAAATATGCAAACGACCTTTACGATTAACGTTGGACAATTTATTAAAGTTTCATACAGTTTGCTGCTGTTTTTTTTTGCATCGGAAGGGCATATAGTTAAATGTTATTCTGCTGGTGGTTTTGTCTAATGGTCTCTGTCTGCCCTAGAGTCCACATTTATTCATAGTCATATATGGACCACAGGCGTTACTCAGAGAGCAAAGCACATAGACGTGGACAGATAATTGTTGTGAATATTAACCGAGTGGATATTCCAGGAGATCGTATTTGCTCTGCACGAATATTAATGGACGAAGTCGTCGAAACTATTGTATTAATTATTCTGCTTTGTTGCATATGCTGGCGGCAAGGGAATCTCAAATAATAGTGTCCATGCAACGTTTTATCGGAGGAAAACTCAATAGTTCTTGTCCTATCCCAAACACATGGACTGCGATGAGAATTGTTTCCATCGCGGATGCGATCACGAAAATTTGATATATTTTGTCGCCCTTTTATATCAGTGAATTGGGACTTAACCCTTATATAGGTTGCAAAGTATCTGTCGCTCACTTGAGAGATGTACTGTCTTTCAGAAATGAAGTGATGGAGTGGAGACGCAGAAAATATATTTAATAGGATAATAATAATAATAATAACAAGATCAATCCGCGGCAAATTATTCAATAGACAGATAATGTCTAGCAGACGACAATGTAACAGACCACAACAAACTTGGATCGAAATCAGTACATTGAGCGTTTGGAAAAACGGACTGCCCTAAGACAGAGAAAAAAGGGGAAATAATATTCAAATAACTTGCTAAGACCATGCAACAAAAATGAATTGAAAGTATTTCCATAAAACTCAACTTCAGAATTACAAGAATCTTCTTTTAACCGAGGTAACATTAATTTTGGAACTTGATCTAAGTGCTGTTTACATAACTAAAATATTGCTTCAGCGGCGGATTTGCTGCAATATGGCGGGTATGGCTTTGATAAACTGATTTAGGGAACTCAAGAATTACATTTGGATACCATTCAAACTAGGACAATTGGCATCCTGATATTGCTGGTTCAACGGTGCATTTGGATCTTGGACGGTTTAGTTCATTTGGAACTTACCTTGTTTGAAATTCACCTATAAATATCGTGGAACAGTTTAGGACAAGACAGGGCTTACATTATGACGATCAAGGAAAGTTGTGTTGAGTGCGTAAACTACGAGTTTCGGGCTGAAAGTCTAGCACTGCAACATGATAATCCCAGACTGTTCTTCTTTTCACAGGTATGGCTTTGGTGATGATATGCGAAAATTTCAAAGGCAATTACACTTCAGTATTAGCATTTTACATTCAATTCCTCTTTTGACTCCAGACTTCAGCGGTCTCTGCTGCTCTCTGGTCCAAGCTCTGTAGTCATCATTTCTTGTCCTGTTGCAGATAAACTGTCGGCTTCGTACATGTACATGTACTTACAAATTGCAATAGTTCTTATCTTATATAACGGTTGGCACTATAAGCACTTTCAAAATTCTCCTCGTGATCATTTTTTAGAAAGCGTATGGATAGCAAGTCTCCTTTTTGACTTATGTTTCGTGCATATTGTATGGTGCGTTGCATACTATAATCTTCTTTTGCATCATATAAAACACTTCATATTTGCTATATATCTATTTAAGTTGATATATAGCAAATTCTGTATATACACGAGTATATTGAAAATGCTAAATATACAAAACGTATTAATTTTATTCATGTGTAAATCAAATATTTTCACATTCAAAACCTATACAATGTTTTATAGATATGTTGTTCCATTAACGAAAGTGATGACATTATCATTGTTACATTTCTAAGTTTGGTTTACAATATCTAAATTTGCTCTTGTACAATTTATATTCCCTATAATTGCAATGTACACGCGGTGCATTAATCTAACCACATTACTTGTACAGATGGTACTCGATACTCACAAAACAAACTTGACAACGAGAGCGTCGCAGAGCGAATGCCAACACTCTCTGTTGTTGTTCTGCTAACAGAAGAAGGGGAATAAGTAAACACTAGAGCCATGCGCCTTGCTGTGCGTATTGTCTTTGACAAGATGTGTAGCAAGTTGCGTTGGACTGCCTTGAACAGTTTAGCGAAGTTTTGGCATAACGAAGCCAACAGCGACACCATGGATATGACAATACCTCGACGCCTTTTTAAAAAAAACACATGCGAGATAATAAAGAAAAATACCATATTGTCTGTAACTATAGAACTGTATCAATAAAATATGCTGCCTTCATCCAAGGTACAAAGCTGACTTATAACGACGAAAGTGCATGTGAGGTTTGGATGAGGGCTATGCTATTATTTTATACATAAGTGATAAAGAAAAATACCATATTGTCTGGAACTATAGAACTGTATCAATTAATTATATTACCCTCATCCAAGAAACAAATTTATAATGACAAAAGTGTATATGCGGTTTGAATGAGGGTAATTTTATACAGTTCTACACCTACATACATAGTTTCAGTGCAATAAAATCACAGAGAAGCGTCGACCTGGTCCCCTGTGACTACTTCATTATTTCCCTTGCCTTCGAACGTTACTCCGTCTAGGAGGCCATAAAATGAAGACGATTTGTATTTGTCTAGTGCTCACATTTTATTATGATTGTGTCTTACATTATTTGTTCGGATATGCCCGTCTCTTTTCTGGAACGAGTTTACTATCTGTTTATATAGTGCAATCAGAACAAGTGAACAAAAAAATCTGTTTGATGCAATAAAAAACTTTAAGACAATTATTTGTCTTGACCAGTATTATCAAAATGACATTTTCTCCTTTCGTTCAATTCAAATTTAATTAGTATTAATTCTATAATAACTATTTTAATACAATTCACGTTGTATCATAAAAAATAAAGGATTTCATCATTTAATGATTATCATAAACATGAATTATTGAACTGGATATCTTTCCCGGAAAATAACCCACCACCTTCCCATGTATCATAATTACACAGAATACTTGATTATTATTTTCTTTATTTTGCGTGATCAATGCAATTCCTTAGGGGTAAATGCCTGACACAAGATTTAGGTATTTCATGATGTATTCACACTAATTATCCTCGTAAACAGAAAACAATGAAGGGCATTTAGTGTCATCAAAACATTTTTAAGGATACTCGTCTTGATTTAAGAGCAAACACCTACGGAAGGTTTTCAGCTGTACTGTTTCTAGTCTAGCTTATTCCATAATAGTATACTCGTATACAAACATGGTTGTAGTAATGCTTGTCCTAATAATTCCATAAAAGAATACTCGTACAAAACATGGTTGAAGTACTGCTTCAAGTCAAGCTAATTTCATAATAGTATACTCGTCTACTAAGCATTGTTGTAGTCATGATTCTAACAAAAAATCGTACATTGACCGTCCGATTTAGCTTACAGCTGTTATTGAGACATTGTGCAAAACCTTTATCGTTACTATTAAAGGCCTAGTTTAGTCCTTCTATCAGTGCCCCCCCCCTCCAAAAAAAACAAAAACACAAACAAACAAAACAAAAAACAAAAAAATCAAAACAAAAAACAATTACACCAAAAAAAAAATTACACCAAAAAACAAACAACAACAACAACAAACAAACACACACGCACGCACGCAAGCACGCACGCACACACACACACACACACACACACACACACACACACACACACACAAAACAACAACAACACAACAACCGTGTATTGTACACAACCTTTGGGTATTGATCTTAATCTAATTGCCTAATTGTCTAATCAGATCTCTGATCTGAATATCCTGTTGTGCAGTTTTGGAGGTTTTTATGATAGAAATCGACCCGAAATGGCCCTGAGCCAATAAACAAATAACCAGGAAATTGGCCCCTACTGTGAAATCAGTGCAATTAGCAGGAGATGCACAGCAGGGAACTGTCATGCCAAACATTCCTTAAAATAGGCCTTTAAGTTCAGTGAATGTTTAGTGTTACAATACTTTAAAGAAATCATGTGTGTTTTCGGCATTCTTTTCGTTCTGTTTCTTCTAAAAAGGGATTTGGTTTAGGTTCAAAATATAATAAAGCCCAGCATATTTGGTAATTTTGTGATATTAGTTTAAGTATGATGCAAAAGCTATATAAACTTTATATTGAAAAAAACAACATGGAAGCAAAGAGTAACGAAACTTACACCAATGACAACATGCATTGTGAGTTGTAACATAACGCAATGGACATGTATACAACTGTGTTAAGGTCAAACCATTATAGTGTTAACATATGTACTTAATTTCGTAGCGTTGCTTTTGAAGAAAAGAAATAGGAATGATAATCAATCAAGGGAAACTACAAGGACAAATCCAGTATCCGATGATTTAATCACCATCGTGTTAAAAGGTACAAGGATCGAGGCCAAACAAACACCAACAAGAGACACAAAGCTACAAGTCAAGTCCTCCAATGGCATGAAATGTAACCAAAATCCTGATAAAAGTCATATGGATCGAGGTCAAACAAATACGAAGCAAAACCTTTAGATACCAATTTGACATTTCTATTGCATGATGGATGCAAACCACCCTTTAAATAATACAGGTCTGCAAGAATATATATTGAGAAAGAAATTTTAGAACCTAAAAACCACAACCCATTGTTCTCCATGCCGACAGATAATGCATCGGTAACTACATTTCGATGTCCTTATACAATGACTTTCGAATTTAAGGTTCAGATCAATTTCCGTTATTTAAGCCTAGCATCTTACATTGAACATTAAACATCGGTAAAGAAAATGTCCTGGGAGGAAAAAAAACATCCGATTTACAATTAGATTGCTGAACCACATGATGGTTTAATTAAACGAAGCCTACGATCTGAAGACAAATTCCACTCCAGTATACTTCATTATTGTAGAGCTTCAATATGAAGTACTATTTGCGTAATGTTTTCAGTAGTGAGGATTCATCATCTTTCCCTCTGAATTTCAAATACATGAAGTATTTCTTTTCACCCATATATTACTGTCTTATATGATTAAAAATTGGTATCTCACGTTAGGATTTATCGCCAGCTCTGAGTTTTAAATAAGAAGTATATACACTGAAAGTGCCCGATAATGGCTGATAAAATCTGAATCCCCAACTACCAACTGCATGGTGGTTGGATATTCGCGAATAACTTTCTGGCGAATGTACAACAGTGAAAAAAAAGTGTGTTTAACGAAGACACGTATGTGTTCATTAGTAAAAAATGCGTGATATTTATTCACAGCAACATCTTTAGACTAGAGAACAAGGTTTAACCTTAACTACCAACTGGTTGGTAGTTGGATATTCGCGAAAAAACCACCTGTTACTGGCTGAGAGTCCTGATCTTAAACATGAAAATCCCGTGCATTATTTTTTCCTCAGTTATTGCTTTGATGAGCAGCGTGGTTAAGAAGTTACACTTAACATACACTTCTTCTGCTGACTTAAGCGTTCAGTGTCAGGGGTCAGCCCTGTAGTGAAATACGTAAGATTAAGGTATTTTCTGAAGCATGCGCAAAGTTTATTTCGCGCCGAAGGAAACATGTGGACGTTAAATAGCATTTATAAGGGTTATGCGAGTAGAGTTGAGGAAACATATGTTCAAATTATATCGACAAAGTATTAAAGAGGAGCTATTTAAGTTAGATATAATTTTTTTTTATTGATTATCGATATTTATCCAACAGTTACTGTTGATCGATCAAATTATTTAAATGTGCAAACTAGTATGAACGTTGGAAAATTTATTTAAGTTGCATACAGATGGTTGCTGTGTTGTTGTTTTATGCAAAAGAAGGGCAAGAAGTGAAACGATATTCTCCTGATGGTTTTGTCTTCCTCTGCCATGGAAGTCCACACTATTTCGTCGTCTCATATGGTCCACAGACGTTGCTCAGACAGCATCACATAAAAGATGTGAATATTCTATGAGATCGTATTTATACAGCAAGACTATTAATAAAAGAAATCGTCTAATATATTGTATTAATTATTCTGCTTTGTTCCATACGCTGCCGGCAAGCAAATCTCAAACAATATAATCCATGCAACGTTTTAACGGGGGGAAACTCAATAGCTCTAGACATATGACAAACACATTAATAGCTGCGATAGTTTTTGGCATATTGAATTGTTTTTAACGCGGATTCTTCAAACAAGAGAAAAATAGTAATTTATTTTGTCGTCGTAATATATCAGTGCACCGGGACTTAGGCTTATTTAGGATGCCAATAATATGTCGCTCTATCGAGAGATTTATCTTACAGAAATGAGGTGATGAATAGAAGACGCAGAAAACATATTCAGTAGGATATGAAATAACAAGATCGATGAGCGGCAAACATTTCCAGATGCAGATTTATATCAAGCAGACGACAAATTCAACATTATATAATTTGGAACATAGTTTTTATCAGATTCAATCATCAACAGAGCATCACAACTTGGATCGAAGTCAGAACATTAAACAATTGCAAAACAGATTGTCCTAAGACAAACTATGAACTATATTCTCACATATATGCTAAAACAATGCAACATAAATGAATTGAAATTAACTCCATACAACTTTACTTCCAAATAACGAGTATGTGTTAGTTAGTATAATTTTTAGATTTGCTGCCATTTGGCGGCTTATATTCCGAAGATAAACTTATTTAGGGAACTTAGGAATTGAATTTGGGTACCATTGAAGCATAACTGGAATTAAAGGACAGATACCATTGGCATACTTGCATTCATGATTTAAAGATGCATCTTGGTCTTGGATTGTTTTAGCTCGTTTGAAACTTGATAAGTTTTAAAGTAATTCACTTATAAATATCTCGGAACAGGTAAGGACAGCGCAGGGCCAGTATTATGACGATAAAGGAAAAATGTGTCGAGTGCATCAACTACGAATTTCGAGCTGAAAGTGTAGGACTGGAACATGATAATCCCAGATTATTGTTCTTTTCACATGAATGGCTTTGCTGGCGATATGCTAAAAGTTTTTAGACAGTCGCACAACATCATAAGCATTGTACTTACAATTCCTCTTTTGGCTTCAGGCATCGTTATTTTATACAGTTATACTCCTACATATATATATATATTTCCAGGACAGTACAACAACACAGGGACGTCCACATAGTCCTCTGTGACTACTTCATGATTTACTTTGCCTGCAAAATCAAATACGTCTAGACGATCGTAAAATGGACAGGACTAGTAATTGTCTAGTGCTTACATTTTGTTATGATTGTATCTTACATTATTTTTTCGGATATGCCCGTCTCTTTTCTTGGACGAGTATACTAGTTTTTTGTATAGTACTTCCAGATCTTGTTAAAACAATGTTTAATAATTATGCAATAATAAAATACACCAATTTGACGTGACCAGTATTTTGTCCTTCGTTCAATTCAAATACCATTACTATTTATTGTATAATTATTCACTAAATACACGTCAACCTGTACCATCAAACATAAAGGATTTTATATATTATTATCATACACATGAATTATGGAACTGGATATCGTTCCAAGAAAACGACCCACCACCTTCCCATGATATCATAATTACACAGAATACTTGTTTATTATTTTCTTTATTGTGCGTGATCAATGTAATTTCTTTAGGGCAAATGCCAGACACAAGATTTAGGTATTTCCTGATTTATGCACACTAATTATCTTCGCCAACAGAAAACAATGAAGGGTATTGAGTGTCATCAAAACATTTTTAAGGATACACGTCTTGATTTAAGAGCAAACACTTGCGGAAGGTTTTTAGCTGTACTGTTTCTAGTCTAGTTTATTCCATAATAGTATTCCCGTACAAAAAATGGCTGTAGTATTGCTTCTAGTCAAGCTTATTTCATAAAAGTCTACTCGTATATAAAACATGGTTGTAGTAATGCTTCTTGTCTTTATAATTCCATAAAAGGATACTCGTACAAACCATGGCTGTATAACTGCTTCTATTTAAGCTAATTTCATAATAGTATTTTCGTATACAAAACATGGTTGTAGTGATGATTCTAACAAAAGTTCGTACATTGAACGTCCGATTTAGCTTACAGCTGTTATTGAGACATTGTGCAAAACCTTTATTTTTACTATTAAAGGCCTAGTTTAATCCTTCTATAAGTTAAGTGCCCCCCCCCCAAAAAAAAAAAAAACAGAAAAAACCCAGAAAAAACAAACAAACAACAACAACAAAAACAACAACAATAAACACACACACACACGCACGCACGCACGCACGCACGCACGCACGCACGCACGCACGCACGCACGCACACACACGCACACACACACACCCCACGCACGCACGCACGCACGCACGCACGCACGCACGCACGCACACACACACACACACACAACAACAACCGTGTATTGAACACAACCTTTGTGTATTGATCTTAATCTAATTGCCTAATTGTCTTATCAGATCTCTGATCTGAATATCCTGCTGTGCAGTTTTGGAGGTTTTATGATAGAAATCGACCCGAAATGGCCCTGAGCCAATAAACAAATAACCAGGAAATTGGCCCCTACTGTGACATCAGTTTAATTCGCAGGAGATGCACAGCAGGGGATTGTCATGCCAAACGTCATCACACTAGGCCTTTAAGTTCAGTGAATGTTTAGTGTTGCATTACCTTAAAGAAATCAGGTTTGTTGATGGCAGTCTTTTCGTTTTGTTTCTTATGTATGAGGCAATAACTGTATAAAGTGTATATTGAAAAAACAACATGGAAGCAAAGAGTAACGAAACTTACGCCGACGACAACATGCCTTGTCAGTTGTAACATAAAGCAATGGACATGTATACACCTGTGTTAATGTCAAACCTTTATAGTGTTAACATATGTACTTAATTTCGTAGCGTTGCTTTCGAAGAAAAGAAATAGGAATGATAATCAAACAAAGGAAACTACAAGGGCAAATCCAGTATCCGATGATTTAATCGCAATCGTGTTTAAATGTACAAGGATCGAGGCCAAACAAACACCAACAAGAGACACAAAACTACAATACAAGTCCCATAGCATAAAATATAACCAAAATCCTGATAAAGGTCACATGGATCGAGCCCAAACAAACAGCATGGCATAGTTGGATGTAAACCACCCTTTGAATAATACAGGTCTGCAAGAATATATTGATAACGAAATTTTAGAACCTAAAAAACACAACCCATTTTTCTCCATGCCGACAGATAATTCATCGGTAACTACATTACGACGTCCTTATACAATGACTTTTCGAATTTTGGGCTCAGATCAATTTCCGTTTTTTAAGCCTAGCGTCTTACATTGAACTAAAACATCGGATAAGAAAATGTCTCGGGAGGAAGAAACCATCCTATTTACAATTAGATTGCTGAATCACATGATGGTTTAATGTAACAAAGCTTTCGATCTGAAGACAAATTCAGCTCTTGTATACATTAATATTGTAGAACTTTAGTATGAAATACGATTTGTTTAATGTTTTCAGTATTGAGTATCAAACCTCTTTCCCCGCTAAATTCCAAATACGTGAATCCAGAGTATTTCTTATATTTTCACCCGTATATTACTGTCTTATATGATTAAAAAGAAATGGTATCTCAAGTTGGTATTTAACACCAGGCTCCTTATTAAAGAAGCATCTTAGGAACGTTTTAACACATTTCCACCTTAAGTGTTAACATTGAAAATGGTTTATTTTTTTTGTAAAATCAATTCTTTAAAATGGAGTTTTCATATTCAAAATTAAAGTTTCATTATTTTATTTGCAGAATATACAATAAACATAACACTTTCTATCAGTGGAAAAAAAAACCAGTTATGGAAATTCTTTAATATAACGAAAAGGTAAAATTTCAACTTAAGATGCTTCTGTAATATGGCCCCAGCTCTGAGTCTTAATTAAGTAGTGTATCCTCCGAAAGTGCCTGATAATGGCTGATAAACAAAATCTGAATCACAAGCTACCAACTGCCAGGTGGTTGGATATTCGCGAATACCCGTTTGGCGAATGTACGAAAAACAGTGAAATAAAACACTGTGTTTAACGAAGACACGTATGTGTACATTAAAAAAGGCATGCTATTTATTTACATTAACATTTTTAGACTAGAGAACAAGATATAATCTGAACTACTAAGTGGTTGGTAGTTGGCTATTCGCGAATAACCACCTGAAAATGGTCGGATAACCAACTGGATCATGTAAGAAAAATAGTGATTTTAAATAGCGTTTTTTACAAGGACACATTTGTGTACATAAATAAAATACAATAACTGTTGTATTTCTGTTCATGTGTACATGTTAACCATTAATCACGACAAAATCTGAATCACCAACTACCAACTGTGTTTAAACAATGATTGTATGAATGAATACTTAAAGGACTGCTAGATTGAGAATTCGAAGTGTCGTACTTGCTTCGCAATAATATTTAAAAAAAAACACAGCCTTTTATATGTGTTATTCATTATTCTGCCTTTTGCATACGCTGGCGTCAATCATAACTTGAACAATATTATCCAAGCAGCGTTTTGTCGGAGGAAATTCAATGATTTTCAGTGTGTATGTCACGAATAAAAATAAAACCTCGATAGTAAGTAGTTCTTGAGTTTAGTTTCAATTATGGATGATTAAAACAAGAAAAAAGGCTTCTATTCTGGTCATAATATAAACTATTGCTTGGGGACACAAGTCTGTTTTGAGTGGCAAAGAATCTGTCTCGAGAGAAATCTGTTAAAGATATAAAATGATGGAGAGGATTCGCAGTAGGATAGACAATAACTAGATCAATGCGCAGTACAGTAGACGACATATAATGTATTTCTAGCAGAGGTCGACAATTCAAATAGACCTCGGATTTTTTCATACGAATTGAATGTCAGATTGAATGTCTTTCAAACTGGGTTTTAAACAACAGCCACAAGTACATCAACGACAGAAATTAAATACACATACGGAATTTTACTTATTCGATGTTTGGTTTCGAAATAGATTGCAATGAGTTTGTTGAAAAAAATAACAAATACCGTTTGTACCAAATGAAATAAATCCATGCACAAATAAGTAACATATCAAGATATACGTAGGTGCTCTAAATCGGGCAAGCACTGCCATCAAATTCATTGGTTACCAAGTTTGCTGGGAAATATATATGGAAACATTGAATTCGTCAGGTTTAGTTGACACTCTTGGAATTCGTGTGTTGCTAGGTGGGTTACCTTTAAATTTGGATCTTGGACTTGTTTAGTTGACACCATTTTCATTCAAGTGTTTCTGGGTTCCGGGTGCACTTTTGATCTTGACTGGTTTAGTTAACACAATTGTCATATACATGCTTCTGGGTAAACGTTGTAATTGGATCTTCAACTTGGATTAGTTCAGTTGACACTATTGACGTTCAAGTGTTGTTGGCTTGGTAACGGCTGCATTTTGATTTTGGACTGGTTTAGTTGACTACATTGTCATTCAAGTGCTGCTGGTTTACGGTTGCATTTGGATAGAAGACTGGTTTAGTTGGCACTATCACCATTCAAGCGTTGCAGGTGTTCAGTTGCATTTGGACCTTTGACTGGTTTAGTTGGCACCATTGGCATTCTTTGATTTGCGGTTGCATTTGGATGCTGGGACACCCTGAATACTGAATAAAAATATCTTGGAACAGTTAAGGGCGGAGCATACAGCTGTGTTGAGAGCGTCGGTTACTGGCTGAGAGTCCCGATCTTGAACATGGAAATCCCGTGCGTTCTTTTTTCCTCAGTTATTGCTTTGATAATGAGCGTGTTTAAGAAGTTACACTTAACATACAATTCTTAGGCTGACTTAAGGCTTCAGTGTGATGTGTCAGCCCTCTAGTGAAATACGTAAGATTTAGGTATTTTCTGAAGCATGCACACATATTATTTCGCGCCGAAGGAAACATGTGGAAGTTTAATAGCATTTAAAAGGGTTATACGAGTAGAGTTGAGGGCCTTTTTACCTTGACAGGGTGCAAAAAGGCGTTTCTTGTCCAATTTCATTTGCGATTGTGAACGAAAATACAATCTGCTATCACTTAATCATTATTTTTTCAGTCATTTTTACATTTTTATGAGTAATAGTACACTTTCAAATGGTTCACCAATTACATATGAGCACCAGTCAGCGACATTGAACATTAGTTGCATCGGATACTTGAATAGCACGGTATTGATTAAAGACTATTTTCCTTAAAAATAAGCCTTATATTACCCATCATCATGACTGGCTTACATAACAGACAGGTAGCTTCATGGCAGGTTAAATTAAGGACACGTAACATAGAATTGAATATTTGTCACATAACAGCAATACAACATTCTAATATATATAAGTATCGTTACATAACGCTCCATGCAATATTCTAAATGCTGGCTACATAACGATAACGTCACTTGCTGCAATCGATCATACTGGTCATCTACACTGCTGTCGTCTTTCAAGACGATCATGTCTCCTATATATCCAGATTTGTTGACCTAATTTGTTTATTGTTCAAGTTGATGCTGACTCCGATAGGGTTTTCTGTTTTAGTTTACAAATGCAGAGACAATGGTGACGTCGAGTACCCATACACATGTTTAACAGCTTACTGAATAATTGTGTCGCTGACCACTGCAAGGCGGTCACCCTAACATTTGTTGTTAACGATGTTTATGTATATGTTATATGTCTATGTCAAATTGTGACTGGGTGCGGTCTGTCTCTGAGTGTCTGTTAACTCTTGAAACAGGATCTTCGTTAAAGGCCTTGTTTAATCTATAAATGACCCCCCACCCAAACCGTGTATTGTACACAACCTCTGTGTATTGATCTTAATCTAATTGCCTTATTGTCTTATCAGATCTCCGATCCGGATATCCTGCTGTGCAGTTCTGGAGGTTTTATCATGGAAATGGACCCTAAATGGGCCTGAGCCAATAAACAAATAAACAGAAAATTGCCCCCTACTGTGACATTAGTGCAATAAGCAGGAGATGCACAGCAGGGGATTGTCATGCCAAGCATTCCTTATGCTAGGCCTTTAAATATTTGGCCACTTGACTTGTCCCTTTAGTTCAATTATATAACCATACTTATGCTGATGCGAACGTGTTTGAAAGATCTTCAACGCATAGTTCATGCAGGCATATTTCATACGTTGTGCTTGTTCATTATGTTTGATATGATCACCGTAATGGAGTTTTTCATTCCGATAGTTAATATCTGATAAACCTGTAATAAACGACAAACGTGTTCTGCCAAATATTGTGGTAATAGCTTCCATCCGGTTGGCCATCTTCTTGGTATGCTTTTATATTTACAATATACTACTTTTTAATTTTAAGTTTTTGTCAAAGATATTTTTTATTGATTATCGATATTTATCCAACAATTACTGTTGATCGATCAACTTATTTAAATGTGCAAACTAGTATGAACGTTGGAAATTTTATTAAAGTTGCATACATATGGTTGCTGTTTGTTGTTTTATGCAAAAGAAGGGCAAGAAGTGAAACGATATTCTCCTGATGGTTTTGTCTTCCTCTGCCATGGAAGTCCACACTAATTCGTCGTCTCATATGGTCCACAGACGTTAATTAGACGATGTGACGATAAAAGATGTGAATATTCTATGAGATCGTATTTATACAGCAAGACTATTAATAAAAGAAATAGTCTAATATATTGTATTAATTATTCTGCTTTGTTCCATACGCTGCCGGCAAGCAAATCTCAAACAATATTATCCATGCAACGTTTTAACGGGGGAAAACTCGACAGCTCTAGGCATATGACAAACACATTAATAGCTGCGATAGGTTTTGGCATATTGAATTGTTTCCACCGCGGATTCTTCAAACAAGAAAAAAATAGTAATTTATTTTGTTGTTGTAATATATCAGTGCACCGGGACAAAGGCTTATTTAGGATGCCAATAATCTGTCGCTCACTCGAGAGATTTATCTTACAGAAATGAGGTAATGAATACAAGACGCAGAAAACATATTTAGTAGGATATGAAATAACAAGATCGATGAGCGGCAATCTTTTCCAGATGCAGATTTATATCAAGCAGACGACAAATTCAACATTATATAATTTGGAACACAGTTTTCATCAGATTCAATCATCAACAGAGCATCACAAACTTGGATCAGAGTCAGAACATTAAACAATTGCAAAACAGATTGTCCTAAGACAAACTATGAACTATATTCTCACATACATGCTAAACAATGCAACATAAATGAATTGAAATTAACTCCATACAACTTTACTTCCAAATAACGAGTATGTTTTAGTTAATATAATTTTTAGATTTGCTGCCATTTGGCTTATATTCCGAAGATAAACTTATTTAGGGAACTTAGGAATTGAATTTGGGTACCATTGAAGCATAACTGGAATTAAAGGACAGATACCATTGGCATACTTGCATTCATGATTTAACGATGCATCTGGGTCTTTAATTGTTTATGCTCGTTTGAAACTTGATAAGTTTTAAAGTAATTCACTTATATATATCGCGGAACAGGTAAGGACAGCGCAGGGCCCGTATAATGACGATAAAGGAAAGATGTGTCGAGTGCATCAACTACGAATTTCGGGCTGAAAGTCTAGGGCTGGAACGTGATAATCCCAGACTATTGTTCTTTTCACATGAATGGCTTTGCTGGCGATATGCTAAAAGTTTTTAGACAGTCGCACAACATCATAAGCATTGTACTTACAATTCCTCTTTTGGCTTCAGGCATCGTTATTTTATACAGTTATACTCCTACATATATATTTCCAGGGCAGTACAACGAAACAGCGTCGTCGACCTAGTCCTTTGTGACTACTTCATGATTTACTTTGCTTGCATACTGAATGCGAAATCAACTAAGACTAGATGATCGTAAAATGAACAGGACTAGTAATTGTCTAGTGCTTACATTTTGTGATGATTGTATCTTACATTATTTTTTCTCGGAAATGCCCGTCCCTTTTTTTTGAAGAGTATACTAGTTTTTTGTATAGTACTTCTAGATCTTGTGAACAAAAAAAATATTTGTTAAATAATTATGCAATTAATAAAAATACACCAATTTGACTTGACCGGTATTATCAAAGTTGCGTTTTGTCCTTTCGCTCAAATACCATTATTACTTATTACAGTTATTCTATAATAATTCTTCAAATACGCGTAAAACTTTATCAAGAAAATTTAAGGATTTCTTCGTGTAATGATTATCATAAACATAATTCATGGAACAGGATATCGTTTCGAAGAACGACCCACCACCATTCCATGTATCATACTTACACAAAATAGTTGAATATTCGTTTCCTTGTTGTGCGTAAAATAGTTGAATATTCTTTTCCTTGTTGTGCGTAAAATAGTTGAATATTCTTTTCCTTGTTGTGCGTAAAATAGTTGAATATTCTTTTCCTTGTTGTGCGTAAAATAGTTGAATATTCATTTCCTTGTTGTGCGTAAAATAGTTAAATATTCTTTTCCTTGTTGTGCGTAAAATAGTTGAATATTCTTTTCCTTGTTGTGCGTAAAATAGTTGAATATTCTTTTCCTTGTTGTGCGTAAAATAGTTGAATATTCTTTTCCTTGTTGTGCGTAAAATAGTTGAATATTCTTTTCCTTGTTGTGCGTAAAATAGTTGAATATTCTTTTCCTTGTTGTGCGTAAAATAGTTGAATATTCTTTTCCTTGTTGTGCGTAAAATAGTTGAATATTCTTTTCCTTGTTGTGCGTAAAATAGTTGAATATTCTTTTCCTTGTTGTGCGTAAAATAGTTGAATATTCATTTCCTTGTTGTGCGTAAAATAGTTGAATATTCTTTTCCTTGTTGTGCGTAAAATAGTTGAATATTTTTTTCCTTGTTCTGCGTGATCAATGCAATCTCTTTAGGGCAAATGCCAGACGTATGATTTAGGTATTTCCTGATGTATGCACACTAATAATTCTCGTTAACGAAAAACATGAAGAAGGTCATTTAGTGTCTTTAAAACATTTTTAAAAATAGTCGTCTTGATTTAAGAGCAAAAACTTACGGAAGGTTTTTAGCTGTACTGTTTCTAGTCTAGCTTATTCCATAATAGTATACTCGTATACAAAACGTGGTAGTAATGCTTATTGTCTTAAGAATTCCATAAAAGGATACTCGTACAATCCATGTCAGTAGAACTGTTGCTTGTCGAGCTAATTTCATAATAGTATACTCGTATACAAAACATAGTTGTAGTAATGCGCCTTGTCTTAATAATTCCATAAAAGGATACTCGTACAAAACTTGGCTGTAGTACTCCTTCAAGTCAAGCTAATTTCATAATAGTATAGTCGTATACAAAACATGGTTGTAGTCATGATTCTAACAAAAGTTCGTACATTGAACGTCCGATTTAGCTTACAACTGTTGCGTGTTGTATACAGTCCTTATCGTTTTGTTTTTTAGAAAAAATGGGATTTGGTTTAGGTTCAAAATCCAAGTTGATAAACCCAACATTTTTGGTGATTTTTTATATGAGTTTATGTATGATGCAATAACTGTATAAAGTATATATTGAAAAAAAAACAACAACATGTAAGCAAAGAGTAACGAAACTTACGCCGATGACAACATGCCTTGTCAGATGTAACATAACGCAATGGACATGTATAAACCCGTGTTTAGGTCAACCCATTATAATTTTAACATATGTACTTCATTTCGTATCATTTCTTTCGAAGAAAAGAAAGAGGAATGATAAACAAACAAAGGAAACTACAAGGGCAAATCCAGTATCCGATGATTTAATCACAATCGTGTTTAAGGGAACAAGGATCGAGGCCTAACACACAGTAACAAGCGACACAAAGCTACAATACAAGTCCCATAGCATAGAATGTAACCAAAATCCTGATAAAAGTCACATGGATCGATGCCAAACAAACACCAAGCATAACTATTAGAAACCAATTTTACCTTTCCATAGCATAGTTGGATGCAAACTACCATTTGAATAAGACAGGTCTGCAATAATATATTGAGAAAGAACTTTTAGGACCTAAAAACCCATTTTCTCCATGCCGACAGATAATGCATTACGATATCCTTATTCAATAACTTTTCGAAATGTGGGATTCAGATCAATTATCGTTATTTAAGCCTAGCTACTTACATGGAAGTGAAAATCGGTTAAGAAAATGTCTTGGGATAAAGAAACATCCGATTTACAATTAGATTGCTGAACCACACGATGGTTTAATTAAACGAAGCTTACGATCTGAAGACAAATACAGCTCCAGTATACTTTAATATTGTTGAGTTACAGTATGAAGTACTATTTGTTTAAAAATGCACTCTTACTCCCATATAAGATTTACCACAATTAAAAATATTGTTTTAAAATACCAAAAAGGATGAATAAATGTCGAAAACAATGGTTATTATGAAGGATACCGAGTTTGATTTGAAAGAAATGAGCATAAAACACGGTATTTCTACCTTATAAAACTATAGAACACCACAGTAAATATTTTAGCATTCACCAATCATTTGATTTTTTTTTGCGTTTTCTGCTATTAAATGCACGGTTGCAATCTTGTTATCGGTTATTAATATTTTCCATACATGAATTATAATAAGTGGTTAAAGGTTTATCAGTCAGTTTTTGATTTTGAATAAGAGTGTCACTTTAATGTTTTCAGTATTGAGGATCCAACTTCTTTTCCAGCTGAATTTTAAATACGTGAAGTATTTCTTATCTTTTCACCTGTATATAACTGTCTTATATGCTTAAAAATGGTATCTCACGTTGGGATTTAACGCCAGCTCTGAGTTTTAATCAAGTAGTATATCCACCCAAAGTGCCCGATAATGGCTGATAAACAAAATCTGAATCCCCAACTTCTAACTGTCAGGTAGTTGGATATTCGCGAATAAACATCTGGCGAATGCACGAAAAACAGTGAAATAAAACAGTGTGTTTAAAGAAGACACGTATGTGTACATTAAAAAAAGGCATGATATTTATTTACATTACCATTTTTAGACTAGAGAACAAGGTATAATCTGACCTGGTAACTGGTTGATACTTTGATATTCGCGAATAACTGAAAATGGTCGGATAACCAACTGGCATATGTACGAATAATAGTGATTTTAAATAGTGGTTTTTACGGATAAATTTGTGTACATAAATAAAAATACAATAACTGTTATTGGTATTCTTTATTCTGCCTTTTGCTGGCGTCAAGCATGACTTGAACTATATTATCCAAGCAGCGTTTTATCGGATGAAATTCAATGATTTTCAATGGGTATGTCACGAATAAAAATAAAGCCTCGAAAGTAAGTAGTCCTTGAGTTAAGTTTCAATTATGGATACATAAAACAAGAAAAAATAGTGCTTTTATTCTGGTCGCAATATAAACTATTGCTTGGGGACACAAGTCTGTTTTGAGTGGCAACGAATCTGTCTCGAGAGAAATCTGTCAGAGACATAAGACGATGGAGAGGATACGCTGTAGGTTAGACAACATCGAGATCAATGCGCGAGACAGTAGACGACATGTACTATATTTCTATCAGAGGGCTAAAATTAAATAGACCTCGGACTTTTTTCATCCGAATCGAATGTCAAATTGAATGCCTTTCAAACAGGGTTTGAAACAACAGCCACAAGAACATCAACGACAGAAATTAAATACAGATATGGAATTTTACTTATTCGATGCTTGGTTCCGAAAAAGATTGCAATGAACTTGTTGAAAAAAAGAGCAAATACCGGTAGTACCAATTTAAATAAATCCATGCAAAAATAAGTAACATATCATGATATTTGTAGGTGCTTTAAATCGGGAAAACTTTGCCATCAAATTATGGGGTTACCGATTTTGCTTGGGAACATAATATGGATACATTGCATTCGCCAGGTTTAGTTGACACACTTGGAATTCGAGTGGTGCTTGGTGGGTTACCTTTTAATTTGGTTCTTGGACTTGTTTGCTTGACACCATTTTCATTCAAGTGTTTCTGTGTTACGGGTGCATTTGAGATCTTGACTGGTTTAGGTAACACAATTGTCATTTACTTGCTTGTGGGTAAACGGTGTAATTGGATCTTCAACTTTGACTAGTTCAGTTGACACCATTGACGTTCAAGTGTTGTTGGCTTGGTTACGGGTGCATTTTGATATATGAATGGTTTAGTTGACTACATTGTCATTCCAGTGCTGCTGGTTTACGGGTGCATTTGGATCTTGGACTTGTTAAGTTGGTACTATCACCATTCAAGCGTTGCTGGTGTTCGGTTGCATTTGGATCTTGGACTGGTTTAGTTGACACCATTGGAATTCTGGCATTGTTGTTTTGTGATTGCATTTGGATGCTGGAACTTTGACAAACTGAATACTGAATAAAAATATCTTGGAACAGTTAAGGACGGAGCATCAGGCTGTATTTAGAGCGTCAGTTACTGGCTGAGAGTCCCGATCTTGAACAGTGAAATTCCGGGCTGTTCTTTTTTCCTCAGTTATTGCTTTGATAACGAGCGTGCTTAAGAAGTTACACTTACCACTTCTTTTGCTCACTTAAGGCTTCAGTGTGATTTGTCAGCCCTATAGTGAAATACGTAAGATTTAGGTATTTTCTGAAGCATGCACAACTATTATTTCACGCCGAAGGAAACATGTGGAAGTTTAATAGCATTTTTAAGGGTTATACGAGTAGAGTTGAGGAAACATATATGAATATTATATCGACAAAGTATTAAAGAGGGGCTTTTTACCTTGACAGAGTGCAAAAAGGCGTGTCTTGTCCAATTTTATTTGCAATAGTGAACGAAAATACAATCTGCTATCACTTAATCATTATATTTTTCATTTTTATGAGTAATAGTACTCTTTCAAATGATTCACCAATTACATGTGAGCACCATGCAGCGACATTGAACATTAATTGCGCATCGGATACTTTAATAGCACGGTATTGATTCAAGACTATTTTCATTAAAAATAAGCCTTATATTACCCTTCATCATGACTGGCTTACATAACAGACAGGTAGCTACATGGCAGGTTAAATTAGGGACATGTAACATAGAATTAAATATTTGTCACATAACAGCAATACAACATTCTAATATATATAAGTATCGTTACACAACGCCCAGACAACATTTTAATACATTTGAGAATGACTGTATATCGGTTATATATCGGTAAACGTTGTGCTTGTTCATTATGGTTGGTATGCTCACCGTAATGGACGTTTTCATTAAATATCTGATGAACCTGTAATAAACGACATACGTTTTTCGCCAAATATTGTGGTAATAGCTTCCATCTGGTTGGTCATCTTCTTGATAGGCTTTTGTGAAATCTCATGTATGTTATGGTTATGAAATTTATGACATCAAGCTGTTACCTTAATCAATAAATTTGGATCATATTGGCATAATGACATTTTGTGAAAAAGTTGGTGAACAATTTTATCTAAAAACTGATTCCTAGTTGAGCTTTCATGTTGTATGAACGCGTGTCCGCGATTTTACAAATCTTGCACAATCGCTTCTTGGACAATATACGACTGTTTGATTTCAAGTTTTTGTTTAAAGTTAGATAAAATGTTTATAAATTATCGATATTTATCCAACAATTACTGTTGACCGTTCAAATCATTTAAATGTGAAAAAATAGCCTAACTATAAACTTTTTTATAAACAATTTGTTAAAGTTGCATACAGTTGGTTGCTATGTTGTTGTGTTGTTTTTTTTGCAAAAGAAGGGCAAGAAGTGAAACATTATTCTCCTGATGATTTTGATCCTCTGCCATGGAAGTCCACACTTAATCATCGTCACATACGGTCCACAGCCGTTACTCAGACAGCATCACATAAAAGATGTGAATATTCTATGAGATCGTATTTATTCAGCAAGGCAATTAATAAAAGAAATCGTCAAATATATTGTATATTATTCTGCTTTGTTCCATACGCTGCCGGCAAGCAAATCTCAAACAATATGAGCAATGCAACGTTTTATCGGGGAACTAAATAGCTCTAGGCATATGACAAACACATTAATAACTGCGATAGTTTTCGGCGTATTGAATTGTTTCCATCGCGGATGCTTCAAACAAGAAAAATAAAGTAAATAATTTTTTGGTCGTAATATATCAGTGCATCGGGACTTTTAGGTTTTATTTAGGATGCCAAGAATCTGTCGCCCACTCGAGAGGTTTTATCTTACAGAAATGAGGTAGTGAAAAGAAGACGCAGAAAATATGTTTTGTAAGATATGAAATAACAAGATCGATGAGCAGCAATCTTTTCATGATGCAGATTTATATATAGCAGAAGACAAAATAAACCGAATATGGTTTTTGGAACATAGTTTTCACCAGATTCCATTATCAAAAGAGCATCACATACTTGATCGAAGTCATATCATTAAACATACGTAAAACGAATTGTCCTAAGACAGAGAAATAAAATAGGAATTATACCCTTATACAATTGCTAAAACAATGCAACACAAATGAATTGAAAGTAAATCCATTAAACTCTACTTCCAAAAAAGGAGTATGTACTTTAAGCCGAGAGAACACTGATTTGGGAACCGGACCGAAATGCTGTTTTCATATCTAGAGTATTGCTTATGTGAATCAGATTTTTTTGTAGATTTGCTGCCATAAGGCTTAATTGCCTTAGATAAACTGATTTAGGGAAATCAAGAATTGCACATTGATTCCACTGAAGTTAACTTGCAGATCAAGGACAGACATCACTGATATGCTTGCATTGTTGGTTTACCGAGGTATTTGGATCTTGGGTAGGTTTTAAGCTCGTTTGAAACTTGACAAGTTTGATATGCACTTATAAATTTCTTGGAACAGTAAAAGTCAGGGCACGGATTATGGTGATCAAGGACAGTTGTTTTGAGTGCGTAAACTTCGAGTTTCGGGCAGAATGTCTAGGACTGGAGCATGATAATCCCAGACTATTGTTCTTTTCACAGGTACGGCTTTGCAGATGACATTCAAGCAGCTCTAAGGCAGTAACACTACAGTAATAGCATTTTACATACACTTCCTTTTGACTTTAGGCTTCGTTATTTTATACAGTTCTACTCATACATATATATATTCAAAGAGCAGTAAAACAACACAGTGACGTCGACCTAGTCTTCGGTGACTACTTTATGATTTACTTTGCTTGCATATTGATTGCGAAATCAACTACGTCTAGACGATCATAAAATGGAAAGGACTAGTAATTGTCTAATGCTTATATTTTGTGATGATTTATCTTACATTATTTTTTTCGGATATGCCCGTCTCTTTTCTTTGAAGAGTAAACTAGTTTTTTTGTATAATACTTCTAGATCTTGGGAACAAAAAAAATCAATATTTGTTTAAAAAATATGCAAATAATAAAAAAACACGAATTTGACTTGACCAGTATTATGAAAGTGACATTTTGTTCCTTCGTTTAATTCAAAAACCATTATTACTTATTCTATAATAATTCCTGAAATACGCGTAAAACGTTTTCAAGAAAATTAAAGGATTTCTTTGTGTAATGATTTTCATAAACATATTTCATGGAACAGAATATCGTTTCGAAGAACGACCTCACCACCATTCCATGTATCAAAATTACACCGAACACTTGATTATTCTTTTCTTTATTGTGCGTGATCAATGCAATCTCGTAAAGGCAAATACCAGACGTAAGATTTAGTTATTTCCTAATGTATGCACACTAATTATTTCTCACGAAAGTAAACACTTGCTAAAGGGCATTTAGTGTCTTAAAACATTTGTTAAGGATAGTTGTCTTGATTCAAGAGCAAAAACTTACGGAGGGTTTGTGCCTGCAATAATACTTCTAGTCAAGCTATTCCGTACAAAACTTGCTACAATGAATGTTCGAATGGGTTGACAATTGTCATTGAAACATTGTGCAAAACTTTTGCTTTTAATATAAAGTTCAGTGAATCTTTTATGTAGCATTGCTATAAAGAAATCAGTTGTTAGGTCGACAGTCCTTTTCATTTTTGTTTGTTTGAAAAAAATGGTTTAGTTGATAAGCCCATTATTATTGGTGATGTTGTGATATAAGTGTATGTATAATACAGTTACTGTATAAAGTAACTATAATATAGTAGCAAATAGTAACGATACGAAACATCCTTGTAAATTTACGCCGATGGCAACATGCATTGTCAGTTGTAACATATTGCAATGTACATGTGCACTCGTGTTTAAGTCACACAATTACAATGTTAGTATAATTACTTCATTTCGTTTTGTTGCTTTCGACGAAAATAAAGAGGCATTTTTATAAAACAAGGAAACTACAGGGGCAATTCCTGGCAAGATTTCTTTAAAGGTACACGCATCAAGGTCAAACAAACACCAAACAAGAGACAAAACGAGCCCAAAAATATACGATTTAACCAAGTTTTTGTGGAAAGGAACATATCTCTATGCCTAACAAACACCAAACTAGAGACACATAATGTTACAATACAAGCACCATAGCATAAAATATATCCAAGATCCTGGTAAAAAGCACAATAAACATTGGTCAAACAAAGACGTTGCCGATATCTGGATTCCAAATATCCAAATTAGGTATTGTTCATGTAAACTGGCGTCCACTAGGTCTAGCAGCGAAAGCTGGGAAAACATTCCGGCCGGAAAAAGGCATCCGTTAGGCCCTACAGAAACACTATTACCTTGACAGACGAGCCTCTCTAATCCATTTTACTGAAATAATACATGCTAATTTGGCCTACGACATTACTTCAACTGTCAGAGGCCAACTTTAAGTTTCGATAGCGTTGGGATGCAATCAATCCTCCGAATCATACAGGATAATGGTCTCTTGAAACGTACAAACTAATTAACCGACTAAATATCAATTACATTACGATGTCAATAAACAATGACTGTGACACTTAATCAACATGATCATGTTAAATTCAGGACAATACTTATGTATCAATTTGCCTTTTGTTGCCAGAAATTCATTACCGATAGTTTCTTCAAACTGGTCGACATTAAGGAATTCGAAGAAAGGATCGAACATATGGATACTGTTTTGTTAAATTTGATATTCGATGTGTAAAAGATGACTGCCATGTACTTCTAAATGTCATAATAATAGATATTTGTTTATATCTGTACATGGTATACAGTACACTGGTATACCTGAAAACTTTCTGAAATATTATGCAATGTTTAAACGAAGGTAAAATAAATTTATATATGTACGTCGATTAATATATCACCATTTTGTCTGTCTGTTCAGCTAGGTGTACGGTGGTTAATAAGAATAAGTGGTTAAGCAACGCATGCATTGCGCGTTTGATGTTCTTGTTTATCTATGCTACTTTTCTGTTGTTAGCTCAAGTCTTTACTGCTGTTCATCTATGCATATGAATGAAACACGTTTCTTAGGCAGCATTTATAAGTAGTATTTAAATAATCGTTGTGAATATTTAACGGATTGTCTGAATAAGAATCCGACGTGTCGTATTAGCTTCGCATAGGTATTAATGAACTCAGTCATCCTAGACGAGTTGTTAATTGTTCTTCTTTGTTGCATACGCTGATGACAAGCAGAAGTTGGGCAGTATGGTCCAAGCAGCGTTTTATTGGAAGGCATAAACTATTTTCAGTTTCTATTCAACAAATAAACTTCCGTGATAGTCCTTGAGTTTAGTTTCAACTGTGTATGTTTAAAATAAGATAAGACTTGCATTTTTATGGCCTCAATATAAATTGTTGCTTTAGGACGCAAGTTTGTTTTGAGTGTCAAAGAATCTGTATCGAGCGATAGAGCACATAGACATACGATGATGGAGAGGTTACGCAGTATGATAGAATATAACGATATCACTGCGCGACAAACACTTCAAGAAAGAGTAGACGATATATAATGCATACAGGGCGACAATGTTTATAGACCTAGAAGCATTTTCGTCCGAAGCGAATGTCGGATGGGATGTTTTATCAAATTGGGATTGATTCCACAAGAGCTTGATGTAAATTAAACACACAGATGGAATTTTAGAAATCCGTTCAATGTATCGAAAAAAGATTGCAATGATCTTGTTGAACGAAAGCAAATACCGGTAGTACTAAGTGAAATTAATCCATACAAAAAAGTAACACACGAATTATTTGCAGATGCTTTTAATCAATCGAGAATGGATAAACTGTATAATCATGAAAAAAATGCATTTGAAGCCCATTAACGGTTTACTGCAAAAAAACAACAGAATACATTCCTCTGATGCTGGTTTAGTTGACACCACTAGCATTCAAGTGTTGTTGGCTTGGTTTCGGGTTTATTTGGATTTTGGACTGGTTTAGTTTGCACCATTGACATTTAAGTGTTTCTGGTTTACGGGTGCATTTGAATCTTGGACTGGTTTAGTTTGCACCATTGACATTCAAGTGTTTCTGGTTTACGGGTGCATTTGAATCTTGGACTGGTTTAGTTTGCACCATTGACATTCAAGTGTTTCTGGTTTACGGGTCTTTTGAATCTTGGACTGGTTTAGTTTGCACCATTGACATTCAAGTGTTTCTGGTTTACGGGTGCATTTGAATCTTGGACTGGTTTAGTTTGCACCATTGACATTCAAGTGTTTCTGGTTTACGGGTGCATTTGAATCTTGGACTGGTTTAGTTTGCACCATTGACATTCAAGTGTTGCTGGTTTACGGGTGTATTTGGATCTTGGACTGGTTCAGTTACCATCATTGACCTTTTGGCATTACTGTCATGCGGGTGCATTTCATTTGGAATATTGACGGTTTTGACTCGTTTGCATCTTGTAATTTTGACAAAATGGAATTTCATTTATATATCTCTGAACAGTTAATACTAGGACAGTGCACATATTCCGACCTTCAGTGATAGCTGTGTTGAGTGTTACGGGCTGAGAGTCTTTGGTTGGAACATTATAATCCCCGACTGTATTTCTTTGATGATGACATAGAATTAGGCAGTTAAAATTCACAAACAATTCCTCTTCTGAATTGAGGCTTCATTAGCCGTTGTTGTCAGCTGATTCGCTTTGCATATGAATGCCATTAAATGCGAATAACAAATAATTTATATTCATAAGCACATTACAAATGCGCTTATTACAAAGTCATTTTATGCAAAACGCATTTCTGTGTTTCAAACATGTTAACATTTAATTTTAAAAGATAACAATTATATTTCATTAACAAAAATTGCAGACATTTTTATTGTTACATATTGTCAATATTCTATATTTTGGTTTACAATATCTGGATTTGAAAATGTTCTGTCTATGATTGTAATCAATGCAATACCTGAACAATCGCCCGACGTATTGATCCATCCATATTGCTTGTGCAGATGGTACACGTTTATCACAAAACAAACTTGACAATAAGATTGTCGCAAAATGATTACCCACGTTCGTCTGTAATTTCATACACTTTCATCCTCATGTCCAGATTGTATTTGAGAATAGGGTAATGCAGTTATTTAATAAAGTTCTACACTTACGCAATACAACCTTATGGTACTTTCGGTCTGGTCACATGTGACTATGCGTGTATATTAACTGTTTGTTAAAACTTTCAATGGAGTAATCAGAAGTACATACCATGGACATGATTGGTAATTGTGAAGTGTCCACATCATCAATAATTGTATCGTCCATTACAATAGTATATCTGCTCGGATATGCCTGTCTCTTTTCTGGCACGACTACACTAGCTCGTTATATATTGCATAAAACAAAAAAAACTTACACCATTTATCACCGCGTTTTGTCTTTACCAGTGTTATCAGTGAGACGTTTTCGCCTTTCATTCAATTAAAATAATACTAGTTTTCATTTTAAATTGACTATTTAAAGGGACTAGGCACCAGATGATACAAATGCAATAAAAAAGAAAATCGTCAGAAACTTACATTAAATTTATATTGTTATGTATCACATCGCTAAAGACACATGTATCTTTCGCAGTTTTCTTGTATTTTTCCAATTCGAAATCAATTAAATAGGTTTGTCTACCATATAAATACAGGTTAATTTAAAGATGGCGTCGATATATATATATATATTTGAACTAATCACGTGACTCTCAAATCTTAATTTACACACACTATAACACTGGGAAACCGTTATGCGCTATTTTTAAACGGGTAAACTCAGCTGGGACAGCGACAAAATATTCTTTTAATCATGAAAAAGTGATGTATTATCGGCTCCATACTAGCTCGTATTGACAATTCTAGGCTTGTTTTAAGGAAATAATATATTTGCCGGTGTTAGAGCCATCTCGTTTCTTTAAATATGCGATAAAAGGTATCATTGAACATAAAGGAACACTAAATATTATGAATATTACCATACAATGTATTCTGGGACTAGATAAAGTTCCGCACAACGATCTTTAACCATAACATTTATTATAATTACCTAGATAACTTGATTGATATTGCTTTTGTGCGTGACGAATATGTAAAAGCCAAACGTAAGATTTATGTATGCACACTTATTATTTCTCGCCAAAAGGATAACAAGCGGCAATATGCTTTTAGTGTCTTACTTAAGGTGTCCAATATACATTGATGTGAATTTTGGATGCAAATCAAGTATGCCTAAGAGTACGAAATCATATTACATCTAAAACATACAATAAAGAAGCTTTTTTTTTCTTTAAAGTAGTGCAAAAAAACACTTTCGTGTCCGAGTTTAGTTGAAATTGAGAACAAAAATGCAAACTGCAATCATTTATTTATAATGGTTTTTCGGTTATTTATGTAACATATTCTTTGGAGCAATTGTACACCTTCAAATGGTGCACGACTCATAGTGTAGCATCAGGCATCAACATCGAACACGAATCACACATCGGATATCTTAAAAGCACATTTATTTAAGAAGCGTGTTCTTTTTACAGCATCAAAATCTTGATAAAGGGTAAATTTATATAAATTTATTATTAATTATGTACCATAATCTAAAATATGAAGGCGTGTCTAGTAAAGCAAATTACATAAAAATCTACCAAAACGTTGTACCAAAGTGTCTAGTTGGGCAAATTCCATAATAGTCTACTGATACAAAAACATGGTTAGATTAAGCTTTAGGGTTGCAGTTGAGGAACTATGATGTATCTTCTATGTATGAGATGGTATCTGTACATATTATACATTTTGTATATTGAAAATTAATAATATACAAAAAGAAACACTACATGATCTCCTTAGCCTACTCTAATGGCAATGTGATTGACAGTTATAACACGTGACAATACACGTTAAAACTCGGCTTAAGTAAAACCTTTGTACTCGTTCATAGTTTGTTTCGAAAGAAAAGAAAGAAGAAAAAAAACAGAAGTAAAATAATATTGGTTGGTCTTTTAAACAGAATAAAGAATACTGTTGTTTATATCTCAAATTTGATTGCATATGATTGCACGTAGAAATACAGCTTAAGCCATAATTTAAACGTTAAGATACCATCAAAGCATTTCCAAAGCGTGGGAATGCACACAACCTTAATGCCTATTTGTTTCCGATTTCGGTGCCAAGTTAAATTTTAGGTATTAAGGTCGGGAAGACTTGTGTCATATTATTAGTTAAGCTCTGAAGACTGTCACAGTTTTGTCTGGGTACATTAACGCGTTTTCCTGTGCATAAAACTATCGAAAAGCAATCAAAAATAATAACGGTCAATATGATCTTCTTTTGGCAGTAACAAAAAAGGTTCGGATTCAAAAGGAAAGGTAGGCAAGGCGGTAACACATATTTTTGTTGTACTTTAGAATATAAACAGAACTACTAGTAAACTGATAAAGGAATTCTATACCCAACAAACCATAAAATCCATTTTCCTCCGACCAGACAAATGTATATCAGTTAGCACATTACGATGTCTCTTAATCTAGTTTGGGGTTCAGATAATTTATCGTGATTTTAAGCCAGACAACTTATATGGAACCTTAGGCACCGTTATAGGACATATTTCTTGGGATGAAAAATATATCTTATTTACAATACGATTGCTGAAATACCTGGTGTTGTTTTGTTGGTGTTGTCCATGATCTTTATACAAATTTAGTTAAACTATAGTTCAACATCAAAGCTCTTGAGTTTGAAATATCATTTGTTTAACTTTAGTTATGAAGATTCCAGTGAATTCGCGTTTCACTGACCGTTCCAAGGCAGTTATCTCATTATTTGTCGGCAAAGCTATTTTGATGCGTGTGAGGTCTGTCTGTGGTGTTTGTATTTGTGTGTGTTGTGTTTATACGCTTGTGTCTCTAGTTCATTGTCGGTTGGGCCCTTGCTTTATGACCCTTAACATGGCTTATATTTGAATTTACGACTGCTTTGTTAGTCTCTGCAGTTTTCGTTGTATTATCTAACCATCATCTTTGTTAAGTCCTGGGGTGGTATTCAATATCCAAATTAAGTTAATCTTATGGCCATACATCATTGACTTCATTCTCTCTATTGGTCAGTTATAAATAACAAGTACCCGACTTGGTACATCGTTCTTAGATCCAATTAAGACGAATATTAAATACCAGCCCTGATATCATCTTGGTTTGTCGGCGCGTCCGGAGTATTGATTGACTTTAACCCATTTCCTGGACACCTTCCCACTACATTGTTGATTTATTTTAAAGAAACATATCAAGTAGCTGTTGAAAATCAATATAGTTTTTATAGTGTATCAATGGTAAGAAAATGTTACACTGGCGTCGTATTTTTAAGCATTGTTGTGTTTAATAACTAACCAGGTATTTCGGATATCTCAACTGATCAGAAATTAAGGTATCAGTGAGAGTCTGAGATCTTCTCTTGAACGGGAAATTCGTCCTCAAAATGATTCAAAAACGCTTCTCAGACAGCACCACATGGACCGGTAAAAATTGTGAATATTTGCTAGAATGAGAATCCGACGGGTCGTTTAACAATATTTATTATCAAGCCGCCATATTCATTGCATTAATAATTCTACTTCGTCGCATATGCTGGAGATGGGCAAAACCTTAACGATATGGCCCGACAAGGCTTTTTTTTAAATCTACTCGCACTCGGGCCTTGCCCATTCGGCGAGTGCTCCGATATGAGTATTAGTCATGTTATCTTGGTGGTGTGTAAGCTTATTATACTCGCACTCGGGCCTTGCCCATTCGGCGAGTGCTCCGATATGAGTATTAGTCATGTTATCTTGGTGGTGTGTAAGCTTATTATACTCGCACTCGGGCATTGCCCATTCGGCGAGTGCTCCGATATGAGTATTAGTCATGTTATCTTGGTGTTGTGTAAGCTTATTATACTCGCACTCGGGCATTGCCCATTCGGCGAGTGCTCCGATATGAGATTTAGTCATGTTATCTTGGTGGTGTGTAAGCTTATTATACTCGCACTCGGGCATTGTCCATTCGGCGAGTGCTCCGATATGAGTATTAGTCATGTTATCTTGGTGTTGTGTAAGCTTATTATACTCGCACTCGGGCCTTGCCCATTCGGCGAGTGCTCCGATATGAGTATTAGTCATGTTATCTTGGTGGTGTGTAAGCTTATTATACTCGCACTCGGGCATTGCCCATTCGGCGAGTGCTCCGATATGAGTATTAGTCATGTTATCTTGGTGGTGTGTAAGCTTATTATACTCGCACTCGGGCATTGCTCATCCGGCGAGTGCTCCGATATGAGTATTAGTCATGTTATCTTGGTGGTGTGTAAGCTTATTATACTCGCACTCGGGCATTGCTCATCCGGCGAGTGCTCCGATATGAGTATTAGTCATGTTATCTTGGTGGTGTGTAAGCTTATTATACTCGCACTCGGGCATTGCCCATTCGGCGAGTGCTCCGATATGAGTATTAGTCATGTTATCTTGGTGGTGTGTAAGCTTATTATACTCGCACTCGGGCAAGGCCCATCCGGCGAGTGATCCGATATGAGTATTAGTCATGTTATCTTGGTAGTGTGTAAGCTTATTATACTCGCACTCGGGCCTTGCCCATTCGGCGAGTGCTCCGATATGAGTATTAGTCATGTTATCTTGGTGGTGTGTAAGCTTATTATACTCGCACTCGGGCAAGGCCCATCCGGCGAGTGCTCCGATATGAGTATTAGTCATGTTATCTTGGTAGTGTGTAAGCTTATTATACTCGCACTCGGGCCTTGCCCATTCGGCGAGTGCTCCGATATGAGTATTAGTCATGTTATCTTGGTGGTGTGTAAGCTTATTATACTCGCACTCGGGCCTTGCCCATTCGGCGAGTGATCCGATATGAGTATTAGTCATGTTATCTTGGTGGTGTGTAAGCTTATTATGCTCGCACTCGGGCCTTGCCCATTCGGCGAGTGATCCGATATGAGTATTAGTCATGTTATCTTGGTGGTGTGTAAGCTTATTATACTCGCACTCGGGCCTTGCCCATTCGGCGAGTGCTCCGATATGAGTATTAGTCATGTTATCTTGGTGGTGTGTAAGCTTATTATACTCGCACTCGGGCATTGCCCATTCGGCGAGTGCTCCGATATGAGTATTAGTCATGTTATCTTGGTGGTGTGTAAGCTTATTATACTCGCACTCGGGCATTGCCCATTCGGCGAGTGCTCCGATATGAGTATTAGTCATGTTATCTTGGTGGTGTGTAAGCTTATTATACTCGCACTCGGGCCTTGCCCATTCGGCGAGTGCTCCGATATGAGTATTAGTCATGTTATCTTGGTAGTGTGTAAGCTTATTATACTCGCACTCGGGCCTTGCCCATTCGGCGAGTGCTCCGATATGAGTATTAGTCATGTTATCTTGGTGGTGTGTAAGCTTATTATACTCGCACTCGGGCATTGCCCATTCGGCGAGTGATCCGATATGAGTATTAGTCATGTTATCTTGGTGGTGTGTAAGCTTATTATGCTCGCACTCGGGCCTTGCCCATTCGGCGAGTGATCCGATATGAGTATTAGTCATGTTATCTTGGTAGTGTGTAAGCTTATTATACTCGCACTCGGGCCTTGCCCATTCGGCGAGTGCTCCGATATGAGTATTAGTCATGTTATCTTGGTGGTGTGTAAGCTTATTATACTCGCACTCGGGCCTTGCCCATTCGGCGAGTGCTCCGATATGAGTATTAGTCATGTTATCTTGGTGGTGTGTAAGCTTATTATACTCGCACTCGGGCATTGCCCATTCGGCGAGTGCTCCGATATGAGTATTAGTCATGTTATCTTGGTGGTGTGTAAGCTTATTATACTCGCACTCGGGCCTTGCCCATTCGGCGAGTGCTCCGATATGAGTATTAGTCATGTTATCTTGGTGGTGTGTAAGCTTATTATGCTCGCACTCGGGCCTTGCCCATTCGGCGAGTGATCCGATATGAGTATTAGTCATGTTATCTTGGTGGTGTGTAAGCTTATTATTCTCGCACTCGGGCATTGTCCATTCGGCGAGTGCTCCGATATGAGTATTAGTCATGTTATCTTGGTGGTGTGTAAGCTTATTATACTCGCACTCGGGCATTGCCCATTCGGCGAGTGCTCCGATATGAGTATTAGTCATGAAAGGTTTTTGGAGCTTAGTGCACAGACAGAATGTAACCCTGGGTAGAGCTACCCTGGTTTTTATCGTGCACCAGTGTATAGCACTGTCACACGGGGTCTCTGTTTAACGTCCCTCCTGGAAGACGATTAGTATTTTTTCAGTAGTACGGCGGGGAATCGAACTTACGACCCATATATTGACAGTCAAGTGTGTAGCCACTAGACCACGGATCCGCTAGCTTATCTTTTGGGTTATTGAACTTTTATTTGATTTGGTTAAAATTGATAATTATTAACCAATCAATAAACAATATTGTTAATTCAAATCAAACCAAAGAGTGACCCAGTTTAAAACAACAGCTTGAGTTTAGATTCCACAGTCGTTGCTTCAATCAAACCATGGCGTAAATCGTGATTTATTCTGTTCTCGTTATTTATTGGTACATTGTGACTTAAATCTGATTTACGGTACAAATACCTGACGCCTACTCAAGAGATATATCTTGTAGAATGAGATAATGTAGAGGAGACATAGAAAATACAGTTAGTAGGATAGGAGCTAACGAAATTAATGCGCGGGAATCTTTCCCTGAGGCAGATGACATATATCTAGCAGACGACAATTTAAATAGCGTAATCATATAGATTTAATAGAGCGCTGGGAACTCCCTTTTCATACGAATCAAATCGGATAGGATATGATGGGATGGTAATTTAACAGAATATCAAATAGCTTTGATCGAAGTCAGTAAATAAAATGTATATGTGAAACGGTAGAACTACAATGAAAGTCCTGGGAACACCAAGCTGGGAAGAAGCATGCAATGGAAATGTTGAAATAATGCAATCAATGTGAGAAAAATAAAATACCCATCGAAAAATGAAAATACAAACGCTGGTATAAGTTTGGAATTCGTTCGAATTAGTGGGTCCAGTGCTAACATATTTACTGCAATGAAACTGGGTTAAGTAGGAGGTGGTTATCTGCAGCCAAATATATAGAAACTGTTTAATTCATTGGTCAAAATTGTCAAATGTGCAAACAAGCCAAATGACATTTAGACAACAATAACAATTTGATGCAGTTTTACACAATTGCTGTGGATAAATTACATTTATATATTTACACCTCAACTTCCATTCCTTAAATGAACTGCCTTTCGGCAATTGCGTTTATCAATCGATGAACGCAACATCTTCGGATATGTTCGGATCGTAATTCATCGCATAACAATATACATGAAAATTTGATCTTGTTATTGTTTGTATTGTGTCAGCAGGTCCCATAAAATATAAATCAACATTTTAGAAAGTGCTTTGTTATTATATTTTAAACGTTTTGTTGCCAAAAGTGTTCCAATTTTACGTTTAAAAGTGACTTCAAGTGGTTGATATTTTCCCGCGTTATTGTGACGTCATTTAAAAAATGTTTCCGGTAACAGTCGGATCGTCCTATTTACAGAATGGGTAAGAGAGGATTACTGAAAGGTAATCCGAAATGAAATGAAGTATTTTTTTAACGTTTCTTGAATAAAATAATGAACTATTAGTGTAAATATAAGGAATGAAATGGGGCTTGATGTCATTATCGAGGATATGAACGCAATTGGGTTGGTCAAAGTACGCGTGGAGTCCTTCGGACTCCACACACATTGACCAACATTGACCAACCCAATTGCGTTCATACCCCGATAATGACACCAACCCCGCAATCCATTCCTTAATTAAGGAATGAATTGCGGGAATCCGATGTCAATATCGGGGAATGAACGCAGTTGGGCTTGTGTGTGGAGTCCGAAGTCCACGCGTACATTAACCAGCCCCTCTGCGTTCATATCACCGATGGTGACATCAATACCGCAATTTATTACTTATATTTACACTAATAATTCATTCATCTTTTTCTAACATGTTGATTTAAGTTGTTTTTTTGTCTGCTGACGCAATACAAACAATTACAAGATAAACGATTTTCAATTACCATGTTATGCAATGATTCGCGATCCGAACATATCCGAAGATGTTGCCAATTGCCAAAAGGCAGTTCATTTAAGGAATGGAAGTTAAGGTGTAAATATATACCAATGTGGGTTTACGGCAAGGACAAAGCAGAAGACATTACTTAGAATGAGGGTGACCTAGTGGACACCACTGACATTTAGGTGTTGCTGGGTTACGGTATTGAGTGTTTAAAATAAAGGGCGTTTTATTGGTAATAAACTGGTTTCGGTTTTATATCGGTTTCTCGACTGTTATCTGTTGTTACAGTTTCAGTAAAAAACAAAACCGGGTTTTTCGTTTTTTAGCAAAAACCGAAATCGGTTTTTGAAACTATCGAAGCACCTACCGGAGGCGGTTTCATCGGTTTGTTTATTGAAAAAATAGTTTACTTTGAAAACAACATGGCGGAAAGAGATCAACCACGTTTTATGAAACTCAATCTTTTTGATAATGCTTTTCAATGTGCAAATGAGCTAAAGGAAAAGGGTAATATTAATAGTTAGAAAAATTGCTACTTGCAGTAGCCCCGCCAAGTTGCTGAAACTGTACACAAAACCATGCATTTGTTACTTCAAGCAAAACTATCCAAACCGGTTTCGAAACTGCTGATACCCTTGAAACCAAAAATGAAACTGGTTTGATATCAACAAAAACACACAAAGAGTCCTCATCGCATTATTTTCTCCGGATGTATAACAAAACATGCATTTACATTCAAATGTATTATAAATCAGAAATTGATAAACAAAAACAAGAACAATTTATGAATGGATGGTAGTTTAATGATTGGTTTCTATTTCTATTGAAGAATGTTTTCGAGGATTTTTGCAAATGTATTTTAACACATAAATTGCTGGGATACGGTATTTTGTGTCTTAAATAAAGAGTCCTTATCGCATTAATTTTTGAATAACGAAGCATGCGTTTACATTAAAATAGATCATAAATCAAAAATAAAAACAACAACAACAACAACAACAACAACAAAAACAATTTATGAAAAGAAGGTAGTTTAATGAACGGATTTCAATCTTTATTGAAGACTGTTTTCGATATTTGCATTCTAGACTCAATGCAGCTTTTTTGTTCTTAAAAGAAGAACCGTTAACTAAATTTTTGTGTGTGGCATATCGTTTGTTAGAAAACTTGTAATAATTACTTTTCGTTTGGGACGAAATTTTCATTTAAATCATTTTAAGAACGTTTATTTGTTATAAAAGAGATTATTTCTGCGTCTTTGGAACTAATTATCGAATAATAAAGCGAACTATGAACAATGTTAGAACAATGATCTTTTGCACAAGGTTTTGGTAGACCTTTATTCTTTGCCGAGTTTTAGGAAACTGTAGATGTAAACCTAGCATGGTCTTTGTGTAGCATATATAATTACAGATGCCATTAGGTGTAGGATATCATGTGTTTTATGGCTAATGAAATTTATGACACCAAGCTGTTACCTTAATCAATGAATTTGGATCATATTGCCATAATGACATTTTGTCAAGATGTACAAATTCGCGGCCGAGCATTCATACTGTATGAACACACACACACACACACACACACAAAAAGAATCATTCATTTATATTTAAATTTCCCCTTCTCATTTCTTTATCTGCTGTGATAATAATAATTTTGGTGTTATGATTTTATTTAGAAAAAAAAAATATTGTGATTTTTAGTTCGTGTTTTGTATATGCATTACACAGGTCCTTCTTGCGAAGCTCCGCCTAAAAGGTCATGAAAGGTCGATCGATGCGTCAAATTTATCGTACAAAAAATCAAGTTCGAATGTAAATACATGGATTTGAACATAGGCATTGAGGCTTGCAGAGTTCAGTGACATTGCTGCTAAAATCAAAATTTGGATAATACGCCGGATGATGTGACACTTGATACAAAAAACACATGGGGACAATGAAATATTCAGCTTATTGTTTTATTCTAAGTACACCTCCCACACATGCATGTTCGTAATCACAATCCAGTTTTTTTACTTTGGATCGAATTAAGGTTTAATATAACATACTGTTCTGGGACAATAAAGACAGACGGTAGCGTCAGTTAACGTCGTAAATGGCTAAGAAATTGTCTTGCTTGCATATTAAATGAATGTTAAACAAAAGGACACGCGAGCGAAAAAAACATGATTGATGATTGCATAGCACACATTGTGGCAGGTCCAGGAATTCAAAACTGGGGGTGTGTGGGGGGGGGGGTGCACAACCACCAAACCCCCCTCAAAACTTTTATTTCACTGAGTGATTGCAATAACATGTATACAATCGTTGATGCATTTCATCCCTTCATTTAAGAATACTTTTACACATCTTATCACGGACATATAACCCATATACTAGTATATGCCCGTGACCTTATTAAGCGAACAACAACTATGTATGTATATCAGCATTTTTTTAAGGTATCAATTTAAGGTTAAAATAAGGTCCATTTACCGGCCGTCCGAAGGGGTGGGCATGGTTTTTGAGCCTCCCCCCTCACCTCCGCTAGAACTGCCATCTGTGGTCGTTTTGAATATCGAAGTAATTTCCATTCGACAAAGAACAATATCCCGATTCTTCCTGGAACCAATGCATCTTCCTGCTACATTAATGGGGCCGGATCACATTTCTGTTGTAACATATGGTACAAACACTGGCCATTGTATATAACCTTACAATATATGGATAATACACTCGGTGATAAACTACAACCACATTGCTGATACAAGCAACACTTAATACTCCCATAAAATCATGGAAATAGAGAAAAAGACACAGTGTTGTCTGAGTCTATGTAATAGTTAGTTTGCTTGAATAAAATCTTTATGATTAAGAAAGGAGTGAGCGGAGCGAACGAGCCCTTCTTAATAATTAATATATTACTTCAGTTCATCTAATTGACTTAGAATACGATCTCATTGGCCTACACATTGTAAATAACGGAAGGTGTGTGTATTGTATATGTGAGTGGCAGTGGGCAGACCTTTAAACACCCGCGAAAGTTCAAATTCTAAAATGATTTAGCCTAGTTCTTAATGTTTGCCTATCGGCAATTACATTGGCTGAAGATATAGGTTTTATTCTAAACACGCCACCCACACATGCAAACACACGCCAGTTTTGTATCTTGAATGAGGGCAATGAATAATTTTATACTCCGGTATACTGTACTGGGGAAAGAAGACCAACGCAGACATCAATATAGTCTTATGTGAATAATGTATTTCATTTGCTTGCATATTAAATGTATCTTTAAACATACAACACTTTTCAGGCAACTATAACAAGACACTGACTGATTATTGCTGAGTCCACATATTATGTTTAGGTTTTTAAACAAATACATTGTGCCTTCCCTGGGTCTTGATGTTTACCCTGTGTCTTTAAACGGAGTTTATATTCAAACTTTTGGCTACTGATCTTGTTTCTGTAGTGTTTTATATCAATATTCCATTATTAATGTATGATTTACCCGAATATTAAGGTCACTTAGGCCACGTGGATATAAAAACGGTTCCTCTATTTTACCAAGGCAACACCATAGAAAACACTTTGTTTAGATAATGCCACACTTATTAAATCACCAAAGCGTATTTGTCCCTTCCATACCATAAGTTTTGGTTTGGGTTAGCTAGGTTACTTCTAATAACGAGATGCGTTGGAAAACGCCAAGAACAGACGCCATTCTATCTAGCAGACGACAATTTAAATATATCATGGGTGTTGTTTTTTTCTCCATCAGAATCGAATATCCGATATGAGTTATATTAGATAAGGATTGATTCAACAATCACCAGAGCATCAAATAGCTTGAAACGAAATCAATAAATGAAACATATTTAATGGTTGAAACCCACAGATTTGCTTGTCAACCCGCAAAGAAAGTTAAAATGAAATGAAAACGAAAATGAAATCGCTGAAATAACAAAACTATGGGAAGAAATTTTGTGAATCTAAGAATTACTAATGTTTTACGACGTTAGAGCTGTTTAAAAATTGAATTAAAAGTATTTAGACAATGATGAAATATGTTTGCCTTTCCCAAAGAATGGTTTGGACGAACATGTTTCAGCCTGTTATAATACAAAGAAAAGACCAACGAAATAAAAAACACTCAAATTGACAAGGACATACGTATAATAGTTTGATGAGGTCTCTTCATTTTTGCCTTGTGACTTTCAACGACTAAGATTTGATCGTCTAGAACTCTTACGTATTACTTCGGTTGAACATAAAATCACACAAGTTCAGCTATATGATTTATCAATTGTTGACACATACTTTTGGAACTGAAGCGTAATACAGTTTGCAGGTTATGAACATATTTACGTTATTTCTTTCTCTCACAATTAGAAAAGTTATGCACCAGTCAAATGTAACCAAGCCCCTACCCCCACACCAGGTCCGAGGGTATACCGGGGATAGCCGTGGAAATTGGCCATGTTTTTACCTTCCAGGTGGAACCGCTGTGGCGGGTGAATGCGGTGGTTTTGTCTTCGCGCCAAAAATAGCGGGTAATGGGCCTTAACGAGGGTCCCTGGGGTGCTGGGTCATTTTGCGGGGATTTTACAAGCAGTTCGTTCCCGCAGGGCGGGAATTCTACCCGGGCTTGGCTGGACCGAAAGTCAAAAGTCCCCGGACCTGGGGAAGCCATGGTTACAATTGACTGGTGAATTATCGAGTAGTGTACATTTGTCCTTAATTACCCAAAGTGTAGATGCCAGTCCGCATTGAACCAAGTTCACCCACTCTCGTACACCAGAGTGATGATGCTATGCGAAAAATAAATAGATTTATCATTATCAAACCCTTGATGAATGAGAATGAGTTCGCCATATACCGGTGCATTTATATTCCTAATGGAAAAGCATGTCAAGATAGTAATTGCAAAGTGGAAAGCGTACCGGGTATTAATTACACATCTCCATTGGGACCAATGTTTAATTCTTACCATAATTCCATATATAGGATGTGCCATGGTAAGGCGTAAACAAAAAAAGTAATGTTTGTTTCCGGCATACCCTTATTTTTGCCCCGACCCAAAACCTTTTTATTGTCTTGATATGTTTTTATCATTTGTTTGATTTCTTTCTTTTTAAGATACAAATTAAGTGTTTTATGGCTTTTAACAATACCAGTTATGCTAATATTGACTATATAGATGTTTTCAGCATATAATTGATAGTTTTGGGTAGCACAAACATCTTAAGAAATAATTTTTGCCTAATGAAAAATATAAGATTTTCTGACCTACCTACCTTATTGAAATCGGAAACAAACATTTTATTTTTTAAACCTTATTCAAGATATCCATACATCAGTTGTTATATTCCAAGTGGATTGCTTAATAATATGCAAGGGCAATAAAGTACCATTTTAACTATGCATGTGTAAGGTATGTGTTTCATAAATCCAAGAACTGTTAGGTAGCTCAAGCGAGAAAGAGGATTAGCATCAAAGTAGCATATTCATCACAAATTTAATACTCATCGAATACTCATTTGTTTATGTAGGATGTACCAACGTACAACTGATATATATGCAGTCATTTTGCAATAACTGTTGTCGCAATACACAGCTTTTGGGATATGAAATTAGTGCATATCGATATTGTCCGACTGGAAATTATCCGAAATACTGATACGGCTTCTGTTTACATATGACGTTTTAACCACGTGGTTTATACAACGGGACACTAGATATGGTATTAATTATATTCTTGTGTTGCATTCGCTTGCCGGCAAGCAGAATCTGAACAATATGGAAGCAACGATGTATTGGAGGAAAATCCAATACTTTAGTCCTGTGACAAATAATTTCACTGCGACACTTTCTATAGGGTTTCAGTGATGAAAGCATAGTGATTTATTTCTGGTTTCGTTATATATTAGTGCGTTGCGACGAAATATTTCAGAGACAACGATTTTGTCGCCGACGTAAGTGATATATCTCAGAGAAATAAGTTGATGGAGAGGAAAGGCTGACATGTGAAAACACAAATTTAGTCGGAATTGATGCGCGGGAACTTTTTCCAAAGCAGACGACATATATCTAGCTGAAGACAATTTAAATGGATCTGTTTAATGTGCTGGAAACTTATTTTTCCATCAGATTGGGTTTCATTTCAAGAAATAAACAGAGCATCATATTCCGTGGATCGAATGCAGTATTGAATCGTTGAAGCCCAAGGATTGGCAATGGTAATTACACCGCAAATAACATTATCAAATTACTGAATTTGACTTGGAACAAACAACATTCTTTGTTAGGAAGTTACAATGAACGTTTATGAACAGTTATAGAACTAACATAAGACGTGTCGTCCCATCATAGAGTTTGGACAATACACGTAATTAAGACAGTAATCATTACGTTTTATGACGTACGGACTTACTGCGTTTATCTACTTGATGTAGAAGACATTATTTTAGTGTAGGAATTGTTGGTAAACGGAAACACTTAGATCGAGGACGGGTTTATTTCGCTTCAAAACTAATTCGCGTATGTCTTAGAACCAGCGCAGCATAATTTACTTTCATTTTAGAACAATAACAGGAAACTGACATATACAGTAATGATACCATTGACATTCTACCGCGAAAACAAAGCATAGACTCACGCTTATTGAAGGAACTCGCTCAAGATTTTTAGGGGTCACTAATCGAATAATTCGTATTTCAATGAAACAATATCATCGAAAAAAGACAAAAGAGTTGAGTGCTGCGGAACCTTGACACGTTGGAAGGGCACTTATATCTTAGAACAATTTAAGACAGAGCCTAAATACTGACGATCATATAAAGACGTGTTGAGTGTTCCAGCTACTAGAACAATTTAGGACAAAGCACAAACGGTCATATACAAATGTGTTGAGTGGTTCAGCTACTAGTGTTTCGCAACATTGACACGTTGGAAGAACACTTATATCTCGGAACAGTTTAGGACAGCGGACAAATAATGACGATCAAGGACAGCTGTGTTGAATGCGTCAACTACGAGTTTCGGACGGAGAGTCTAGGGCTGGGAGATGATAATCCAAGACGGTTCATCTCTCCTCAGGTACTGCTGGATAGTTGGCTTAGTTTTCAAGGGTATTTACACTGTACTCTCAGGTATTGCTGGATGATGGCTTAGTTTTCGAGAGTAGAAACTCCGTAATATCAACACTTTTTCTAGTAGAAAAAGTATAACAGTACACTTCTAACATCATATTACTGCAGTACATATTTCGTTTTGCATCATGGTTTCTGATGACAAAGTGTCAGTATAGCAATCTTAAGAATAATTACATTTAGTATATGTACGGTTATATTTGAAATACTATATTATCATATTACTTCGAAAGAATTCAAGGGCTCGTTACGAGTACTGGACATGTTGTTACGGCGCAAATTATAGGCTTTCACTTGATATATGCATTTTTAAATGCAGCGTTATGTAAATCTCTTGACTAATGATAAAAAACAAAATAAATGATTTGATTTGTGTTCAATCAGAGCGGATCACCGGTTCCAGAACTCCAATCGCTGATATCATGTTAAAAAATTAATTGCCGTATGTGGCAAATCGTTCCTTGAAAACCGTAACAATCCTCCTCTCGTTTTGGACTCGTGTTGATTCCTACTTGGGTGTTTCCCTGTATTGTTAACATGCATAATATACAATATTCCATACATGCTTATATGCATTTACATAATCTATTCTTTTTATCGAAACGTATAAATATCTCTGAATAAATGTGCTGAAAACAAAGCAAAATAATCGTACGTTACATACATTTTTTCTTCACATGACGCCATTTACTTCGTAACATATGTTCAATACAATGTAAAAATACCATATAGAATTTAAAATTAGTACAGTTAATAATCTAGGCTGGGAAATCATTGAAGCCCTAAAGTTTTGTTGTACAGGTGTTCAAAAAGCTTCAACATCTCCCCCTTGTTTTCTTGGTCGTTTTTAGAGATTTATTCGTGCTTAATTAAAATTAAAAAAATCGGGGAATAGAGAAACGTTTAAACTTAATTTGATAAACTTGATGCAAATAGCGTGACTTTGTTGACGTAAAACTTGCATATTGTAACATATACATGCATTATTAAATCAGTGTTTAATTATCTTGTTTAATTGCTTGGTGACTAAAATTTCTTGGTATGTAATAGCAAACATCACTGGTCGTGTGTCTTTGGTCAAATTAATTCTTCTTTAAAATGTAAGTTCCTGAGTATTGTTCTCCAGTGCTAGATCTTTTCTAAATTCTTGGAGTTTATTAGAATTATGTCCGGATTACATTATTCTTCCTTTGTGGGAATAATTCTAGAAGATTTGTTGGATTTAAATGACGCTCATATAATGTTTTCAAAATTACATGTGGATTAGATGATGGGAACATTAAAAAAAATACCAGCATCAGTGAAGATATTTTGTGAATATTTGGCCATTATGTTCTTCAATTTACAGATTTAATATTGCTTTTGTAAAACTATTAGTAAATACAAAATATGTACAAAACATGTTGTTCAAGTTTTGCTGGATTTTCTTCCTTTGTAGCGTACTTTGTGAAAAAATCCCTTAATTCACGAAACGAAAATTAACTTAACTGGTTGTCTTTTTATCATTTCTTTCTTTCTTTTATTACGCTCAACACATTATACATTAATGTGAATAGATGTAGACATTATAATATAATATAATTCTAATATAAAAAACAACTAATGAACCAGGTTTTTGAGGTCAGATGTTAAAGCATAATATATTTAAATTTAAAATGACATAAGATAACCTTAACCATAACTAGTTATAGCCGAACTACTCATCTTTAAAATACTAGGTTATATTGCCAAGTGGGTTTCCAATATTTTAAATGCAAAAGATATCAATTTGGTTGAACATAGAATCACACAAGTTCAGCTATATGATTTATCAATTGTTGACACATACTTTTGGAACTGAAGCGTAATACAGTTTGCAGGTTATGAACATATTTACGTTATTTCTTTCTCTCACAATTAGAAAAGTTATGCACCAGTCAAATGTAACCACGCCCCTACCCTCACACCAGGTCCGGGGTATACCGGGGATAGCCGTGGAAATGGGCCATGTTTTAACCTTCCAGGTGGAACCGTTGTGACGGGTGAATGCGATGGTTTTGTCTTCGAGCCAAAAATAGCGGGTAATGGGCCTTAACGAGGGTCCCTGGGGTGCTGGGTCATTTTGCGGGGATTCTACAAGCAGTTCGTTCCCGCAGGGCGGGAATTTTACCCGGGCTTGGCTGGACCGAAAGTCAAAAGTCCCCGGACCTGGGGAAGCCGTGGTTACAAATACTGGTGAATTATCGAGTAGTGTACATTTGTCCTTAATTACCCGAAGTTTAGATGCCAGTCCGCATTGAACCAAGTTCACCCACTCTCGTACACCAGAGTGATGATGCTTTGCGGAAAAAAAAATAGATTTATCATTTTCAAACCCTTGATGAATGAGAATGAGTTCACCATATACCGGTGCATTTATATTCCTAATGGAAAAGCATAGTAATTGCAAAGTGGAAAGCGTACCGGGTATTAATTACACTTCTCCATTGGGACCAATGTTTAATTCTTACCATAATTCCATATATAGGATGTGCCATGGTAAGGCGTAAACAAAAAAAGTAATGTTTGTTTCCGGCATACCCTTATTTTTGCCCCGACCCAAAACTTTTTTATTGTCTTGATAAGTTTTTATCATTTGTTTGATTTCTTTCTTTTTAAGATACAAATTAAGTGTTTTATGGCTTTTAACAATACCAGTTATGCTATTATAGACTATATAGATGTTTTCAGCATATAATTGATAGTTTTGGGTAGCACAAACATCTTAAGAAATAATTTTTGCCTAATGAAAAATATAAGATTTTCTGACCTACCTACCTTATTGTTTTGGAACCCGGAAACAAACATTTTATTTTTTACACCTTATTCAAGATATCCGTACATAAGTTGTTATATTCCAAGTGGATTGCTTAATAATATGCAAGGGCAATAAAGTACCATTTTAACTAGGCATGTGTAAGGTATGTGTTTCACAAATCCAAGAACTGTTAGGTAGCTCAAGCGAGAAAGAGGATTAGCATCAAAGTAGCATATTCATCACATATTTAATACTCATCGAATACTCATTTGTTTATGTAGGATGTACCAACGTACAACTGATATATATGCAGTCATTTTGCAATAACTGTTGTCGCAATACATAGCTTTTGGGATATGAAATTAGTGCATATCGATATTGTCCGACTGGAAATTATCCGAAATACAGATACGGCTTCTGTTTACATATGACGTTTTAACCACGTGGTTTATACAACGGGACACTAGATATGGTATTAATTATATTCTTGTGTTGCATTCGCTTGCCGGCAAGCAGAATCTGAATAATATGGAAGCAACGATGTATTGGAGGAAAATCCAATACTTTAGTCCTGTGTGACAAATAAATTCGCTGCGACACTTTCTATAGGGTTTCAGTGATGAAAGCATAGTGATTTATTTCTGGTTTCGTTATATATTAGTGCGTTGCGACGAAATATTTCAGAGACAACGATTTTGTTGCCGACGTAAGTGATATATCTCAGAGAAATAAGTTGATGGAGAGGAAAGGCTGACATGTGAGAACACAATTTAGTCGGAATGGATGCGCGGGAACTTTTTCCAAAGCAGACGACATATATCTAGCAGAAGACAATTTAAATGGATGTGTTTAATGTGCTGGAAACTTATTTTTCCATCAGATTGGGTTTCATTTCAAGAAATAAACAGAGCATCATATTCCGTGGATCGAATGCAGTATTGAATCGTTGAAGCCCAAGGATTGGCAATGGTAATTACACCGCAAATAACATTATCAAATTACTGAATTTGACTTGGAACAAACAACATTCTTTGTTAGGAAGTTACAATGAACGTTTATGAACAGTTATAGAACTAACCTAAGATGTGTCGTCCCATCATAGAGTTTGGACAATACACGTAATTAAGACAGTAATCATTACGTTTTATGACGTACGGACTTACTGCGTTTATCTACTTGATGTAGAAGACATTATTTTAGTGTAGGAATTGTTGGTAAACGGAAACACTTAGATCGAGGACGGGTTTATTTCGCTTCAAAACTAATTCGCGTATGTCTTAGAACCAGCGCAGCATAATTTACTTTCATTTTAGAACAACAACAGGAAACTGACATATACGGTAATGATACCATTGACATTCTACCGCGAAAACAAAGCATAGACTCACGCTTATTGAAGGAACTCGCTCTAGATTTTTAGGGGTCACTAATCGAATAATTCGTATTTAAATTAAACAATATCATCGAAAAAAGACAAAAGAGTTGAGTGCTGCGGAGCCTTGACACGTTGGAAGGGCACTTATATCTTAGAACAATTTAAGACAGAGCCTAAATAATGACGATCATATAAAGACGTGTTGAGTGGTTCAGCTACTAGTGTTTCCCAACATTGACACGTTGGAAGGGCGCTTATATCTTAGAAGAATTTAGGACAAAGCACAAACGGTCATATACAAATGTGTTGAATGATTCAGCTACTAGTGTTTCGCAACATTGACACGTTGGAAGAACACTTAAATCTCGGAACAGTTTAGGACAGCGTACAAATAATGACGATCAAGGACAGCTGTGTTGAATGCGTCAACTACGAGTTTCGGACAGAGAGTCTAGGGCTGGGAGATGATAATCCAAGACGGTTCATCTCTCCTCAGGTACTGCTGGATGGTTGGCTTAGTTTTCAAGGGTATTTACACTGTAATCTCAGGTATTGCTGGATGATGGCTTAGTTTTCGAGAGTAGCAACTCCGTAATATCAACACTTTTTCTAGTAGAAAAAGTATAACAGTACACTTCTAACATTATATTACTGCAGTATATATTTCGTTTTGCATCATGGTTTCTGATGACAAAGTGTCAGTATAGCAATCTTAAGAATAATTACATTTAGTATATGTACGGTTATATTTGAAATACTATATTATCATATTACTTCGAAAGAATTCAAGGGGTCGTTACGAGTACTGGACATGTTGTTACGGCGCAAATTATAGGCTTTCACTTGATATATGCATTTTTAAATGCAACGTTATGTAAATCTCATGACTAATGATAAAAAACAAAATAACTGATTTGATTTGTGTTCAATCAGAGCGGATCACCGGTTCCAGAACTCCAATCGCTGATATCATGTTAAAAAATTAATTGCCGTACGTGGCAAATCGTTCCTTGAAAACCGTAATAATCATCCTCTCGTTTTGGACTCGTGTTGATTCCTACTTGATTGGGAGATTCCCTGTAATGTTAACATGCATAATATACAATATTCCATACGTGCTTACATGCATTTTCATAATCTATTCTTTTTATCGAAACGTATAAATATCTCTGAATAAATGTGCTGAAAACAAATCAAAATAATCGTACGTTACATACATTTTTTCTTCAAATGACGCCATTTACTTCGTAACATATGTTCAATACAATGTAAAAATACCATATAAAATTTAAAAACAGTACAGTTAATAATCAAGGCTGGAAAATCATTGAAGCCCTAAAGTTTTGTTGTACATGTGTTTAAAAAGCTTCAACATCTCCCCCTTGTTTTCTTGGTCGTTTTTAGAGATTTATTCGTGCTTAATTAAAAAAAAATCGGGGAATAGAGAAATGTTTAAACTTAATTTGATAAACTTGATGCAAATAGCGTGACTTTGTTGACTTAAAACTTGCATATTGTAACATATAAATGCATTATTAAATCAGTGTTTAATTATCTTGTTTAATTGCTTGGTGACTAAAATTTCTTGGTATGTAATAGCAAACATCACTGGTCGTGTGTCTTTGGTCAAATTAATTCTTCTTTAAAATGTAAGTTCCTGAGTATTGTTTTCCAGTGCTAGATCTTTTCTAAATTCTTGGAGTTTATTAGAATTATGTCCGGATTACATTATTCTTCCTTTGTGGGAATAATTCTAGAAGATTTGTTGGATTTAAATGACGCTCATATAATGTTTTCAAAATTACATGTGGATTAGATGATGGGAACATTAAAAAAAATACCAGCATCAGTGAAGATATTTTGTGAATATTTGGCCATTATGTTCTTCAATTTACAGATTTAATATTGCTTTTGTAAAACTATTAGTAAATACAAAATATGTACAAAACATGTTGTTCAAGTTTTGCTGGATTTTCTTCCTTTGTAGCGTACTTTGTGAAAAAATCCCTTAATTCACGAAACGAAAATTAACTTAACTGGTTGTCTTTTTATCATTTCTTTCTTTCTTTTATTACGCTCAACACATTATACATTAATGTGAATAGATGTAGACATTATAATATAATATAATTCTAATATAAAAAACAACTAATGAACCAGGTTTTTGGGGTCAGATGTTAAAGTATAATATATTTGAATTTAAAATGACATAAGATAAACTTAATCATAACTAGTTATAGCCGAACTACTCATCTTTAAAATACTAGGTTATATTGCCAAGTGGGTTTCCGGGAGGTATCCGACAATTATTGGTTAGTTATAATTGTAACATTGCAAATCTTCGACAATACCTCCGTCATACTTTCATACAAGCAAATTGCTGGTTGCAACGGTACTTGAAACAAAACATACGGAACAAGCCTTACATTAAAGGAAAAAACAACATATTTCCCTAGCCAACATATTGCATATAGTTTGAACCTCACATAGAGTTTCGCCATTCTACACCTACAAATACAGTTTCAGGGCAATAAAACCTGACAGTGGCGTCGGCCAGGTCCTATTTGGCTAATTTATTTGCTTTGATTGCAAACTAGATGGCTGTTTAAGCATGCAGTAATAATGATCTGTAGCAAATTGTATCAACCTTCTTGGATATGTTGTCTTAGGCTAAGGTGATTTGTAGGCTAGTTTGCATAATGAAATGATTTCATTTATGAATAATATTTTTTCTATAATTTTTGACCAATCAGTAAACCTTTTGGCTAACTTTGACCAATCCAAAAATTTGGCTTTAGAAGACCATAACATGCTCTTGATTGGTCAAGTGTTTACATTTGTTGCAACTGTATCTTCCATTAAATATACACGATATAGTTTATTTTGCATTTTTTTGTTTATGAAAATTTGACTTTAATGATTAAAACAAAAAAGCATGTGTCTACATATACATGGTTTATATATTGGCGTTTTTTTAACTTGGGAAAAATATTTATAAAAGCTTATGTTTTGATCTGTACACAAATTCTATGCTTTTTTGTTTTGATCATTGTTTTTGCGTGTATTAAGTGAAAGCATATATTGTGCCAGATTGATAGTGTATAGTTGTTCGGATATGCCAGTCTTTTTGCCATGTTAACATTAATATAGTGGATTTCATGATAAAACTTACACTTACATATTAACGTTTTGTCTTGACCAATATAACCAAAGCGAACGTTTCTCCATTCTTTTCTTTGAAATACTATTTTATAAACAAAATATGCCTGAATACAAGGTTACTCGTATCAAAATGCATGCATAAAAACCATCCAATTTTAATACCATATTTCATTAAATCTGTTCAAATTACAAGCATGAGAGAAATTGTTTTTTGAACTGAACATGGCTTCGAACAATAATCGCCCGCTATCACATTCATTGTACATAATCACGCTGAAGTCTTCCTTTTTGTGTGTGTGATACATGTAATCTCTGAGAGGGCATGAGAGCTTTCTAGTTTCTTAGGAGAGAAGGGTTGGTCCTAGTACAGTTGTCTGTGATTTGGACTGCAGTTTTGGCCGGACGAACTATCCAATTGATCAGATTCGAACAATTTGGTCCCTAGGTTTATTTATCTCTTTGACAGATAATCATAAAAAAATGCACAAAATATACAAAAAAGATCATATTTAGTTCGTATTTTTTAATATTTCAAACATTCATGTGAATGTTAAGGATTGTTTGAAATATTAGAAAAATGTAATATGTAAAAATATGCATAAACTATTTAGTTTGAATATATGTTCTTAGACGTGCAATACATAGAAACAAAAGAACTACTCTGCCGGGTGGTATTCAATATTCATCTTAAATGATTCTGATGGTTATACATCATTGACTTCATTCACTCTATTATTCAGCTATTAATAACAAATAATCCGATTTGCTACATCGATCTTAGATCCAGTTAAGACCAATATTTAAAACACGCCCAACACATAAATATCCTAGATGTATTCATTGACATAAATTTGACTGGTCATTACAAAATGTTAACGAAAGGTGCAGAGAATATTGCAATTGACACATGACAAGCAGTCGTGCACCAAAAAGTATTTAATAGAACCGATTGGAGGACAGCAGGGGTGGAGCTTGAGTTGAATAGTAAGTAAGGATAATAGAATAGAAGACTGGTAATTTATAAGAATTTGGTACCTTAGTATTTACGAAAACCTCGTGAAAAAGCACGCGCATTAAAATATTATAATAGTGTACCTTGACATGTTAATCATTGTACATTTTATGGTCATTTAGAATGCCACCTACATTTACAGCCAATGCAATTGCAGATCAATCATAAAGTGCTAGGATAGTTTATTAAGAATTTCAACAATCGCCTGTGTTTAAATGTCCCCCGCTGCCACTCATCCGATACATAATACGTGTTCGCTATGATCACACCGCCTATTCTTAGTCATTAAAATTTTAATTCAAGTCATCTGACTATTACATAGGTAGTAAATATTCACCACAAAGTGCACTATTATTTCACTTGACTATCTGCATTACTTCCCACTTGAGAATATAGGACCTTTGCAATAAACATTAACAAATCTCTTCCCTCCCGTCTGTCACATTATTATCAGTAAGCACAGTGTAATGCCCACAGACAATGTCTTTATTTAATCTGGGTGCCAGACCAATTATCGTCATTAAAGCCAAGCGCCTTTACGACTCGTAAATATTTGTTAAGTACATTTCTTATGGATGCAGAGTCGGAGTGTTCGAATAATGGTTCCATTAGTATTTGTTTAGCCAGGGCTTCTAAGTCAACCTCTAAAGAACCAACAATATGCATACATGTATATGCCTTTGATTGCGTTCATTTAAGGAATGAATTGCGGGGTTGATGTCATTATCGGGGATATGAACGCAATTGGGTCAATGTGTGTGGAGTCCCCGATAATGAAATCAACCCCGCAATTCATTCCTTATATTTACACCAATAGTTCATTATTTCATTCAAGAATTGTTAAAAAATACTTCATTTCATTTAAGAAAACCTTTCAGTAATCCGTTCTTACTCATTCTGTAAACAGAACGACCCGACTATAACAGGAAACATTTTTTTCAAATGACGTCACAATAACGCGGGAAAAGATCAACCACTTGAAATCACTTTAAAACGTAAAATTGAAACACTTCTGGTATCAATATATTTAAAATATGATAAACTAACACTTTTAAAAATGTTGATCTATATTTTAAGGGACCTGCAGACACAATACAACCAATAACAAGATCAATAGCTTTCATGTATATTATTATGCAATGAATTACGATCCGAACATATCCGAAGATGTTGCGTTCATCGATTGATGAACGCAATTGCCGAAAGGCAGTTCATTTAAGGAATGGAAGTTGAGGTGTAAATATTTGTAAATGAATATCTGATAAAGTTGTGAGTTAATCATATATCTACGTATTGTAAACGTAATATTATTTAAGGGGCTTAAACAGCTGCTGCCCCATTTTTTCAAAAAAATAATCTTGGAAAGAGCCAATTTTAGCGTAAAACTATGGAAACCATTGATATAAAAATGCTGACAAAAGATCAGATCGAAGTTTTCATATTAAAAAAATAATGTTTTTTGGCTAAAAGCTTTACTAAGTCATTAAGAAAAATTGGATATTGGCATACAACAGTAAATAAGCAAACCTGCGATCTGATCTTGTGTCAGCAGTCTTATATCGCTGGTTTTAAGACTAACATTTACGCAAAGAATTGACAAATAGTGGTCAAACACTCAATCTGTTGGAGTGCAGCTTTAAGAATACTCATAGAATACTCATAAAACCACTACATTGGCTAAATACAAAGTACGAATAGTGAGGAGCTCGAGTGTTTGATTTATAGTTTTACTAGTATGTGTTTAGTGAGGGCTTTTAATGAGGCCTAAAAATAAATTGTTTGGTTAGGGTAACATCCTTTTCAAAAATAGGTAGGGTAGGTAGGCTTTTCTTTTTATATAAGGCTTTATATAAGAATGTAATTTATGTAATTTTCATCATTGGATAATGGTGTTAAACTTTTTTCTATATAAGCATTTAAGGTTTTAAACTACATATTGAAAAAGCAATTTTTATTTTTAGTTTTTCATTTTCTTTTCAAATTGACTATAAAAACGGTACGGTCGGCGCCTATTCCGTAGGTAGGGTCGGGTTACCCGAACCAAATGTATTTTTTTTTGTAGGCCTGACCACCGTTTACTGACAAAGTCAGTGCTTAAACAGTGAAGAACGCGAGTGTTCCTAGTATAGTTCTGTTAGCATTTTCGTTAAAGTCATGGTTTCTTATGGCCACGTTTTATAAACAGACCTATATGCATTTGAAAGAACTCATTTGTAAAACGAATATTATATATATGATAAAGCTGTGAGTTAATTAGCATATCTAAGTATTGTAAGCTGAATAGCATTCACCACTTCAACAAAGGTAACCCTTCGTAATGAATGCCGATGGTAACATGCCTTAAAGCTGCACTCTCACAGATTTACCATTTTTACAACTTTTTTTTATTTTTTTGTCTTGGAAAGAGCAATTTTTTGCGTAAATATCTGAAAACCAATGATATAAGATTGCTGACAATAAATAAGATCGTAGATTTACATATTTTCGTTCGAAAATTAATGTTTTATGGTTTAAACCGTTACTAACGTTTTAAGAAAAATGCATAAAACATACATTTTTGAACTTAAATATAAAAATCTGCGATCTAATGTTTTGTCAGCCGTCTTATATAACTGGTGTTCATGGATTTTCGCAAAAATTGGCTCGTTCCAAGACAAAAAATAAAAAAAGTTGTCAAAACGTTCAATCTGTGAGAGTGCAGCTTTAAAGAGCTTCGCGCATGTTTTTGTAAAATGCACTTGTTTGTTTAACGAAATTAAGTGTGGCAAATTATAAGGAGTGTTTAAACTAAGATACCAATAGCTGGAACCATCCAGCAAATGTTGATACTAGTATTTGCTCAAATATCGTCGTTGAAGACCACAATTGTCATTAGCGTTAAGGTCTCTTAATTACGGCTTTGTTGTTGCGTGACTGGTTTATTGACATTAACACGTGATGTTATCAATGAATTGTTAAAAGGTCAACATATCCAACACGCTTAATAATAAGTCCTGGTGGCCTAGTGGTGATGGCATCGGTTAACTATTTTTTCTTGACTTTAAGGGCGTGGGTTCGGACCCTATTTAAACCAGAATTCTTCTTTATGCTATACATAAGCCTTATGTATTTTTCTAGCACACCGGATAGGCATTTCCGGTGAATTCAGCCGAGCTGGAAAACTCCATCTGGCATCCCCCCATGCCAGATGAGTCACGCGCTGTGACGTAATACTTTTCATTTCTTTTATTTTACACTCTATGTAACCATAATTATGAGATTTCAATAGATGAGTTCCATAAACATTAACTTTACAAATATATACCTTCAAAACAAAACAAAATAACCCTTTAAGGTATTAGCCGCGTAATACACACTTTTTTAAAAGCTTTAACCGACAACATAGTTATAATCACGGTACACTTTGGGACTTTTATCCAAATTTTGAAGATTTTTAACCGTGAATTAAAAAAGTTATTTATGTTTCATTACACCCACCCCCAAACTCCAAGGGCTACAAAGAGCGACAAGTAAATATTTTGTCTATATTTGAATTTTTTTCACATTATCAGAGATTCTGAAATAAACACAACAGTTTCTGGTAAAATAAACATCAGTTAACAGAAAACTAAAGTTAAAACGAACACATTATTGATACACATGGAAAAAAATCATTTTGATTGATCTTATGATTCTCCGGAAAAGAGCAGTTTTTCGATGTTTGAAAATATATATAGCAGTTTTATAAAATTCATAAAAAATAGTTAACTATAAGGCAAGCTGCTGAAATCATTTTAGATATTATCTATGATGTCTATTAAACAATTTAAAAGACAATTTATGATAGTTTACCGTCCAGTTTTGAAGAAAATATACATAATGTCATGTTACCATACATTTTTATAGCTAATAAAATGCTTAAAAATCAACCTTTTTCTTGTAAAGAAATATAAAGCTTAATTGGACTTATTCATAAAATGTACTCTTTCAAATAAATGAATTTTACTTATGATACTAACTCAGAATACAGGGTTTAAAACAAATGAGTGTACCTTTAAACTAAAATATGTGAAGAAACAAGAACACTAAGTGGGCTTGCCCCTCCAAAAATATCAGAGTGAAAGTTCTCAACTAATGTTTTTTTTTAATATTATAACATGTAAACAATCTCTGTGGGTAATTTGATGTATATCTGTTTTGTTTTGTCATTGTTATTCTAACAATTAGTTTTTTTCACAAGAATTCTTCACTCTTCAACATTTGAAGTTTGGTCTGTTCCCATGCTTTGTACTTGTAGTGTGTGCACAGATGATAACTCAATGCTGAGTCAATGCTGATTTGGTTTTCATGCACCTTCAGGTAATTTACCCATCAAGAATGTTTAGTGCTGTAAAGGAAAAAAGTTGTACTTTAAAGCCTTTCTAACTAATTAGTATAGATAATTATACTGCCATACATATACAAAATAAAATATAAACAGTTTAATATTTCTCGACATTATTTTGAAAAAACAACAACAAGCTGATACATACATGTATATATATAAAGAAAATGATTAAATTTATCAATAAAATTCATCATCATCATCATCATCATCATCATCATCATCATCATCATCACCACCACCACCACCACCACCACCACCACTTGACCACCATCATCACCACCACCACCACCACCACTTGATTATTGAATACAGTAGGTTTATAAAAACAAAAACCAAGTCAAATATGTTTTATATGAAATATTCACATCATCTCGATCAGATGCGACTGCCTTGTGGATGGACGTGGCTGTCAAATCCGCTCTCAAGGATCCAACATAGTATTTAATGCAGGCTGGAATTCTTCATAACCCAGTGTTGTTGACTAAGTAATATTCAGTCATTTTCCTGCCTGGAAGAAATTAGACTTCTGATTATCAACCAGCAGAAACTACCACCGTAAAATACAAATGCACAAGTATTATACATTCTGCACTAAAATCTGTTTTAGCCAAGAGTAAGGTTTGGTAGGCACAAATGTGTAGTTGTTGTGCATATGGTTGATAATGATTCACAACAGTATGGGGTTTTAACGAGACCTACACCAAGCCAATGAATGTCAATAGTGTCCTAGCAGATGCGGCTTCAAGCCCCAAACCACATACAACTTTTTTTCACAGGTTAATTTTGAAAATATGCATTTTGTAAACAAATAACGGGTATGTACATGTATTCACGTACCTATAAACCATATAGGTCCGTGATGTATTGTGATATGTTAGAAATAGGTCACGTACCAAAACACATCATTTTTAAACAAAATTTTAAGTCTAATATTTTTCTAAGATAAAACAATCAATTAAAAGATTACATCATCATATTATATCTTAAACATAAGTTATGTACATAAGTACATATAAAAATATGTAACATGTACATAAGTACATGTAAAATATGAACATGCTGTCTAAACATTTAGCTAATAAAAATGATTTAAGAATTCCAAAGATTAATTAAAAAAAAAAAAAACGTTTTTGAACACAAACGTACAAAACTGCTCAAGGATACTTGCATTCAGAGCCCTTTGATACGAATATCCCAGTTCCATGCCGATTGTTGACAGTTCGTTTTTTCGAGAGAAAATCTTCTCTTACGCGTATATTTCACTTAAAATCCATGTTTAACTGTAATGACTCAATTTGTTAGATGTATCGTAATCAACTGTCAGCGTGTACTTTTAGTGTTTATTTATTTTAAACGTATATTCATGAGAAAAACATCACAATGTTTCCAAACCCAATCCTACGGTCGGTGGAATTACCGAAAACCCGAAAACCCCGTAAATACCGAAAATCCCTTCCATTCTCTGAGGTATATAGCGTTTTCTTTAATACGCCCGGTTTTACTACTTTATTGTGTTCGAATGTTGTATGCCGTAATTGTTGGAGGTTGGAGAGGGGTGGGGAAGCCTAGGGAGGGTGGGGATGGGGGTCGTGGGGACTAAAACCCGGGACCCCCTTTCATTTTCAAAAGTTCGTACAAAAGAAGAGTATGCGAGGAGGTTCTTACGCCGTTCCTTCAAAATTGCATTGTGTTTTAGTGGGTTGTATGCTGTATATCTTGGTGGTTGGAGAGGGGTGGGGGAGTCGGAGTAGTTGGGGTGGGGCAGGGAGTGATTAAACCCCGGGAACCCCATTCATATTTCTAAGTACATACACAAGAGTATGCAGTATGGTTTAAAACTGTATTGTGTTTAAGTGGGTTGTATGTCGTGGTTGAGGTTGGTTGGAGAGTGGTGGGGGAGTCGGAGGAGGGGGTGGTGGCTACGAAGAAGTCTCAAATACTACTTTCACATATCTCATTTCAAATTGTAGAGGTAAGGGAGGGTAGGGTCGTACCTTACCGTATACAAAAAAGTATGCGAGGGTGTGTACGCCGATATTTAATACTTCATTTTGGTCGTCCTGTATGCCAAAGTTGTTGGTGGGTGGAGGGGGGTGTGGAAGTCGGACGAGGGGGATGGCTAAATCCCGGGAAGTCCTTTTAATTTCATATATGTTAATGTTTTAACGACTAGTTCAATATCACATTTCATTGTGTTTGGTTGCTATTCGTATTTTAAGTATATCGTATATTGAATGTTTTAAAGGTGTATTATTTGTTATTGATATTTCCTGTAATAAGTTATCCGTTTATTTCGTTGTAAAGCGCCTTTGAACTTGTGGTTAAAAATGGTGCTGTATAAGTTAATCGATAAATAATAATTGTGTATTGTGAACAAGTTGTGTGTCGAGAAAGGTGAATAACTGGTATCAAGCGGGAGTTGATTATACAATTGTCCTTATGTGTATCATAACGAATTGTATGTGTCTCAACTGTTATGTGGAATCGCTTGGTATGTTTCATTGCACAATCTCGTGAAGAAAGAAATGCAAATTGTACAATTTCACTTAAATACCATCACTGCACCTAAATACGAATCATCAACAGCATATTAACATTGGTCATGATAGGAAAGTGTTATTAATGAATAAAAGCATAATCTAATATTTTATATCGTAAAGCATACCGTTTAAATACTTACATGCAATACTCGTCTCAATATCGATATGGACATGCCATTGTGAGATATTGGTCCATGTCTGTTATCTATCAGTAATGACACCCCGCTGTGACAGATTCTTATCGTGCGGTCAGTACCTGGAACCATGCTGTCACTGATGACTATAATACGATGTGTATTGAACCCCAATCAATGGCGTTCTGGTTCAAAACGGAATGCTCCTGTGAACCAGAATTTAAATCTTGTATTTACACGGAGGTAACAAGTAAGAGTACGCGGTGTATGAAATAAACATCGGAAGTCTGAATATTTATTTCTTAGTGTAATGCAGTTCAAGAGTACGTTGCACGTCAGTGTTTACGATATTAAAGAAATTTAATATAATACACCACTGAGGGCCATATGACATAATAAGGACAGGCCATTTACCCATCGAAGGTGTATATGGACCGAGGCGTAAGCCGAGGTCTGTAAGCCGAGGTCTGTTCACCTTCGGGGGCTGAGTAGGCGGTTATTATAATGCCATATGTCCCGAACTGGTATATTATATGAAAGAGGATGATCTTAAGCGAAGTGATATTGCTAATTTTCGACCATATGAGAGCGTTCAGTTATGGCAGGATAAATGTGGACTTGAATTGAACCAAAGATTTGTATTATATATATATTTTTTTCTAATTTAGATGAAAAACAGATTGTTCATTCACCGTGCTATATTCAGGCCACACCACGAGGAGGCGCTCTCGTCATGGCCCATCCCCCACCCCCACCCAAAACCTACCCTCATTTAGTTGAAGAAGTTTCAACACATTCCTAATTTGTTACGTACTACAGCTTCAGAGAACATTGAAATGCAACAGCATCTTCAAAAAATCATAAAAATTGGTCTAATTGCAAATAACCTCCCTCCCTTATGGACTTTCATTTCGTATTATTTTAAGACGGACTGCTTATGCAATGTTAAAAATATTCATCAATTAATCCCGAAAGAAATCAATACTTATTTTGAAATAATCATCCTATTCTGCGAAAACAGTTAGGTTGCCGAAACATTCACGGGAATGACCGTAAAGTGATATGTTCGAATTAAAGGTAATTAACAACCGTCTTGCCACTATGACAGTACTCGTGAACTGTACCTTGTTTGTTATATAGACCTATCTAGCTCACAAACATTTTTCTATAAACCTTAATATCCCGTTTTAGAACTATTCACATAAAGGCATACCAGCATTTAAATGGGTTAGTAATCATACAGAAATGCAATGTTTTAAGTCCACGTAAGAGAGCTATGTAATGGCTCTCTTCAGCAGCAATGTAGCACTAGTTAACGCGCAAGGGTTGTGGCAAATGTAAAGCATGTATAATAATAGAAGTTAAATACACATATGATAGCCTGAACAGTCAGTGTATAAAACAAAATAAATAAAACATATGTACAAGATGTAAAACTGAGTTGACAAAACAGTTGTATAATGACTGTCAATTATCAAGCAAAGCATACAAAGAACCCATGGCTAGAAAGATAGGTATAATGGTGTGACATTGTTGGCAGTACTGTTGAATGTCACGTCAATGCATATGTCTCAGCTTTCCCTAAAGGGGGACATAAACTGAAAACATAAGCACCCTTTTTTCATTTTTTAAGTACAGTTGTTACTTCATGCGTACCTCAAAGACTCGAAAGCGAAACGCGAGGAAAATATGCCTGTAACATGTCATGTTGTCGAGCAAGTTCGAACTCTTCATGAACTTTTCCTGAACTATTTTTATTTATTTGTTGTTGATGCGATATAGAGAAATATTTCATCATAAAGCGATGATTAAGGAATAATCCATCCCAGTAAATGTAGTCGACATCAGCTAACCGTATTTATTGCTGGCCGTTTACAAAAGGAGTAATTGCATTTGCGACTGAGTTGCGCTGAGATATGCCACCTCAGTGAGACTGAAGTTTCCCTACAATGGGATTCACGGTGGGTCTCTGCAGCAACAAACTCACGCGCTTAAATGGGTTTCACCGATTGTCTAGCTCTGACATAAATGGTACACCCCAAAATTGAATTTACCATGTATATCGTTTGACATAAAAGTGCATGTTGACATCAGCTAGCCGCTATTATTGCTTATTATTGGCGCATGGTTTTCGACGACGACAAAAGGTTAACGCAATTTGGAAAAAGGAGTAGTTGCACTTGCGACGCGAGTTGCGCTGAGAGATATGCCACCTCAGTGAGACTGAAGTTTCCCTACAATGGGATTCACGGCGGGTCTCTGCAGCAACAAACTCACGCGCTTAAATGGGTTTCACTGATTGTCTAGCTCTGACATAAATGGTACACCCCAAAATTGAATGTACCATGTATATCGTTTGACCTAAAAGTGCATGTTGACATCAGCTAGGCGCTATTATTGCTTATTATTGGCGCATGGTTTTCGACGACGACAAAAGGTTAACGCAATTTGGAAAAAGGAGTAGTTGCACTTGCGACGCGAGTTGCGCTGAGAGATATGCCACCTCAGTGCGACTGAAGTTTCCCTACAATGGGATTCACGGCGGGTCTCTGTAGCAACAAACTCACGCGCAAGCACTTCAAAAGGTATGACATGTTTTCCAGAGTAGACACAGCATGGCACGAGCAAAAATGATACAAAATGTTACACAATTCAAAAACACATTTTATGAACAAAAAGACATACAATAAAACACATAACATCTAAAATGACATTTTTTTTTGTACCGGACAATGGCGCACAGTAAATCCACAACAAACAATTGAATGCGCTTATGCATGAATTTGATGTTACTCCATATAATGGGAAATTTTCGTTTGGTAATTTTCAACACGCTTTTTTCGGGTACGTCGGCGTCACATGATCTCCCATATGAGGCGCCCTATCAGATATGGTAAAAAACAGTAAAATTTGGGGTTAGTCCGTAAGTAGCTGGACATGATGAAGGCAACGACATCAGCATTTACGTAGTTTCAATTAATCTAGATGTTCCTGTACATAACGAATGTTCTGGTCTTACCGAGCGCCATATCCGGTGATCTTATATATATATCGAAACAATTAACACACATAATTACAACACAACTGAGAAGCACAATTAAGGCGTTTTCGAAGCACAGCTAGACAAACTGATACATGACATAGGTCTTTAATATATTTAAATGTCCGCTGACTGGATTTAAATGTATGTTTTTTTTAATTTCTTTGCCATTTTGCTTTCATCTATATTTGTTTTAATCGGTGGTAGATGTGTGAATTATTTTGTTGTATTATTTTCATTTTAAAGAAGGATTTTGAAAAGTTATCTGCATTTCATACAGCGCCCTTAACTGACTGTGAACACAAGTGGAGGTTACACAATTTCTACAAACAGTAAAAAAACGGGGACCAAGTGACAGTTGAAAAGATGGAAATAAACTGGGCAAAAGAAACGCGAAATTATACACCAATAGATTAAGTTTGGTAAAATGTGGCAAATATCACAACAACACAAGCATGACAGTAGGTGTTTACAAAAAGTCTACAAGCTGCACTCTCACAGATTGACCATCCTAAAACTTTTTAGTACGAGTATATTGGCATGTCGTTATATGACAACTAGAAACAAACACGTATAAATCGCCGATGTAAGCTAACTAAATAGGAAGTTAGGTTTTACTGTACATAGTGAGTGAACATGAAAAAACAACGCACCTTGAGGTCCTCATTGCAGAATGCGTCTAGTCGCCAGACGTGACTGTCCCCGAAAATTGCAACTTTCTTCATTTTTAATAACAAGAGTGAACATAACATACATGCAATATATTTGAACACACCTTTATATATACTGACAATCTGACGATTGTGCTCAAGCCATGCCAAGGTGTTAATTCTGCTACAAACACTCATTACACGGTTCTAACTTTGATATATCAACAAGCGCTTTCATTAGGTACTGCGAATTCACACCCTTTTACCAAACACGTGAAATTTAACATATCACGTTCTCAAGGTGTTCCGACTTTAATTAGCCAATTTTAAAATCCATATTCGCTTTCAACTATTCCCCAAATATTCCTCGCCTTTCTTTTTAAAAGCAAATGCTTACAACGCTTTTCCTAAAATGTATTCACTAAATCTATATTGTACTATTATTATACCAAGAACAATACGAATATAATTGATAAAACATACATATATATAGAAACACTGACGTGCAATGTACTCTTGAACTGCACTGCATTAAGAAATAAATATTCCGACTTCAGATGTTTCTCTCATACACCGCGTACTCTTACTTGTTACCTTCGTGTAAATAAAACAGAACAGATATTTTATTAAGACTTGTACAACGTACATCATCTTCTTAACCACAAATGAATAATAAATAAACAAACACATGGTATGACATAGGTTATACATAATATGAAATAGAATCATAAATACATTCAAAAAATTATTCACATCAGGTGAGGATGAACAAAACTATTATAATTATAAGTGAATATTTAAAGTTTATCTTCAAATACTCCTTTGTGTAAATACAAGATTTAATTTCTGGTTCACAGGAGCATCCCGTTTTGAACCTGACCGCCATTGGGGTTCAATACACATCGTATTATAGTCATCAGTGACAGCATGGTTCCAAGTACTGACCGCACGATAAGAATCTGTCACAGCGGGGTGTCATTACTGATAGGTATCAGACATGGACCAATATCTCACAATGACATGTCCATATCGATATTGAGACGAATATTTCATGTATGAATTTAAATAGTATGCTTTATGATATTAAATCTTATATTAAGCCTTTATTCATTAAATACACTTTCCTATCATTGTCATGACAAATGTTAAAATATGTTGATGATTCTTATTTAGGTACAGTGATGGTATTTATGTGAAATTGTGCAATTTGCATTTCTTTCTTCGCGAGATTGTGCAATGAAACATACCAAGCGATTCCACATAACAGTTGAGACACATACAAATCGTTATGATACACATAAGAACAATTGTATAAACTAGGCACACAATTGTTAGATATTCTTTTTCTTATGTACAAGTGATTCAAAGGTAATATTTCTACTATTGATACAACCTTATTCATTGTGATTTGACTATAATGTTTTCTGGCTTCATGTAAATGACCGTCCGATACTCGTATTGGGTATCATATGAATTGTAGTTAGAAATTTACATTATATCTGCCGCCATGTATATATGTTTTGTATAGGACCTCATTTGCCATGTTTATGGTATGAGAGAATAAACCGTGTTTGACTTTGACTTTGAATATAATCAACTCCCGCTTGATACCAATTATTCACCTTTCTCGACACACAACTTGTTCACAATACACAATTATTATTTATCGATTAACTTATACAGCACCATTTTTAACCACACGTTCAAAGGCGCTTTACAACGAAATAAACGGATAACTTATTACAGGAAATACCAATAACAAATAATACACCTTTAAAACATTCAATATACGATATACTTAAAATACGAATAGCAACCAAACACAATGAAATGTGATATTGAACTAGTCGTTAAAACATTAACATATATGAAATTAAAAGGACTTCCCGGGATTTAGCCATCCCCCTCGTCCGACTTCCACACCCCCTCCACCCACCAACAACTTTGGCATACAGGACGACCAAAATGAAGTATTAAATATCGGCGTACACACCCTCGCATACTTTTTTGTATACGGTAAGGTACGACCCTACCCTCCCTTACCTCTACAATTTGAAATGAGATATGTGAAAGTAGTATTTGAGACTTCTTCGTAGTCACCACCCCCTCCTCCGACTCCCCCACCACTCTCCAACCAACCTCAACCACGACATACAACCCACTTAAACACAATACAGTTTTAAACCATACTGCATACTCTTGTGTATGTACTTAGAAATATGAATGGGGTTCCCGGGGTTTAATCACTCCCTGCCCCACCCCAACTACTCCGACTCCCCCACCCCTCTCCAACCACCAAGATATACAGCATACAACCCACTAAAACACAATGCAATTTTGAAGGAACGGCGTAAGAACCTCCTCGCATACTCTTCTTTTGTACGAACTTTTGAAAATGAAAGGGGGTCCCGGGTTTTAGTCACCACGACCCCCATCCCCACCCTCCCTAGGCTTCCCCACCCCTCTCCAACCTCCAACAATTACGGCATACAACATTCGAACACAATAAAGTAGTAAATCCGGGCGTATTTAAGAAAACGCTATATACCTCAGAAAATAGAAGGGATTTTCGGTATTTACGGGGTTTTCGGGTTTTCGGTAATTCCACCGACCCCAAATCCTACGATGTAGAAATTCCATTATTGACCTAAGAATAGCCGGGAAATACCTTCTGTTTCTAAAAATAGCAACATCCGGTACAGGCCGAATACGCCCGATGTTCGTCGCGATCTGTTACGGCGAGTGGCGATATATGTCGATGTTACCCGATGTTTCCCGAGTTGTATTAAATGGCTAATACCTTAAAGACGTGATACTGAAGGAACTATATTTTTTTCACAAAAGAATGTAATTTAACGTGTGCTAGAAAAATATCAATCATGTGTTTCCTTTCCGGATAGAAAAATCCGACCCTCGGGCACGCTGCGTGGCCGGTAACTCGGCAAGCCTCGTTACCTGGCAACGCAGGTGCCCTCGGGTCGGATTTTTCTATCCGGAACGGAGACACATGACAAATATTATTAGTATTTTTCCTGCAGTCTCGATATCATCGAGTAAAATAATGATGTAATAATATGTTCAGAGGCATTGCCGGAAAAACTCATTTTTGATAAAAAAACAAACATGAGCGAGTCCCTATTTAAGTTAATTGTAATTGTAAGTTGTAACCTTTTCGAAGTGCATGTGTATAACTGTACAAAATTGTAATTTTTGTTGAGGCCAAACATATGGTTTGGTTAGGGTTACATTCTTTTCAAACAGTCGGATAGGCAGTCTTTATATTTATTTATTTCATTTTTATTAGGCTTTATGTAAAAAAGATATCGTCATTAGTGTAAAATGGTGTTAAAGTAATCTTCTGTATAAAGCTTTAAAGGTTTTAAACTACATTTTAAAATACACTCATATTTATATTTCAAATATTTTCATATCTGTTCTGACCAAAAAAAGTAGTAAGAAATTAACGTCACTTTTTTGTTTACATCGGTTATGACCAGTGGTGACCCATGTGAGAACCCCTTTGATGTCATCATGATTCATCACCCTGTACAAATGTAATTGGCCAAACAGACTTCCAAATCCCTGTCCCCCGGCTGTCACATTTACATCAGTGCCCACAGACAATGTCTTTATTTAACTTGGCCGCCAGATCAATTACCGTTATTTAAGCCAGGCGACTTTCAAGGAATCGTAAGTTCTGATTCAGGACATTTCGTAGAGAGAAATGGTCTTATTTACAAAATAATACAAATAAATACATTTTATTGTCTAGATACAAAGTCGGTTCATGGTAGTTCCCATGTGCCGAAAGTACGGTTTTACCGTATTTGTTTAAGCCAAGGGTGGTATTCATAAAACAAAGTTATTTCCTAACTTAAGTCATGTGGGTAAGTTAAGTATCTCTGGTCATTTTTAAATAACTTTTAATATATGAAATACTTTATTTCCATTAATGTTATTGAATATACAATACTTTATTCTTAAATCACTCCTTTCTTTGATTATGAACTTTTTGAGATATCGACTTAAATAAAGAAATGACTTAGGATGTTTTAATTGACCACTGTTTTGAACAAACAATGTTATACTAAAATAAAGAATTTACACACTTGTTTATGAATTCATAGAATTCAATTTAAGCAAAAACAAAGCCTTACAAGTAGCATTGGTACCAGGTTTTAATACTTTTAACTTTCAAATCTTCATTGTTAGAATTGTCGCTCCCAGATACAATTTAATTTGGAGGTTTTAGATATCTTTCCTTCCTGAAGCATACACTATAGCCGGTAGCGTACTTGATAAGCAATGTTCCCAGCAAATTCATCAATTTTTCAAGCTTTTTTTCCAGATTTTGTCCGTAGTTTAAAACTCCTTTAGGTTACACACCACCATTGTTTTTTTTTTAATAATTTTTAGACAACATTTAAAGGCATTTCGAGCGAATGCAGGCTATGATAACCACATATATTCTTAAAGTACAAGCTTTAAATTACATTTTAAGCCAATAAAAAAGGGGGGTGAAGTTATTCCTAAGAAAAATCACTCCACTTGAAAAACAAACTCTAAAAATTGCACCGTCCGCCATGACAGTTCTGCCAAAATGACCTTTCAACTATAGGGCAGCGGTTTATGCTTTAATCTTTACTCTAAATGATAAATCAAGCAAGAATTGATACTTAAGGTATAAGAGTTTCACGAATAATGATAGTTTTGATTTACAGTGTATTGAGCATGTGAAAACATGTCTATCAATCATAAGAACATTTTTTTTTTATTGAGAATTTTCCACACAACGGAAGTACATATGACGTAATGGTGACGTCATTCCTATAAAATAAAGGATTAATCGACAGCGTAGCTGCTGTGTGCAATTTGCGTGGGCTTGGAAACTACGGTTATCTTACACTGGTATGTAACTTTAAACATTAGCCCAACACTTCTTTGCCTTGATGCCTTTCAAAGACTGATATTAAAATATACAAGTGCACACTTTAAATAGATTTTAAGTTCCTTCGTCATATAAATTATGTTTTTCTACCATTATTGTGCAATAATCTGCTAAATATTTGTAAATGAGAGATTGCAAAAGTTTTCCGGAACAGTCTGATAAGAGAGTAAAGGGACATATGCAAATATCGACATTTAATACATTTTTCACTAAGGGCTGTTATATATTTCTGTTAGCGATTTATAATTATCACTAATTGCCTATATATATTTTACAAATGACGAGAGTTGATGCCTGTATTTAGGATTTATTATATATAAAAAGTGTGAGGGTATGAATCATTTTTGCCATAAGCAAAACTGATAGGGAAAAGGTTGCCACATTCATATATGTTCATTTTTTTACGGTATAGTTCACTCTGAAAATGTTATCTTATAGCTTTGTTTGAATAGCATTGATTCTAGCAACCATTTACATATCTAAGATAAAGGAGTTGCCTTCGATCAAACGATTTCAGATATGGATACACAAGAACTAGCACACAGTCTGTTCAAAATAATGATCATAATGTTATTTAGTCGGTAGAAGTGTACATACATGTTTCCTTTACATTAACTGCTGAAATTAACAAGAAAGCTCTAAATAAGTTGCGTGCAATCATGCAAGATCCTTTTCGTTAATGTTACGTTCCAAAACAAAAAACGTCCAAATGAACTTTTTCCCAAGAGTAAAGTCCTTAAGTTTAACTGCTCAATTGAAATAACTACGTGATCTACTTACAGCGTTGTTTAATGTTAAGATTTTTTTATATTATAAACCGTTCATATACATCAGAAGTTGTCTTCAATCGAGAATTGCCGAGATATTCCAAATGACTCATTATGCATAGATTACACAAGACGCACTAATGTTAGGCAAACATTACACCCCAAGTGCGCACCCTCTAATTCAAATCCTTGGGTCGCTCTTGATCTCTATTCGGCCTTTTCTGCATTAACCGAATTATACAAGAGCAATACGTTTCATGTGCGTGCAGCAAAAAGCATTACAGCATAATGTAATCAAACTGCTCTATTCGAGATTGTTTGCGTGTCTATAATTCACAAATTTCTATGTTTAAAAGAAGTTAGTGAAATCAGCTTAGTAATTGATGATAACTTGTAAAAATATATTAGATTTTGAAATTTAAAAAAATACTGCGTATAAAATAACTAGATCTAGAAACAAAGAAACAAAACACACAGATACAAGAAAAGACGCATACATGCAGAGTACAGTAATGTAGGACACTAGGTCACGCCATGAATGCAAAGTAGTGCAAGAAATATGTCAAGCGATGGATAAACGCAAAGTAAAGTAATCCATTTTTACAAGAAACTAGGTCTCACCACGGATACAAAGTATAGTTTTGTATGAAACAAGGTCACTCCAAGTTTTTACGGAAAGTATGGTTATGTTGGAAACTAGGTTGAGCCATTGATATACGCCAAGCGGACAAAAGCAACGTATAGTAAGATAGGGAACTAGGTCACACCACGGATATTAAGCATTTTTTTTGTATGAAGCTAGGTCACAAAACAAACGTATACTAAAAGTGAGGAAATTTACGCATACCAAGTTTCAAAGTGTACCTTTTTAATGAAACCAACTCAAGCCCCGAACATACACACATAATATCTAGTAGTGGAGGAAGCTAGTTCAAGTCATTGGTGCATTCTAGAATAGTTTTGTATAAAACTAGGCCATGCAACGGTTGCAATTCATATATAATTATACGAAACTTGGTCTCGCCACAGATATACACACAGTTAAGATATATACGGAACTAGGTCAAGCCTGTAGTTTAGTATAATTCTGTACTAACTAGGTTCCGCCATGGATATAAGACATCCAAATTTATTAAGCAAAGTAGGTCGCGCCATGGATGCTTTTAGTATAGTTGTGTATGAAACCCAGGCCTCACCAGGTGTAAAGGCAAACTATTTTGAAGGAGGAACTAGGATTCGCCATGGATATAGTTTTATATTACTAGATCACGCCACAAAAATACGCAAAATATATAAATAGAAGGAACTAGGATTCGCTATGGATACATTTAAGAATAGTATTTAGTTAAACAGGATCACGTCACGGATATACTTATTAAAATGAAAAAACTAGGTCAAGCAACGGATGCATTTTAGAATATGGCAACGTACATATATGAGTACATTCGCTTAGGTGAAACCTTTGCGAAGTACATGCATAACTCTATTATGTTATACTTTTTGCAGACCATCAAGAGGATTTTTAAAAAGTAAATGAAAATGACTTATTTCAAAAACAATTCTGTTATGCCATCATATGACCCGTGTGACACCTAGACTAGGAAAGTAACTTAAATTAGGAAATATCTTACGATGCTTTATGAATACCACACTTACATAAGTTTTGACTAGCAAATAAAGGACATTGGCCATTCAATCTGAACAAATTCATATCTTAATATATACGCTCTGTCATTATTTTACCATATTTTAAATAAGAGCGTGTACATTAGTCAGATAATTGGCCAAACTAAAAAAACCCACATATATTACCATTTTATAATGTTCTCAGACAATGTCTTAATTCAATTTCGCTACCGGTGATGATGTTCAATAATGATATAATATCGATGTAGCTAATCGGATTGCTCAATAAAATTAACGGACACATGCAGTAAATGGAGTCAATGACGAATGACCATTAGATTGACCTAGGTTGCATGTTGAATGCCACCCCTCAAATATTGTGATTTAATAAGTCAGACGACCTACATTGGCTTGTAAAAATTCGTTAGGAACATTATCTGGAAGAAAACAATTTTGCTTACAAATAAAATTAGTTTTCGTTCCTAGAATATTCTTTTCTAAGTCAGATCGTAATTGGTCAAACAAACTACCAAATCTCTTCCCTCCCGTCTGTCACATTTGTATCTGTAAGCACAGTGTATTGTCCACATACAAAGCCTATATTTAACTTGGTCGCCAGATCAATTATCGTCATTTAAGCTAGGCGACTAGAAATCGTAAATTCTGGTTCAGGACATTTTTTGTGGAGAAATGTATGTCATTTACAATGGAAATACAAATAAAAGCATTATATATCGTTTGAATTCAGTCGGGTCATTGTAGATCCAAAGCGCCCAAAGTACGGTTCTACTGTATTTGTTCAAGAAAGGGCCGGTTTTTATAACGCATCTTAAGTTATTTCTTAACCTAAGTCATTTTCCTTAGTTAATTATCTCACTGGTCCTTTTATATCATAACTTTATAATATTTGAAATATTTTTGTATTGATATTGAATATACATTAATTTATTCTAAAATGACTTATAATATTCTTTTAATTTGACTATGGACATTTAAGATATTAACTTAAGTTAAGAGATCATTCAATATGTTTTATGAATACCGGCTCAGGTCATAACTTGCCACCGTTTTTGAACAAACAATATGAATCATAAACAAATAAGTTACACACTTTTACATAACTTTTTCAATTTGAAATTAGGCGCGAATAAAGCATATAGAATTTGCTCTCAGATACATTTTAATTTGAAAGTTTCCAGCTTATTAACCAATTTGTTCAGCTTGCCTTTCTTCATATTTTTCTATAGTTTAAAACTCCTTCAATAGAGAAAAATCGACAACGAAGTTGCTGTGTGCAATATGCGTGGGCTTTGAAATTTAAAAGGTCATTATGCGCACTTTCCGTTACGCTACGGTTATCTTACACTGATATTTAGTTTAGTTTAAACATATTTATTCTACAACGATTGTGAAACAAGTTATTACAACATTATATTAATCACTCTCGTTGGCACGATTTTACGCGAGAGTGTGGTCTTGTGTTGTGGGGGAAACCGGAGAACCCGGAGGAAACCCACTTGTCCGGCTTTGTGACCACAAACCAAACTCACATGCGCCCAAGCCGGGAATCGAACCCGGGTCGCCTAGGTGAGAAGCGAGTGCGCTAACCACTGCGCTAACCGGACACTGATATTTAACTGTAAAATTAGCCTAACGCTGCTTTGCCTCTTTGCCTTTCCATGGCTGATATCAAAATATACAAGTGCATAATATAAATAGATCTATAGTTCCTTCGTCATATAAATTATGTTTTTCTCTGATTATTCTGCAATGATCTGCTAAATATTTTTATATGATAGATTGCAAAAGTTTTCCGGAACAGTCTGATAAGATATTAAAGGGACATATGCAAATATCGACATTTAATACATTTTTCACTCAGGGCTATTATATATTTCTGTTAGCGATTTATAATTATCACTAATTGTCTATATATATTTTACAAATGACGAGAGTTGATGCCTGTATTTAGGATTTATTATATATAAAAAGTGTGAGTGTAAGAATCATTTTTGCCTTAAGCAACGGTTCGTGTAACAGCTTGCCACATTCATATATGTTATGTATACTACACTGTGAAAATGTTCTCTAATAGCTCTGTTTGAATAGCATGGATTATACCAACATTTTCAATATCTAAGATAAAGGAGTTGCCTTCGATATAACTATTTAAAAAATGGATACACAAATACTAGCATACAGTTTGTTCTAAATAATGTTAAAAATTTAATAAAGCCTCTAGAAGTATACATGTATGTTTGTTTTTCATTTACTGCTGAAATTTACAAGAACACTCTAATTTAGTTGCGTGCAATCGTGAGTGATGTGTGATGTGGTCCAAATTTGGTCTGTCGGACAGCGTAAACTGCTTTATTTTAGAAGGGTTGCGTGTGAATAATGTGCACTAATTCAAAAATAATGGCGTTGAAAACTGAGTATTTGAAAATAACTGCACGCAAGTGGCGAAACATAACTTAGCATGTTCAAAAAAGATGTGTCCGCCTCACCACAAGACGACACTCTTTCGTGAAATCGTGGCAACGAGAGCGATTAATATGATATTGTAATGATTACTTTCATTTATTTCTCTGTAAAATATATATGATTGAACTATAATTTTGGTTTTGGTGTAACATAACTGATGATCATAACACATTATACAAGTAAAACATTTACCAACTTTTCTCAATCGGTCTATTGAACTAAACAAAATAGTTTTAATATGGTTTGTCAATTTATGCATATAATGTAAGATAAATACTAGAATATTTTATCTCTAAAAAGCATACAAATTTGCAAGAGCCCTTTCCTAAAATTTGCGTGCAAAAACAAAACTTTTCATGTCAATGTGGAAGAATAAATATGCATTCGGAACTCCTCGGCTATTTTCCTTCTAAAATGACCTCGGATGTATGCCGGTACATCAGTAGAAGTAGTTCGTAAACTTTTAAATAATAGTATCAATTTTCTGTAGAGTTTTAACTTGTTTTGTGTATTACTAAGTCTAAATTGATTGCCATCGAGAAGTATTATTGCACGAATTATTATGATTACCAAGAGTAAGGTCATTTAGTTTAATTGCTAATTGCTTTACAGTAAATTGAATTTACGACGCGATCTACTTGCAGCGTAGTTAAATGTAAAGATTTCTGACATTGTAAACCGTCAATATACATCCGAGGTAATTGTCGATGGAAATGACCGAGGTGTTCCGAATGACTACATATGCACAGATTACACCAGAATGCACTTATGTTAGCCAAAAAATACGCCCCAAGAGCGTAATTAAAATCCTGGAGCCGCCCCTGATCTATGCGGCTTTTTCTGCATTAACCGAATTATACCAGACACTGCGATTCATGTGCGTGCAGATATGAGCCTTACAGGCATAATGTAACCAAATTGCTTTATTCGAGAAGATTTGCGTGCCAATAATGTGCACAATTTCACAAATTTGTGTGTTTAAGAGAACTTAGGGAAACCAGCTTAGAAATTAATGGAAACTTTAAGCAATATATTACATTTTGGAATTTGAAAAAAAAATAAAAATAATACTAACTCTGAGTATAAATTACTCGATCAAAGAACAAAGTATCTAAACACACGGATACCGGAAATATTGAAGCAGAAAAATAAAACGAGCTGCGTGTGACAATGACGTAAAACATTTGCTGGCAAAAAATCAGTGCGAAGTTTTCATATTAAAAAAAATGTTTTATGGCTAAAAAATTACTAGTTAACGCAGAAAAATGAATTTTGGGCATACAAAAGTAAATAAGGAAACCTGCATTCTGATCTTTTGTCAACAGTCATTTACTGGATTCCAGACAGACAAACAAAGATTGACTGATTCTAGGACAAAAAAAAATAAAAAAAAGTGGTCAAAACGGTCGATCTGTGAGAGTTCAGCTTTACAAAGTAAGAATAGTGTAGAGTGTTTGAAGTATAGATTTTCTATGTATGTGATTAGTGAGGGTTTTAAATGGCCACGGTTTAAAGACAAAGTCGGTGTAACTATATGTCATCATTGTAGAGCGCGAATGTTCAATGTATACATTACTGGGGACTTACACATTCCTCAGATACCACAAAAATCACTAATATTCAGAAAAGAGCGATTAAGCTAATAATGAAGTCGGGAACTAGCCACTGTGAAAACATATTCAAACAGTCAGGGTTGCTATCTTTTGAAGACAGGTGCTATTATCATTTTTCATCACTTGTTTTCAAAAGCATGAAATGTTTGACTCCTTCGTACTTCACAGAATTGTTAACATTTGCCAAAAATGAGCACTATAGCTTGCGTTCTTCAGAAAACAAGGATCTTTTTGTTGTAAAACCTAGAACAAACTATATCAAAAATACATTTGCCTATAAAGCAATGAAAATTTGGAATTCTCTTCCTACATACATTAAATGTCAAGATAAGCTACCAGCCTTTAAACATGCATTAAAAGGCTACTTATTTGCAGAATAATTTTGTCACATGAAAAAAAATCTTGACACTTTATTTAATTCACATTATAATAAAAAGTTCATTGTTTACATGAATTGTGAATTGTGTTAATGTACGTATATGATATTCTTGCAACAACTTGTAATGGATACTACCAAATATGTAAATGTTGAAAATATATTGATTGAATGGGGGTTTACTGAATATGTTTACATTATTTACAGTATGAAATTATTGTAATTTATAATCATCATATTAAACTGAGTTGTGTTTGTCAAAGAAATGTATGATAGTGATAGTGTGATTGTATGTTTTGTATGTTGCTTAATATGTAACTAAGTATATGTGTTTTTGTAATACTTTTTGTGTGAAGGCCATGCTGGAAATAAGTAGCATGTCTGTAATGATTGTACACTGAGTATGTAACCTTCGTTAAATAAAGTTATTATTATTATTATTATTATTATTATTATTATTATTACTATAGTTCTACTAATGTGTGGTTAGTGAGGGCTTCTAATGGCCACCGTTTAAAGACAAAGTCGGTCTTTCTTTATGTCATCGGTGTTGAAACCGTTTAAAGACAAAGTCGGTCTTTCTTTATGTCATCGGTGTTGAAACCGTTTAAAGACAAAGTCGGTCTTTCTTTATGTCATCGGTGTTGAAACCGTTTAAAGACAAAGTCGGTCTTTCTTTATGCCATCGGTGTTGAAACCGTTTAAAGACAAAGTCGGTCTTTCTTTATGTCATCGATGTTGAAACCGTTTAAAGACAAAGTCGGTCTTTCTTTATGCCATCGGTGTTGAAACCGTTTAAAGACAAAGTCGGTCTTTCTTTATGCCATCGGTGTTGAAACCGTTTAAAGACAAAGTCGGTCTTTCTTTATGCCATCGGTGTTGAAACCGTTTAAAGACAAAGTCGGTCTTTCTTTATGTCATCGGTGTTGAAACCGTTTAAAGACAAAGTCGGTCTTTCTTTATGTCATCGGTGTTGAAACCGTTTAAAGACAAAGTCGGTCTTTCTTTATGTCATCGGTGTTGAAACCGTTTAAAGACAAAGTCGGTCTTTCTTTATGTCATAGGTGTTGAAACCGTTTAAAGACAAAGTCGGTCTTTCTTTATGGCATCGGTGTTAAAACCGTTTAAAGACAAAGTCGGTCTTTCTTTATGTCATCGGTGTTGAAACCGTTTAAAGACAAAGTCGGTCTTTCTTTATGTCATCGGTGTTGAAACCGTTTAAAGACAAAGTCGGTCTTCCTTTATGCCATCGGTGTTGAAACCGTTTAAAGACAAAGTCGGTCTTTCTTTATGTCATCGGTGTTGAAACCGTTTAAAGACAAAGTCGGTCTTTCTTTATGTCATCGGTGTTGAAACCTTTTAAAGACAAAGTCGGTGTTTCTATATTTCATCAATGTAGAGCCATAGCGTTCGAAGTATACTTCTACTAGTATGTGTTTAGTGAGGGCTTTTATTAATCGACGTTTAGAGCTTAAGTCGGTTTCAATATATTTTTAAGTGAAGAGCCCGGGTGTTTGAAGTATAGTTCTACGAGCATATTTGTTTAAGTCATGGTTTCTTATGGTCACATTTTATGAACAACCCCATATGCATTTGCTAAAACTCATTTGTAAAAAGTGAATATTTTCTAAATGATAAAGCTGTGAGTTAAGTAATTATACAAATAAATATTGAATTAAAATTAGGCGAGAACAAAGCCTTAATATTTTTATATTTTTAGAAATGTCGGTCTCAGATTGTTGTTTCTAGCAAAATCACCATTTTGTTAAGCTTGTTTTTCCTCATATTTTGTCTTTAGTTTAAAACTCCTTTAAGTAGAGATTTCAACGCCCTTTTCTGTTAATTTTCTGCAATAGACTGCGAAACATTTGTATATGAGATATTGTGTTGAGTTTTCCAGAACAGTCTGATAAGAGATAAAATGAAAATATGCAAATACCGACATTAACTATCTTTGATCATTCAGGGCTTTTTTATATTCCTGATAATGATTCATAATTATTACTAATGGTCTTCAAAAAATACAAATGACGAGAGTTAATCTCTGTATTTAGGATTTATGGTATGTATTTTTGGCGAGTGTATGAGTCATTCTTGCCTTAAGCAACTGTTCGTGTAACAGCTTGCCACATTCGTATATGTTCATTCTTTCATTCTCTGATTCTAAGGTTATTTCACTATGAAATTGATGTGTAATAGCTTTGTTTGTAAATCACTGATTCTACCTATTACTTATAATAAAAAAATGTCTAAGAGAAAGGAGTTGCCTTCTATAAAACGAGTTAAAATATGGAGACTCAAAAAAAAGCATACGTAGTCTGTACAAATAATGTTCAAAATCTAATTAAGTCTGTAGAACTATACATGTATGCTTTGCATGTATTGCTGAAATTGACAAGAACACTCTAATTTAGTTGCGTGCAAGCTTGAGTGACGTGTGATGTGGTTAAAATGGGGTCTGTCAGACAGCGTTATCAAACTGCTTTATTTTAGAAGGGTTGCGTGTAAATAATGTGCACTTATTCACAAATAATGGTGTTGAGAACTGATTTTTGTTGGTAACAGCACGCAAGTTGCGATATATAACTTAACATGTCCAAGAAAGATGTTTCCCCTTCAGCGCAAAACCACACTCTCGCGTAAAATCGTGCAAACGAGAGCGATTATGTAATGTTTTAATAACTTGTTTCGTTGTTGCTGTAAAATATAAACGTTTAAACTAAAACATATTTTTGGTTTTAGTATCGCCCTTACCCGATATGGTTTCTTTTGCCCCGTATATCTACATCCGTATATCCCATATCGGGTCACCTACTAACCTATAATATGTTATCTCTAAAAAGCAAACACATTTTGCAAACGCTTTTTCGTTAAAGATGCGCAGAGAAACGAAATACAGAACGACTGCTTTGTTAAAGAATACTTTCTAGAAGGTTTGCGTTAAAACATTATGCACAATTTCTCGAATTCTTGAAAACGGTGTCTCTTTTAGGTTGATATTTCATTTTTGTCCATGTAATGTGCTTAATTATGAAATTGTCATTCATGGAATACTATCATTTTTTATCAGTTTCTCGCTATAATGATAAAATGTTTATATTACAAAAAATGCTGTATCCAGGCTGTTCGAAATAAGTTGACAATATTCTATTTTCACAAATTTAATTATCTCAACTTAAAAAAACATTTCTTTATTCAGTTCAACCTTTTAGGAATACTCTTGCGCTTTATTATCAGACGAAAATAAGTTTATTTGGGATGTTGACAGAATGCTTGTCGCACTTATTGTGTTTTGTTTTTGTTTTCAATATTGAGCAATTGATAAGGTTTTGTAAAAATATGTAGTTGCTATTTGGAGCTTATTTGAACAAATATATTTTATTTTCAATTATTTACTTTTATACGGGTTGTCAAAACGCTGAGTAAACGAGCTAATATTGTCCAAGTGAACTGTTCTTGTCAATATGGTAGAAGAAATATGCACATATTACACCAAAACAATCTAATGTTAGACAAAAATTACGCCCCAAGTGCGCACCCTCTAATTAAAATACCTGGAGCCGCCCCTGATCTATGTGGCTTTTTCTGCATTAACCGAATTATATCAGAGCACTGCGATTCATGTGCGTGCAGAAATGAGCATATTACAGGCATAATGTAACCAAATTGCTCTATTCGAGATTGTTTGCGTGCCAATGATGTGCACACTTTCACAATTTTGTGTGTTTAAGAGAACTAGAAATCAGCTCAGTAATTGGTGGAAACTTGTCAAAATATATTTAGATTTATGAATTAAAATAGTACTGCGTATAAAATACTAAGTCTGTTATCAAAGATACAAAAGACGCATATACTAGAAATATTGAAGAAGAAAAAGAAATGACGTCATGTGACAATGACATAAAATATTTGCACCCTCTTAACTCTAACAACCAATATAGATTGCATGAACATTTTGTCTTTGAATGACATATTTGGAGCGATGAGCTATAAATCTATGTTTGCAACATATTTTGGCCAATGTGGGTCAAAATGGACAAATTGGAATTTATGAAATCATCTTAATGTTTTACAATGTATCAAGTTCTACAAAAGCTCTGATGACTCTCTATTTAACATCTAACAATGAGACACCTCATAAAATATTTACTGATGCAACCTACTTTAAAGCACTCAAAACCTTTCAGCTGACGCAATTACTCTATGTTATCGATATATTAGGACTTTAGTCGTCATTAGGACTATTTCAGGAACCACTTAATTTTGGTGGGGTGTTTTTACTAAAATACAGTCCCGAACATTTTAAAATATCAGGTTTGAGAAACTGTTAACGGTAGGAGAAGGCTTTGATCACAAAACCTCCGTTTCTTTAAAAAAAAATTATTTTATGTACGGATGATCGCATGTCGTTCATTCTTTTAACTAATTGTTAAGTAATAAATTATGATTATTCTTATATAGGAAAGGTTTTTGTTCTAAAATATTTGTGACTGATAAGTCCAGCCCACAATAATGCATTTAGAAAATAAAGAAACTAAGACAAGTCACTTAGGAAACTAGGTCACGTCATGGCAGAGTACAATAATATATGATACTAGGTTACGTCATGATTACTAAGTAATGTAAGAATTAGGGCACGCGATGGATACACGCCATGTAAAGTAATTCATTTGTATAGGAAACTAGGTCACACCATGAAAGCAAAGGATAGTTTTGTTTGAAACAAGGTTACTTCCAAGTTTTTATGCAAATTATAGTAGTGTCGGAAACTAGGTTACGCCATGGATGGATATACGCAACGTATAGTAATATAGGAAACTAGGTCACACCATGGATGTAAAGTATAGTTTTGTTTGAAACAAGGTCACTTCCAAGTTTTTATGCAAATTATAGTAGTGTCGGAAACTAGGTCACACCATGGATGTAAAGTATAGTTTTGTTTGAAACAAGGTCAAATCCAAGTTTTTATGCAAATTATAGTAGTGTCGGAAACTAGGTTACGCCATGGACGGATATACGCAACGTATAGTAATATAGGAAACTAGGTCACACCATGGATGTAAAGTATAGTTTTGTTTGAAACTAGGTCACCTCAGTTTTGTATTCACTAAAATAATGTTAAAAACTAGGTCGCGCAATTGATGATTTAAGCACAATATTGTTTGAAACTAAGCCACACCTGAGGGATTAACGCAATTTATAGTAATGAATGAAACTAGGTCACGCAACGGGTGCATTTTAAAACAGTATTGTATAAACGAGATCAATCCACGGATATATACGCAAAGTATAGTATTGGAGGGAACATACGCCATCGATACATTTTAGCAGAGTATTGTTTAAAACTAGATAATTCATGGGATACACGTAAAGTATGGTTTTATGTGAAAATGGATCATTCCACGGCTTTACGCAAAGTAAAAAAAACTGTAAGAAACTATGTCATGCAACGGTTGCATTTTTGTAGAGTATTGTATGAAACAAACAATGTCATATCACGGATTGAGAGTGTATTTAAGCGTTGTGAATACACGATTTTCTGCAAATATCAAAAGCCGTTTTGAAAATAAACCCAGGGCCCTGGTTTTAATTAGTTGTTCACAATGCGTTTAAAAGCCTTATAGGACTACTTAATAGTCCATTTCGAAAATAAGTATATAATAAATTTTCAAAAGAAACAGTAGTTCAAACATTTATATTTTTGAACTTTTTACGGCTTTGAGCTTTGGAAATAGAGAAACATCGTTTAATTGAAAGAGAAAGATGAAATTTTGTAACATTAAACTGTGAGCTGGTTTTATAAATTTAGCTAAATGGGTTTCCATTTTCTTGTCGTTTTCCAATGAGATCATTAAAGCCAAAAAAAAGATGGTATGATTAGGGTAACATCCTTTTCAGAAACAGGCAAAGTAGGTAGGCTTTTATTTATTTTTATTTTTTTATTAGACTTTATATAAGAACGTTATTTAAAGCATTGGAGAATTGTGTTAAAGTAATATTCTGTATAAAGTGTTAAAGGTTAAAAACTACTTTTTAAAACACACTTATTTTTTAAAACTATTATTTGTTTTAACAACTGACTATAAAAACGGTAGGGTCGGCGCCTACTTCGTAAGTAGGGTCGGGTTACCCGAACCAAATATATTTTTAGGCCTACGCATGTTTTGTCTTGTTAATAAGAGAATGCGAGATAATGTTTCAAGACAAATGAGTTCATCAATAATTTAGGAGCAGTTGATTCAAGGGTGCATCCAGCAATTCGTCATTTTGGCAGGAAATAAAGGTTGCAGAATAAATGAATAAAATTTGCATTATCGTTTAAATGAAAGCGCGGGGAGGATATTCTATAATCAGATTGAATAATTTAAACGAATATCTTGTTTTTAATGTCTTCATTTGTAATCAGTTTTTGTTGCTCTGCGTCATGTTGTGTCCATTCTTTGAGTGTTTATTGAATGATTGAGTGTACAATATTGAGGCCCTTCGGAATTAAATCTCTGTGCACCCAGCAAACGTTTATTTCTACCCCCATAATGTTTACTCTGACAAGAAAGTTTCGTTTCGTTGTCGTTTGTTAATATTCCCATAATGGTCACCCTGACAGCACAGTTTTGTTGTGTTGTCATTTATTTCTACCCCCATAATGTTTACTCTGACAAGAAAGTTTTGTTTTGTTGTCGTTTGTTTCTACTCCCGTAATGTTCACCATGACAACGCAGTTTTGTTTCGTTGTCGTTTGTATCTTCCAGGGCTTTTTCTATAGTACCCACGGGTCCGACTATCGGACCCATTCCCAAAGCAAAATATAAGATATTTTCCCAATCTTCAGAAGAAAATCCCAAAACAAAAAAAAAAATATATATATATATATATATATATATATATATATATATATATATATATATATATATATATATATATATATTATTTTTTTTTGTTAGAAAGTCTTTTTACCTGTACTGTTTCATTTTCAACATCCTAATAAATTATGTGATGTAAAGTTTCTTTGATAATTGAACTCGGAAATCATTGATTTTCATCACATTCAGAGATCAGTATGAAATATTATCTGTCATGATTTATTGGAAAAGATATTTACACCCTAAGCTTTGATATTTGTTGTGTCTTTTAAAGGGAAAATAAACTAATATTAAATCATTTCCTAATTCGCAGGAGACTAGACAGCTTTTTCTTTTAACTGTAAAATTTCCCAATTTCAGCATTTTCATGACGCAAAATTTCCCAAAATGTCTAGGGTCTTTTTCCCAAAATGGGCAGAAACAGCCCCGCCTTCTCCCATAGTGTTCACACAGAGAGCGCAGTTTTGTTTCGTTGTAGCTTGATTCTACTCCCATAGTGTTCACCCTGACAACGCAGTTTTGTTTCGTTGTTGTTTTTTTCTACTCCCATAGTGTGCAACCTGAAAGCGCAGTTTTGTTTCGTTGTCGTTTGTTTCTACTCCCTTATTGTTCACCCTGGCAACGTAGTTTCGTTTCGTTGTCGTTTTGTTTCTACATGTTTAACATGACAACGCAGTTTTGTTTCGTTGTCGTTTGTATCTTCTCCCATAGTGTTCACACCGACAGCGTAGTTTTGTTTCGTTGTAGCTTGATTCTACTCGCATATAGTTCACCCTGGTAACGCAGTTTCTACTCCCATAGTGTGCAACCTGACAGCGCAGTTTTGTTTCGTTGTCGTTTGTTTCTACTCCCTTATTGTTCACCCTGGCAACGTAGTTTCGTTTCGTTGTCGTTTGATTCTTCTCCCATAGTGCTCACTCTGGCAACGCAGTTTTGTTTCGTTGTCGCTTAATTCTACTCCCATAGTGTTCACCCTGGCAACGCAGTTTTGTTTCGTTGTCGTTTGTTTCTACTCCCATAGTGTTCACCCTGGCAACGCAGTTTTGATTCGTTGTCGTTTGTTTCTACTCCCATAGTGTTACAATTTGGCTACGCAGTTTTTTTTTTCGTTGTCGTTTGATACTTCTCCCCATAGTGTTCACCCTGACAACGCAGTTTTGATTCGTTGTCGTTTGTTTCTACTCCCATAGTGTTACAATTTGGCTACGCAGTTTTGTTTTGTTGTCGTTTGATACTTCTCCCCATATTGTTCACCCTGACAACGCAGTTTTGATTCGTTGTCGTTTCTTTTTCACCCTTATTGTTCACCCTGACAACGCAGTTTTTATTCAATGTCGTTTGTTTTTACTCCCTTAATGTTCACTCTGACAAGCCAAATATGTTTCGTTGTCGCTTGTTTTTTCATCTACAGTATTGTTCACTCTGACAAGGCAATTTTGTTTCGTTGTCGTTTGTTTTTTCTACTCTCTTTTTGTTCACCCTGACAAGGCAGTATTGTTTCGTTGTCGATTGAAACTGCGTTGCCATAGTGAAGAGTAAACTCACTACAGAACTACAAAACGCAGTTTTGTTCCGTTGTCGTTGGATGTTACTCCCCTAGGGGACATAACATGCAGCCTGTCTGTTGAATGGAACATTTTATAGCCTGATATTGCCCTGTCGAGACAGGATAAACAGATTTATTTTACAAGGACATGTTTTCGCTATTTTTCAGTGGCCTTTCAACCACAAGCTTTACGTCGTTTACCGAGTTGTCGTCGCCATGGGATTCATAGCATGGCTTATCTCTGACGTCATCTACGAGACGACCACATTCTTCAAGGACCATTCATATACATATTTAGTAAGAATTTAGTCGCCATAATGGTCTCTATACTCCTGACAATTGTTCTTATTGTATTTATATAAACATTTAATCAAATGGTTTGAAACAAAGACTCAAATCATTTTTGATGTTCTTTACACTAAATGTTAATTTCATCGTATAAAGTAGCTCCTTTAACAAACAAAGCAGAGCATTTGAGTTTTACCATTTTCTAACCTTAACCATATACTCTATTAAAGTGGAAACGTTATTGTACAGCTAATACATGGTACCTATTTCAGATTTATGCTACCAACTGGAGCTTTCTACTCCTAACATTGACGGCTCTACTTATGGCTACATGTACTGTGTACTACTCCATCCGCTCTGGCGAGTGTTTAGGTAAGTAGCCGGTAATGCTCAACGTGTATTGTTCGTAATCCATCCGCTCTGGTGAGTGTTTAGGTAAGTAGGCGGGAATGTTTACGAGTTTGCGAGTGCCTAAGTAAGTAGCTAGTTACATACAATGTATATTCCACCATTCGATCTTGCGAATATTTTAGTAAGTACCAGGTAACATACACCGTGTATTATACAATCTGCCCTTGTGGATGTTTTCGTAAGAAGCCATTTAATGGTCTTTAAATGGCTGTAAATAGGAACTAGCTGTGCCCTTAACTAATCTCCAAATATTAACATTAAGTGTTGATAGCATTGATGTTGTTAGTGCTGCTGCTGCTGCTGCACCTGCTCATCTTGCTGCAGCTCATGCTTCCACGTAAACTACTATAAATATGCCTCTACTTCATCTATATTCTCTCCCTGATGTTACAGACCGCCAAACGTTTGAACGAATGCCGAGGGCCTTGAAAGTACAATGGCTTCTACAGAACATTAGTTACAACTCGGCCATGGTTGTAACGGTGTCCTACTGGTCCTACATCGGAGTCTTAGACACGTCTGGTGAGTTGTCTTTATATGCTTTTAGAAAAGTGTCGAAATGCACCTAGGACATGAATATTAACGCAAATCAACATAGGACTAGAATACTAAAAGATAACTCACTCAAATGCACCTCGGATTAGAATATTGACTCAAATGCACCTAGAGCTAGAATATTGACTCAAATGCACCTAGGACTAGAATATTGACTTAAATGCACCTAGGACTAGAATATTAACTCAAATGCACCTAGGACTAGAATATTAACTCAAATGCACCTAGGACTAGAATATTAACTCAAATGCACGTAGGAGTAGAATATTAACTCAAATGCACCTAGGACTAGAGGTCCGATGTTGTACCGTATCTGGTAAAACGACATAAGTAAACATTCGTAACCACTACAAGGTCCTATGTCTCAACTTTTAGCGAGTAAAATAAGTATAACCTAAATCAGTGAGGGCAAAATATAGCAAAACCCTCATTTCTCATTTGAATAACTATGGAGTCCTCTTTCGGGATATATTGGTGGTTTTTGTCGTTCTATTTCGCCTATTTTAAGACCACTTGCGATAACTCGATTTAATTTCATATTGCAGAGGTGTTAAAGAGTCCATCAAGCGAGGTAAAGCATACCCTGAACACAATATACGTTCTGATTGATGTTTTCATCTCCGGTACGCCGTTCCGCATTTTACACCTGCTATATACGGTTTGCCTCGGTTCCATTTACTCACTCTTCAACGCCATCTACTTCCTGAATGACGGGACAATTTTGGAAGGTCGCCATTACGCTTATAATTTACTGGATTGGGGAAAACCAGAAGAAGCGATCGTAACATGTGTTTTGTGTGTTGTTTTGTGTATTTTTGCGCAGATTGTGTTATACGAGCTTTATAAGGTTAGATATTTTCTGTATACAAAACTGTACTTTGGTTCGGATAGTATTACTAAATCGGATTCCGAAATGCAGAGAATTATGGCGGAACTCGACGCCCCCGTTTATCAAACTATTGATGATAGAGGGGACAATATTCTTACTGAAGTTATAGGGGAATAAACAACTTGTTCCAATTACTAGTATCTTTAAATTTACTTTAAGTTTTAAATTATATGCATGCATGTAGTTTTAAATAGTACATGTGTATTTATAAAGCATATGCATGCATACTTACATTGTAATAGTATTTGCGTATGTATTTTAGTATTAAACATTCCATATGTAGGTCGGCATGATATCCTATGGTGGCAAATATCTGCCGGAATATAACCTGATAGCGTTCCCGAACTGTTTCGTGTTCACCGCTTAATGTTGGCAATAATTAGCTAGCTATCTAGTTAATATTCGGGATTTTTGTTCGCTAAGATAAATATCATAATACTAGAAACAGGCTTGAAAGAGCCAAGAACTGCCAACTATTACATTTTCATGCTGTACAACAGTATGTGGTTAACTATTTTCCCTAAAATTTATAATTTGTTTCCCAATTTGATAAATGCAGAAGATTCCAAGGAATAAAAAAGCAATGAATTTCTTCAAAACATTCAAAACCTTGACATATAACTATTTCACAAAATGATGTTTGCACAAAAAAGTGAAAACGTGTATATTTTCCCAATTCGCAAGGCATAGGCGGTGAAAATAATTCCAAAAACACACTGAGTTATGGTCTGATAAATCCAGTTCAAGGCAATTTCAATCCTGTTTTAGTCTTATGATGTTTATCTTGAAAAGGTTTCGCGATATTAACTAGACACCTAGAAACAACTCGCGAACATTATCAGGTTATGTACGGCAGTAATATGCAACCATAGTATCTTTATATTTCTTTATATTTTTTTTGTTATTTATAGATATTCTATCATCTGTCAAAAATAGCATGTGTTCCAGGTATTGTATCTTCGCTATCAGTTACTTGTTTTATTGTTTCATTTCATTGTTCTTTATTTTGATTTTGTTTGTCATTTGATGGGTCTACACATTTGTTTTATTTATAACCCCGGAATAAAAACTACAGTGTCGTGTAAATTACAGACTGTACTTTTTTTTCTAGGATATTCAAGCGTGTAGCAAATTTTTATAGGCAGACCAAGACATTTCAAAGATGGGTTTAGTGGCCCAGCATGTTTGAAAGCAATTGGCAATTTCCATTTTCAATGGGAGATATTTAGGTCCAATGGGAAAATTGCCCACTTTCATTCATTTCCAATGGGCACTTTTATTTAACTGAAAAACAAATTATTTTCTTACTAAGATGATATTAACATTTACAAGTTCATAAAGGTATGTTAAAACATCTGAATTTTGAATGAAAATCATTGCATTTTTATAGATTTAGAGTCACACCAAGTGTTCCTTGAACTGAGTTTAAATGGGGATTTCTTTAATTCAAGTGTCCACTGTCCCCTCTTATTCTTTTTCAGCTTCATGTATATTTAACAATTCTCAACCAATATTCTTAACACGAAGTAAAAAAAAATGTTCTTCGTTACCACAAACATCTTCACAAAAAAAACAGGTTGGTAGTTTTTTCGAGAACTGGGATTCTGTACCAAACTGACCCTTTTTTCGGATTGTAACACTATTGTTGTAACATGTTCACTCAAAACATGCACATTACTTTTAGGAAATTACGATAAAAAAAATCCACACTACGGCAAAATAGTGAATTATGTTAAAAAATCAGTCATTTCAGTTCATAAATATATCAATAAAGAAAACAAAACAATTCGAGTTACTTTTAAAAGGTTTTATTGCGTAAATAATCACAGTGGCTGTGTTGGTTGTGCTCAATATTATTCAGGGAAAAAGCATTTTACGAACAAAATTGACTAAAATGGCGTCCTGTCTAAATAAAGTTGGTTGGTAAGTAAAGTAAGATAATCTTGAAAATTCAGCAAACAAAGCATGGAGGTAACCTTAGAGTGTCTACTTTAATCTGTTCAGAAGTTGTATCTTCTTGGCTGATCTCTTGAAAGTGTTTCTCTTCTTCATCGAGGCTGTCGTTAGTGTCACGCAGCATACCCAGCGGGCCGGGTGCGGCAGGTCCTCCACACCCGGGACCCATGAGCACGTGACCGTGTCGTAGCACTCGACTGACTTCAACACGCGGTCTGCGGTGGTTGAGATGCCTCCGATCATAAAGATTCTAGAGCCTTAAAAAGATATAGTCTTAGTTAATTTGACACTCTTATTCAAAATCAATACATACAAATGTATAACAAACATAAATTTTGAGTGATACACCTCTAGCTACTTACTCAATAAAGCATTTATGGACAATATTACTGATAACAAGATTATAACCGTGTATCTAATAGCTGAAAACGCAAAAATATTAAATGATTGGTGAGTGCTAAAAGATTTACTGTTATCTACTATAGTCTCATAAGATAGAAAAACCATGCTTTCTGCACCTTTCTTCCAAATTAAACTCGGTATCCTTCATAAGAACCATTGTTTTCGACATTAATTCATACGTTTTGGTATGTCAAAAGAATTGTATTAATTGTGGTAAATCTCATTTTGGAGTAAAAGGTCATCTTTAATGTTATTCAGAGTCAATTCAGTTCAACTGTGTTGATGGCTTAAAATGTGATGGTATTTCCATACATAATGGATAATTGTTTGTTTCAGTATAAGATCACAACATATTTCACCGAGTAAACACCAAAAGTTATACTTAACTGTTGGTGTTTACGAGGTAAAATATATTGCGGTCTTACACTGAAACCATCATTTTTCTTACTGATTTCTTATATGCCTAAATTATAGTTAAATGACAGTTAATTAAAGGTTTTCGGAAAACTGCGCCAAACTGTAAGTAAACGGGACGTCATTTCGGAAACGGCGTCGTTGAAATTGGGTCCTAGACCTATGCGCGCTAATTTGAGATTTGGAAATAAGATCTTGCAATAATTTAATTTAATTAAAAGTAACAAAGTTTCATAGTTTCTCGTACTCGATTTCAAAAAAGTACGAGTATATATTCGTACAAAAAAATGCATATTTCATAAACTTAATGAGGATGAAGTATTTTAGATACTATTAGAAGTTATTATACTGTACCGTGCGCCGTCAAACACCAACAGGGAATAGCATGCTCGACTCTGAAGGGTCCACTGGGTTTTATATACACTAACTTCTCTATTCTTACAGATTCCGAGCTTTGCTAATTTGCATATTACCAAGTTAACATACGTACTGCGAACGTACTTCCGTTTTATACGGAATATTATTATGAACGCACATCCGCTTACAGCGGACCGTTACATTACCATACCACCAGCGAGATACTTAACTTAAGAAAATAAAGTTAAGTTAGGAAATTCCTTTAGGATGTTTTATGAATACCAACCAAGGGCTAAAACAATACCTCGCCTGTATTCTAATCGTAAAAATACCCAAAACAAACAGCTAAAATGGTGAGAAAAAATATTTTCGTAAAAAATCTTAGTAAATAAAAATTATGAAAAAAAGAAAATTAGAAAAAGGTAAACATTTCTGATGATCAAAGGAAGTACCTGCAACAGCCACGCCCATGTCGTGCCTAGGAACCACCATATCCGCCACATTGACCCATTCCTTCGTAGTTGAATCGTACCGGTCCAATGACGCTACGCTGCTGAGTACAGAGTTCTTGACGTCATAGGAACGGGTGGCGCCACCGCACAGGAAAAGATGGCCGCCAACATTGACAAGGTTGCTATGGCAACGAGGAAAGCGGAGATCTACGACGTTGAGCCAACTAGAAACCGGAAACAAACTGTTCATACTGAAGATCCGTACAAAAACGTTAAATGTTGTGACAAAACAAGCTATTGTCTGGTCCCAACATTGCAAAAATACTCAAGTCAAATCTTACACTCAGCTTCAACATGTTTTACCACTTAAAAACATAGAATGATACATCTTCTTGTATGTTTTTTTTTACTTTTTTTAAAAACGTATTTACTCATAGAATGTGTTGATAAAATCTTCGTCAATATTTCAAAGAAATCTCAATTTTCGAGCTAAAACTATGCTTGAGTAAGTGTTAAAAGCATTAAGTTAATCTTTTCTTTGGAATCTTGACTTAAGTTTTTGATCAGTATAGTCTATGCGAGCAGGAGTACAAACATATACGATTTTTGAATATCTCTTAATGTTATAAAATTATGTGGTAAAATGAGTTGAGTCTGAGATTGAGATTTGACTTAAGTATTTTTGTGATATTGGCATCTGGTGAGATCTGGTAACTTTGGATACAAAGTTGAATTTTTAAAAGCTACTTTTTTTGGTAAAGTCATGTATAAATAAGAAAAGGGAGGGAACGCAAACTCTCGTCTGTTCCTTTTTTTTCAGTCGGGCAAGGGGAATTACTCGAATACAATTAAAGCCAGAGTTATGCGCCTTGCTATACATGTGCGTATTGTCTCTGGCAACATGTGTACCAAGTTTCATTTGAATGACTTGAACAGTTTAGGTCATTTTGTTTGCAATACGACGATATATATACAAATGCTATTACAAAAGCCCGAATTCATTTCTTGGGAATGAAGACCAGCTAACAATGTTCAACAAGTTTCATTTGAATATTTTGAACGGTTTAGGTGATTGAGTTTAAAATGCGACGATACCAATGTTATTACAAAAGCACGAAATTAGTAGACGAGCTAACAATGTTCAACTTAAGAGCATGTTAGAAGCATGTTCAGTTCAAAGGTACGGCTATATTTAAGCCTATTAAATAAGTTTAATGACATTAATTTTCTGCAAAAGTGAAGGGTCTTTGTTTTACTTATCAGGGATGGGCATAGGAAAAATGATTACTTTAAGCTTGAAATGGTGCATTTGTATCTTATTGGTAACGTGTAACCGACATCGCAATCTTCACGACTTATATTTCACGTCATCTATAATTCGCGAACGCTGTCATTTTCTGAAAATTGTTAATCCGAAATATCGCTATTTCGAAATACATTTTGGGTCCCTACGATTTCGGAATAGTGGTGTTCAACTGAATATTAAATATAATGTCAAATGTGAATATGCAAAAGCAGGCTGGGTCGGCTGTGTGGTGCATATGTTTAGACAATTGCTTTCCAAGAAGATAGAGATTGCCCCATTTGACGCTGACCTGTTTGTTTCCGTGTTGTAGCAGACGACAGTTTTCAGCACGTGCAGAGATGCTGGGACGCCGACGCTCTCACTCAGGCCACCAACGACGTAAATTATTTTTCCAATGGAGGCAGCGGCCGCTGCGAAACGCGGGGTATCCATGGAAGTGACGTAGAACCATCCGTCGGTGACTGGGTCGTAGCATTCCACCGACTCCCGAACACTGAATGAAAAGAGACAATCGATGACAATATACCAATTAAAATATATCGGTTGTTTGAAGTTATTTGAGAAATAGATTAAACTCACAATGACACATTTTGAAAAAATCTGAACTATTGTTCAGGGAATGATTTGAATTTCGAGGAATACTCTTGGAATGCTCGAACTATTACAGTTCTAGCCCTTAATTTCGTATTTCGCATTCATTTTTTTCATTATTTTCAACATGATTTATCTGCAAACGTTTTCCTTTATTACCACGTTGAGCACTTAATCTAAAATGACCTTGATATACAAAAATAGTACAAATTATTTTGAATTTCAATAAGTGCCTTGACAATCAACTGAGTCATATAATATCTCATCACAAATTATACACACAACGTAATTTTCAATGCATAATACAGACAATTATATGCAGCAACATAACATATATTCATAATTCATTAATACATTATAAGATTATATTAATTACTTCTACAAATATTCAACTTATTTTAACTTGATTATATTTCATAGGTTAGAAATATTGTAAAAAATCATAAACACATATACAAAATATATAAAAAATAATCAACGCCTGGTCAGTTTGACTCACCGAAGCTGAATGATCAAATAAACCGAAAAATCAATTTCCTCGTGTTATTTCGAATACGCCTGTACAATCGTAACACCTCAGCCAGTATCCAACAGGAGATGACTATCCCGAACCTTGCCGGAGATGGCCGAGTTGTTACGATTGACGCCTGCTAGCGTTCATTAAATTTAATCAAGGAAACTGTTTGGGAGTTTTTTTAATGATATTCGTAACTCTAAATATGAAAATTATGTTTATGGTGAATTTTCTATATACACTTTGATCAAACCGGTAATCGATTTTTATAAACAATACTATCGGAACAACTTGGCTATTTTCAATCGAAACGACTTCGGATGTAAATGTGCGGTTTACAGTGTCAGAATTCTTAACATTTAACTACGCTGCAAGTAGATCGCGTAGTAATTTAAATTTAGCAGTTAAACCTAAGGACTTTACTCTTAAGAATCTTAATTATTTATGCAAAAATACACTTAACTGGGTATATAAATTGAACTTAGTAATACAATTGACACTTTAAACATTACAATTAATTAATAATAATATTATCAATTTTACGAACTACTTCTACTGATGCACTGGCATACATCTGAGGTTATTTTCGATGAAAAATGGCCGGGGTGCTCCGATAACTAAACAAAAGTATCATTTACGAAACATATCCCAACCTGTCATTGTTCCCTTTGCCGCCAAACACGTATATCCGGCCCCTGACCGCGCATGCGCAGTGTGAATACCGTGCTACGTTCATGAACGACACAGTACTCCACACTTTGATACTAGGGTCCATCCGGTACACAGTCTTGGTTGGCGTCGGCACCTTGCCCGGAATTCGTGGGTCACTTCCGCCTTAAGTTTTGAAATGATTGGATAAGTTTAGTTAATAGTAGTAATTCTTTTTTCTTCGACTTGGAAGACAGCTGTAAACTGATCTAAGCCCCCACCCCACCCCAGCCCCTGAATAGCTAGTGGATCTAGCATATAATGAGAGTTTCTGACAGTGTTAAACTGCAGTACTTTATAGTTATTCTATGCAGGATTGTTGATACAGGTGACCCCGTTTATATATCTGAATTTCTTTTATTTACTTAAGGTAAAATGCCACTATTTTTACAGGTCATATGTCACCTATGACGGAGTTATTTTTCTTCAAAACACAATGTACAACATTACCAATGAGATAGATGTAATTGTCGATTGTAACCACAGCATGATGTCGTCTGGGTTCCTGCATTCGGCAAAAGTGGACCCAGTGGTTGTCGTTTGGTGCGAAGCGCTCCACATATCGGGCTGAAAATATGCACATTGTGAAGCGGGTTCAGTGATGGATTCATGAATCAAATTAAGACAATTGCATCTCCCAACAAAAAAATGTGTTGTTTAGTCAAAATAACAATGCTGTATTTTCTGTCCAAAAAAAGTTAAACCGCATGTTGAATGACTGACTTCAATTTTGAAAGGTATTTCCTCTAGCGGATTTAGGGAGGTTGGGGGAGGGTAACCGGCGTGCGCCACCCTCCCCCTTAAATCGGCCAATTTAATCTTGAATTCATTATAGGGCAAAAAAGTAATACAATACGCCCAAAATACATAATTTTGGACTAGAAATTAATAAAATTTTCGTAGGGGTCAACCCCGCAACCCCCCTGCCAACACTTTAAACCAAATAAATTTTGATTTCGAGGGAGGGGCGCAAGTGAAATGGGTACACCCCTAAGTTACACCCCCTCAAACGACAAATCCTGGAACCGCACCTGATTTCTATGCATTGTTCTGTTCATATTTACGATTTGTTTTATTAAATGACCTAGAAATACTTCCCGCTTTTTCGGATACTCACGGTTCTCATCATTAGCCTCATCAGCTATAAAGCCACCGACGACAAAAATGTCAAGTGGCCCAGGCCCCGCGCTTTCTTCCGTCGAGGTCACACTGCTACGTGGTGTTGACGTCATCACAGGGGGAGGCATTCTGATTGTGACGTCACCATCGAGTTTTGTTTTGATCGTCTGCTCGAAAGGCTTCAACTAAATACAAACAATAATAAATAATTATAATTATTATATACCAATTACATCAAATAAATAATCACAACGTAATGGACCAGTCAATTTTAACTACCATCCCCCCCCGCCCCCCGCCCCGCGCCAGGTCCGGGGAATAGCGGTGACGTTGACTTTCGGTCAAGCCTAGCCCGAGTAAAATCCCCACACTGCGGGGACAAACTGCTGGTAAAATCCCCGCCGAGTGCCCCCACACCCCGGGATACCTAGGTAAGACTCATTACCCGCTATTTTGGCGCGAATACAAAACCAGGTATCCCGGACCAGGGGATGAGGGTGGGGCGTGGTTACAATTGACTCGTGCATAACGAGGTTCAAAAAAAGGATATAGGAGCCTAAACGCTTATTAGCATATTAGATAAAGACATTATTCATTCGGGTAAAAATCGAAATTCATCGAAAATGCGAGCCTAGAAATCAGACATGTATACGTGTAAACTTTGTTAAGGAAACCCAAATTAATTTCCCCGTCTACTTTTTGTCTATATTATACAACAGACTTACAGGTCAATAAAAAATAAATAGTAATCAACACCGGGCAGCAATTTAAACCGTCTCCGCGCTGACCCACTGTCGCACTGTTATCAATGTGTGTATACCACGTGATAAATTGCGTCATAACGCCTGCGTCGGAAGGCAACATTTTGCCTTTTCATTTAAAATAAAACTTAGCGAAGTTTACGCCGCTTACGGAGACCCACCTTCGGTCTTTTACCAGAGTTTGATTGATAGGACAGTTTTTTAAAACACTTCGACAAACCTTTCCATAAAACGTCCGTCTGACGGAGAAATGTCAAAACATTATTTTGGAAACAGGTTTGTCGAAGTGTTTGAGGAAACTAATCACCTAATCAAACTCCGGTAATAAAACGAAGGCGGGGCACTTTAAGCGACATAGACTGCCCTTCTTTCATTGAAAATGGTGTAGTAAAAGAAAGATTATCTTTGATTTAAGACTTCATTTTAAGCAAAATATTGCCTTCCGACGTAACATATATGACGTATTTTATCAAGTGGTATACACACACTGTGTTATGCACTGATGTCATAGGCAGAACGACACGAATTCGGTGTTAACTAACTTCGATTAAATTACTCCGTATCACCTATACCCTTTGGTTAAAGCCTTGATCGACAGAGATCCCTCGGGATGTCAATATGCAGTGTCCGCCCCAAGGGCGTAAGCATGTATACATTAATACCTGGGTTTGGTGAGTGTTGGGCACCTTGTACAGGCGGGGTTTGGACACGTGGAAGTGGAATGGGTCTTCCCGAGCCAAGTTCTTGGTAGTCAGCAACCTGAAAAACATAATACCACACCTGTACACCTGTATCACCCAACTAGAGAGGCGTTGGGACGGGGGGGGGGGGCGTTCAAGAGTTGTAAGCTAAATTAAGTTTTGAATGGCCAATTATAGTGTATAATATGTATATAGAAAAAACACACACAAAAACAACAGAATCAACATATGCAGCAGTACAGCAGCGACAGCAACAACAATAGAACTAACAACATCAAAAGCAGCAGCAGGAATATTACAAAGAGCACCAACAGTGCCAGCAGCAGCAAGATTTATAATGTACTCAGTAAAATCCATTGAAATTGCAGTGAGCTAAAACAATAATTCGCACACTTTAGAAAATATAATAATATAATAAAATAAATGTTCGCAACTGACATTTCGCTGAGTGATAAAAAATCGATAATTCCCCAGCTGGAAGCAAAATATAACGCAACCTGGTGCAATTTCAGTATTGCTTATAATTCATTTTCAGAGAAAATTAAAGTTTTCATTTTCGATTCATTCCAACGCACACTATCAATTGTATTAACACACTAATAATATCATTTTTAAATATGGATTTTAAAGGGTATGCGATTAAATCAATACGGGCCAAATAGTGGCCCCTAAATAGAAGGATTCTTTACAATGTAGATATACTTGTGCACCGATGCTTCAAAACTAAAACATTTAATACTTATTAATAAATAAGACATAGACGCTGCCATACCAGTTAGCGATGAGGACCAATTCCCGGAACTTGTCGTATCCACGGAGAAGGCTCGTGGTCTCCACACACGTGCACAGCTCGTGTGACGTCATCTGGTCGAATCTTGGAAAACAGGTTATGAGGAATTTTATTATACCGGATAATAGATAACTAGGCTAGTTAAAGCTGTACTATCACAAATTAACTATATTTATAAAACAAAAAGTTATTGTCTCAAAGCCAGCTAATTTTCAGCCTTCAAAACAGTTATATAAGATGACTCACAATAAAACCGATCTCATTTATTTAGAAAACTGCCTTAAAATTCAGTTTTAATTTTTCTTAAAGCGTTTATAGTAATGCTTTTAGCTGTAAAATATCAAATTTCGAAAAAACTGATTGTTTTCATAACAATATCATTTTAGGAGCTTCGTTGTCCTAAACCTAACTTGTTCGTTCCAAGACCATTAAAGAAATCTAACACCGCCGAATCCTGTAAGCTTACCTGATGAGATTCATGATTCTAACGGTGTGTTTCACTCGATTATCACTGTCGTGAAGAATCCAGCGTATCACGATCGTGAACAACTCATACTCGCTACCGACTACCAGGTTGTCTGAAATATACAAACGGTGTCAAAATTGGAATACTCTCTTTCACTTAGGAGATATTAAACTATCAGGTTGTCTGAAATATACAAACAGTGTCAAATTGTATTAATCTAACAACTCAGTCGCTACAGACTACCAGGTTGTCTGAAATATACAAACAGTGTCAAATTGTATTAATCCAACAACTCATTCGCTACCGACTACCAGCTAGTCTGAAATATACAAACAGTGTCAAATTGTATTATTCTAACAACTCAGTCGCTACAGACTACCAGGTTGTCTTAAATATACAAACAGTGTCAAATTGTATTAATTCAACAACTCATTCGCTACCGACTACCAGGTTGTCTTAAATATACAAAACAGTGTCAAATTGTATTAACCCAACAACTCATTCGCTACAGACTACCAGGTTGTCTGAAATATACAAAACAGTGTCAAATTGTATTAATCCAACAACTCATTCGCTACAGACTACCAGGTTGTCTGAAATATACAAAACAGTGTCAAATTGTATTAACCCAACAACTCATTCGCTACAGACTACCAGGTTGTCTGAAATATACAAAATAGTGTCAAATTGTATTAACCCAACAACTCATTCGCTACCGACTACCAGGTTGTCTGAAATATACAAAACAGTGTCAAATTGTATTAATCCAACAACTCATTCGCTACAGACTACCAGGTTGTCTGAAATATACAAAACAGTGTCAAATTGTATTAATCCAACAACTCATTCGCTACCGACTACCAGGTTGTCTGAATTATACAAACAGTGTCAAATTGTATTAACCCAACAACTCATTCGCTACAGACTACCAGGTTGTCTGAAATATACAAACAGTGTCAAATTGTATTAACCCAACAACTCATTCGCTACAGACTACCAGGTTGTCTGAAATATACAAACAGTGTCAAATTGTATTAATCCAACAACTCAGTCGCTACAGACTACCAGGTTGTCTGAAATATACAAACAATGTCAACTTGTATTAACCCAACAACTCAGTCGCTACAGACTACCAGGTTGTCTTAAATATACAAAACAGTATCAAATTGTATTAATTCAACAACTCAGTCGCTACAGACTACCAGGTTGTCTTAAATATACAAAACAGTGTCAAATTGTATTAACCCAACAACTCATTCGCTACCGACTACCAGGTTGTCTGAAATATACAAAACAGTGTCAAATTGTATTAATCTAACAACTCATTCGCTACCGACTACCAGGTTGTCTGAAATATACAAACAGTGTCAAATTGTATCAACCCAACAACTCATTCGCTACAGACTACCAGGTTGTCTTAAATATACAAAACAGTGTCAAATTGTATTAACCCAACAACTCATTCGCTACCGACTACCAGGTTGTCTTAAATATACAAAACAGTGTCAAATTGTATTAATTCAACAACTCAGTCGCTACAGACTACCAGGTTGTCTGAAATATACAAACAGTGTCAAATTGTATTAACCCAACAACTCATTCGATACAGACTACCAGGTTGTCTGAAATATACAAACAGTGTCAAATTGTATTAATCCAACAACTCATTCGCTACAGACTACCAGGTTGTCTGAAATATACAAACAGTGTCAAATTGTATTAACCCAAAAACTCATTCGATACAGACTACCAGCTAGTCTGAAATATACAAAACAGTGTCAAATTGTATTAACCCAACAACTCATTCGCTACAGACTACCAGGTTGTCTGAAATATACAAACAGTGTCAAATTGTATTAATCCAACAACTCATTCGCTACAGACTACCAGGTTGTCTGAAATATACAAACAGTGTCAAATTGTATTAACCCAACAACTCATTCGCTACAGACTACCAGGTTGTCTGAAATATACAAACAGTGTCAAATTGTATTAATCCAACAACTCATTCGCTACCGAGTACCAGCTAGTCTGAAATGTACAAAACAGTGTCAAATTGTATTAATTCAACAACTCATTCGCTACCGACTACCAGGTTGTCTGAAATATACAAAACAGTGTCAAATTGTATTAATTCAACAATTCATTCGCTACCGACTACCAGGTTGTCTGAAATATACAAAACAGTGTCAAATTGTATTAATCTAACAACTCATTCGCTACAGACTACCAGGTTGTCTGAAATATACAAACAGGGTCAAATTGTATTAATCCAACAACTCATTCGCTACCGACTACCAGGTTGTCTGAAATATACAAAACAGTGTCAAATTGTATTAATTCAACAATTCATTCGCTACCGACTACCAGGTTGTCTGAAATATACAAAACAGTGTCAAATTGTATTAATCCAACAACTCATTCGCTACCGACTACCAGCTAGTCTGAAATATACAAAACAGTGTCAAATTGTATTAATTCAACAATTCATTCGCTACCGACTACCAGGTTGTCTGAAATATACAAAACAGTGTCAAATTGTATTAATCCAACAACTCATTCGCTACCGACTACCAGCTAGTCTGAAATATACAAAACAGTGTCAAATTGTATTAATTCAACAATTCATTCGCTACCGACTACCAGGTTGTCTGAAATATACAAAACAGTGTCAAATTCTATTAATTCAACAACTCATTCGCTACCGACTACCAGGTTGTCTTAAATATACAAAACAGTGTCAAATTGTATTAACCCCACAACTCATTCGCTAACGACTACCAGGTTGTCTGAAATATACAAAACAGTGTCAAATTGTATTAATCTAACAACTCATTCGCTACCGACTACCAGCTAGTCTTAGATATACAAACAGTGTCAAATTGTATTAATTCAACAACTCATTCGCTACAGACTACCAGGTTGTCTGAAATATACAAAACAGTGTCAAATTGTATTAATCCAACAACTCATTCGCTACAGACTACCAGGTTGTCTTAAATATACAAAACAGTGTCAAATTGTATTAATTCAACAACTCATTCGCTACAGACTACCAGGTTGTCTGAAATATACAAAACAGTGTCAAATTGTATTAACCTAACAACTCATTCGCTACAGACTACCAGGTTGTCTGAAATATACAAAACAGTGTCAAATTGTATTAATCCAACAACTCATTCGCTACCGACTACCAGGTTGTCTTAAATATACAAACAGTGTCAAATTGTATTAATTCAACAACTCATTCGCTACCGACTACCAGGTTGTCTGAAATATACAAAACAGTGTCAAATTGTATTAATCCAACAACTCATTCGCTACAGACTACCAGGTTGTCTGAAATATACAAAACAGTGTCAAATTGTATTAACCCAACAACTCATTCGCTACAGACTACCAGGTTGTCTTAAATATACAAAACAGTGTCAAATTGTATTAATCTAACAACTCATTCGCTACCGACTACCAGGTTGTCTGAAATATACAAAACAGTGTCAAATTGTATTAATCCAATAACTCATTCGCTACCGACTACCAGCTAGTCTTAAATATACAAACAGTGTCAAATTGTATTAATTCAACAACTCATTCGCTACAGACTACCAGGTTGTCTGAAATATACAAAACAGTGTCAAATTGTATTAATCCAACAACTCATTCGCTACCGACTACCAGGTTGTCTGAAATATACAAAACAGTGTCAAATTGTATTAATTCAACAACTCATTCGATACAGACTACCAGCTAGTCTTAAATATACAAACAGTGTCAAATTGTATTAATTCAACAACTCATTCGCTACCGACTACCAGCTAGTCTTAAATATACAAACAGTGTCAAATTGTATTAATTCAACAACTCATTCGATACAGACTACTAGCTAGTCTTAAATATACAAACAGTGTCAAATTGTATTAATTCAACAACTCATTCGCTACCGACGACCAGCTAGTCTTAAATATACAAACAGTGTCAAATTGTATTAATTCAACAACTCATTCGATACAGACTACCAGCTAGTCTTAAACATACAAACAGTGTCAAATTGTATTAATCCAACAACTCATTCGCTACCGATTACTAGCTAGTCTTAAATATACAAACAGTGTCAAATTGTATTAATTCAACAACTCATTCGATACAGACTACCAGCTAGTCTTAAATATACAAACAGTGTCAAATTGTATTAATTCAACAACTCATTCGCTACCGACTACCAGCTAGTCTTAAATATACAAACAGTGTCAAATTGTATTAATCCAACAACTCATTCGCTACCGACTACCAGGTAGTCTTAAATATACAAACAGTGTCAAATTGTATTAACCCAACAACTCATTCGCTACCGACTACCAGCTAGTCTTAAATATACAAACAGTGTCAAATTGTATTAATTCAACAACTCATTCGCTACAGACTACCAGGTTGTCTTAAATATACAAAACAGTTTCAACTTGTATTAACCCAACAACTCATTCGCTACAGACTACCAGGTTGTCTGAAATATACAAAACAGTGTCAAATTGTATTAATTCAACAACTCATTCCCTACAGACTACCAGGTTGTCTTAAATATACAAAACAGTGTCAACTTGTATTAACCCAACAACTCATTCGATACCGACTACCAGGTTGTCTGAAATATACAAAACAGTGTCAAATTGTATTAATCTAACAACTCATTCGCTACAGACTACCAGGTTGTCTGAAATATACAAACAGGGTCAAATTGTATTAATCCAACAACTCATTCGCTACCGACTACCAGGTTGTCTGAAATATACAAACAGTGTCAAATTGTATTAACCCAACAACTCAGTCGCTACAGACTACCAGGTTGTCTTAAATATACAAACAGTGTCAAATTGTATTAATCCAACAACTCATTCGCTACCGACTACCAGGTTGTCTTAAATATACAAACAGTGTCAAATTGTATTAACCCAACAACTCATTCGCTACAGACTACCAGGTTGTCTTAAATATACAAAACAGTGTCAAATTGTATTAATCTAACAACTCAGTCGCTACAGGCTACCAGGTTGTCTTAAATATACAAACAGTGTCAAATTGTATCAACCCAGCAACTCATTCGCTACAGACTACCAGGTTGTCTGAAATATACAAAACAGTGTCAAATTGTATTAATCCAACAACTCATTCGCTACCGACTACCAGGTTGTCTGAAATATACAAACAGTGTCAAATTGTAATAACCCAACAACTCAGTCGCTACAGACTACCAGGTTGTCTTAAATATACAAACAGGGTCAAATTGTATTAATTCAACAACTCATTCGCTACAGACTACCAGGTTGTCTGTAATATACAAAACAGTGTCAAATTGTATTAACCCAACAACTCATTCGCTACAGACTACCAGGTTGTCTGAAATTTACAAAACAGTGTCAAATTGTATTAATCCAACAACTCATTCGCTGCAGACTACCAGGTTGTCTTAAATATACAAACAGTGTCAAATTGTATTAACCCAACAACTCAGTCGCTACAGACTACCAGGTGGTCTGAAATATACAAAACAGTGTCAAATTGTATAAATTCAACAACTCATTCGCTATCGACTACCAGGTTGTCTGAAATATACAAAACAGTGTCAAATTGTTTTAACCCAACAACTCATTCGCTACAGACTACCAGGTTGTCTGAAATATACAAACAGTGTCAAATTGTATTAACCCAACAACTCATTCGCTACCGACAACCAGGTTGTCTTAAATATACAAAACAGTGTCAAATTGTATTAACCCAACAACTCATTCGCTACAGACTACCAGGTTGTCTGAAATATACAAACAGTGTCAAATTGTATTAATCCAACAACTCATTCGCTACAGACTACCAGGTTGTCTTAAATATACAAACAGTGTCAAATTGTATTAACCCAACAACTCATTCGCTACAGACTACCAGGTTGTCTTAAATATACAAAACAGTGTCAAATTGTATTAATCCAACAACTCATTCGCTACACACTACCAGGTTGTCTGAAATATACAAAACAGTGTCAAATTGTATTAACCCAACAACTCATTCGCTACAGACTACCAGGTTGTCTTAAATATACAAACAGTGTCAAATTGTATTAACCCAACAACTCATTCGCTACAGACTACCAGGTTGTCTTAAATATACAAAACAGTGTCAAATTGTATTAATCCAACAACTCATTCGCTACACACTACCAGGTTGTCTGAAATATACAAAACAGTGTCAAATTGTATTAACCCAACAACTCATTCGCTACAGACTACCAGGTTGTCTGAATTATACAAACAGTGTCAAATTGTATCAACCCAACAACTCATTCGCTACAGACTACCAGGTTGTCTGAAATATACAAAACAGTGTCAAATTGTATTAACCCAACAACTCATTCGCTACACACTACCAGGTTGTCTGAAATATACAAAACAGTGTCAAATTGTATTAATCCAACAACTCATTCGCTACAGACTACCAGGTTGTCTTAAATATACAAACAGTGTCAAATTGTATTAATTCAACAACTCAGTCGCTACAGACTACCAGGTTGTCTTAAATATACAAAACAGTGTCAAATTGTATTAACCCAACAACTCATTCGCTACAGACTACCAGCTAGTCTTAAATATACAAACAGTGTCAAATTGTCTTAATTCAACAACTCAGTCGCTACAGACTACCAGGTTGTCTTAAATATACAAACAGTGTCAAATTGTATTAGCCCAACAACTCATTCGCTACAGACTACCAGGTTGTCTGAAATATACAAAACAGTGTCAAATTGTATTAACCCAACAACTCAGTCGCTACAGACTACCAGGTTGTCTTAAATATACAAAACAGTGTCAAATTGTATTAACCCAACAACTCATTCGATACCGACTACCAGGTTGTCTGAAATATACAAACAGTGTCAAATTGTATTTATCCAACAACTCATTTGCTACAGACTACCAGGTTGTCTGAAATATACAAACCAGTGTCAAATTGTATTAACCCAACAACTCATTCGCTACAGACTACCAGGTTGTCTGAAATATACAAAACAGAGTCAAATTGTATTAATCTAACAACTCATTCGCTACAGACTACCAGGTTGTCTGAAATATACAAACAGTGTCAAATTGTATTAATCTAACAACTCAGTCGCTACAGACTACCAGGTTGTCTGAAATATACAAAACAGTGTCAAATTGTATTAACCCAACAACTCATTCGCTACAGACTACCAGGTTGTCTGAAATATACAAAACAGTGTCAAATTGTATTAATCTAACAACTCAGTCGCTACAGACTACCAGGTTGTCTGAAATATACAAAACAGTGTCAACTTGTATTAACCCAACAACTCATTCGCTACAGACTACCAGGTTGTCTGAAATATACAAACAGTGTCAAATTGTATTAATCCAACAACTCATTCGCTACAGACTACCAGGTTGTCTGAAATATACAAAACAGTGTCAAATTGTATTAATCTAACAACTCATTCGCTACCGACTACCAGGTTGTCTTAAATATACAAACAGTGTCAAATTGTATTAATTCAACAACTCATTCGCTACAGACTACCAGGTTGTCTGAAATATACAAAACAGTGTCAAATTGTATTAATATAACAACTCATTCGCTACCGACAACCAGGTTTTCTGAAATATACAAACAGTGTCAAATTGTATTAACCCAACAACTCATTCGCTACAGACTACCAGGTTGTCTGAAATATACAAACAGTGTCAAATTGTATTAATCTAACAACTCATTCGCTACACACTACCAGGTTGTCTGAAATATACAAACAGTGTCAAATTGTATTAACTCAACAACTCATTCGATACAGACTACCAGGTTGTCTTAAATATACAAAACAGTGTCAAATTGTATTAACCCAACAACTCATTCGCTACAGACTACTAGTTTGTCTGAAATATACAAACAGTGTCAAATTGTATTAATTCAACAACTCATTCGCTACAGACTACCAGGTTGTCTTAAATATACAAACAGTGTCAAATTGTATTAACCCAACAACTCATTCGCTACAGACTACCAGGTTGTCTTAAATATACAAAACAGTGTCAAATTGTATTAATCCAACAACTCATTCGCTACACACTACCAGGTTGTCTGAAATATACAAAACAGTGTCAAATTGTATTAACCCAACAACTCATTCGCTACAGACTACCAGGTTGTCTTAAATATACAAACAGTGTCAAATTGTATCAACCCAACAACTCATTCGCTACAGACTACCAGGTTGTCTGAAATATACAAAACAGTGTCAAATTGTATTAACCCAACAACTCATTCGCTACACACTACCAGGTTGTCTGAAATATACAAAACAGTGTCAAATTGTATTAATCCAACAACTCATTCGCTACAGACTACCAGGTTGTCTTAAATATACAAACAGTGTCAAATTGTATTAATTCAACAACTCAGTCGCTACAGACTACCAGGTTGTCTTAAATATACAAAACAGTGTCAAATTGTATTAACCCAACAACTCATTCGCTACAGACTACCAGCTAGTCTTAAATATACAAACAGTGTCAAATTGTCTTAATTCAACAACTCAGTCGCTACAGACTACCAGGTTGTCTTAAATATACAAACAGTGTCAAATTGTATTAGCCCAACAACTCATTCGCTACAGACTACCAGGTTGTCTGAAATATACAAAACAGTGTCAAATTGTATTAACCCAACAACTCAGTCGCTACAGACTACCAGGTTGTCTTAAATATACAAAACAGTGTCAAATTGTATTAACCCAACAACTCATTCGATACCGACTACCAGGTTGTCTGAAATATACAAACAGTGTCAAATTGTATTTATCCAACAACTCATTTGCTACAGACTACCAGGTTGTCTGAAATATACAAACCAGTGTCAAATTGTATTAACCCAACAACTCATTCGCTACAGACTACCAGGTTGTCTGAAATATACAAAACAGAGTCAAATTGTATTAATCTAACAACTCATTCGCTACAGACTACCAGGTTGTCTGAAATATACAAACAGTGTCAAATTGTATTAATCTAACAACTCAGTCGCTACAGACTACCAGGTTGTCTGAAATATACAAAACAGTGTCAAATTGTATTAACCCAACAACTCATTCGCTACAGACTACCAGGTTGTCTGAAATATACAAAACAGTGTCAAATTGTATTAATCTAACAACTCAGTCGCTACAGACTACCAGGTTGTCTGAAATATACAAAACAGTGTCAACTTGTATTAACCCAACAACTCATTCGCTACAGACTACCAGGTTGTCTGAAATATACAAACAGTGTCAAATTGTATTAATCCAACAACTCATTCGCTACCGACTACCAGGTTGTCTGAAATATACAAAACAGTGTCAAATTGTATTAATCTAACAACTCATTCGCTACCGACTACCAGGTTGTCTTAAATATACAAACAGTGTCAAATTGTATTAATTCAACAACTCATTCGCTACAGACTACCAGGTTGTCTGAAATATACAAAACAGTGTCAAATTGTATTAATCTAACAACTCATTCGCTACCGACAACCAGGTTTTCTGAAATATACAAACAGTGTCAAATTGTATTAACCCAACAACTCATTCGCTACAGACTACCAGGTTGTCTGAAATATACAAACAGTGTCAAATTGTATTAATCTAACAACTCATTCGCTACCGACTACCAGGTTGTCTGAAATATACAAACAGTGTCAAATTGTATTAACTCAACAACTCATTCGATACAGACTACCAGGTTGTCTGAAATATACAAACAGTGTCAAATTGTATTAATCCAACAACTCATTCGCTACAGACTACCAGCTTGTCTGAAATATACAAAACAGTGTCAAATTGTATTAATCCAACAACTCAGTCGCTACAGACTACCAGGTTGTCTGAAATATACAAAACAGTGTCAAATTGTATTAATCTAACAACTCATTCGCTACCGACTACCAGGTTGTCTTAAATATACAAACAGTGTCAAATTGTATTAATTCAACAACTCATTCGCTACAGACTACCAGGTTGTCTGAAATATACAAAACAGTGTCAAATTGTATTAATCTAACAACTCATTCGCTACCGACTACCAGGTTGTCTTAAATATACAAACAATGTCAAATTGTATTAATTCAACAACTCATTCGATACCGACTACCAGGTTGTCTGAAATATACAAAACAGTGTCAACTTGTATTAACCCAACAACTCAATCGCTACAGACTACCAGGTTGTCTGAAATATACAAACAGTGTCAAATTGTATTAATCCAACAACTCATTCGATACCGACTACCAGGTTGTCTGAAATATACAAAACAGTGTCAAATTGTATTAATCTAACAACTCATTCGCTACCGACTACCAGGTTGTCTTAAATATACAAACAGTGTCATATTGTATTAATTCAACAACTCATTCGCTACAGACTACCAGGTTGTCTGAAATATACAAAACAGTGTCAAATTGAATTAATCTAACAACTCATTCGCTACCGACTACCAGGTTGTCTTAAATATACAAACAGTGTCAAATTGTATTAACCCAACAACTCAGTCGCTACAGACTACCAGGTTGTCTTAAATATACAAACAGTGTCAAATTGTATTGACCCAACAACTCATTCGCTACAGACTACCAGGTTGTCTGTAATATACAAAACAGTGTCAAATTGTATTAATCCAACAACTCATTCGCTATCGACTACCAGGTTGTCTGAAATATACAAACAGTGTCAAATTGTATTAATCTAACAACTTATTCGCTACCGACTACCAGGTTGTCTGAAATATACAAAACAGTGTCAAATTGTATTAATCTAACAACTCATTCGCTACCGACTACCAGGTTGTCTGAATTATACAAACAATGTCAAATTGTATTAATCTAACAACTCATTCGCTACCGACTACCAGGTTGTCTGAAATATACAAACAATGTCAAATTGTATTAATCTAACAACTCATTCGCTACCGACTACCAGGTTGTCTGAAATATACAAACAATGTCAAATTGTATTAATCTAACAACTCGTTCGCTACAGACTACCAGGTTGTCTTAAATATACAAAACAGTGTCAAATTGTATTAATTCAACAACTCATTCGCTACCGACTACCAGCTAGTCTTAAATATACAAACAGTGTCAAATTGTATTAATCTAACAACTCATTCGCTACCGACTACCAGGTTGTCTGAAATATACAAAACAGTGTCAAATTGTATTAATCCAACAACTCATTCGATACCGACTACCAGGTTGTCTTAAATATACAAACAGTGTCAAATTGTATTAATCCAACAACTCATTCGAAACAGACTACCAGGTTGTCTTAAATATACAAAACAGTGTCAAATTGTATTAACCCAACAATTCATTCGCTACCGACTACCAGGTTGTCTGAAATATACAAAACAGTGTCAAATTGTATTAATTCAACAACTCATTCGCTACAGACTACCAGGTTGTCTTAAATATACAAAACAGTGTCAAATTGTATTAATCCAACAACTCATTCGCTACAGACTACCAGGTTGTCTGAAATATACAAAACAGTGTCAAATTGTATTAATTCAACAACTCATTCGATACCGACTACCAGGTTGTCTTAAATATACAAACAGTGTCAAATTGTATTAATCCAACAACTCATTCGCTACAGACTACCAGGTTGTCTGAAATATACAAAACAGTGTCAAATTGTATTAATTCAACAACTCATTCGATACCGACTACCAGGATGGCTTAAATATACAAACAGTGTCAAATTGTATTAACCCAACAACTCATTCGATACCGACTACCAGATTGTCTGAAATATACAAACAGTGTCAAATTGTATTAATTCAACAACTCATTCGCTACCGACTACCAGGTTGTCTTAAATATACAAACAGTGTCAAATTGTATTAATCCAACAACTCATTCGATACCGACTACCAGGTTGTCTTAAATATACAAACAGTGTCAAATTGTATTAACCCAACAACTCATTCGATACAGACTACCAGGTTGTCTGAAATATACAAAACAGTGTCAAATTGTATTAATTCAACAACTCATTCGCTACCGACTACCAGGTTGTCTTAAATATACAAACCAGTGTCAAATTGTATTAATCCAACAACTCATTCGCTACAGACTACCAGGTTGTCTTAAATATACAAACAGTGTCAAATTGTATTAATCCAACAACTCTTACGATACAGACTACCAGGTTGTCTTAAATATACAAACAGTGTCAAATTGTATTAATCTAACAACTCATTCGCTACAGACAACCAGGTTGTCTCAAATATACAAAACAGTGTCAAATTGTATTAATCCAACAACTCATTCGCTACCGACTACCAGGTTGTCTGAAATATACAAAACAGTGTAAACTTGTATTAATCTAACAACTCATTCGCTACCGACTACCAGGTTGTCTGAAATATACAAAACAGTGTCAAATTGTTTTAATCCAACAACTCATTCGATACCAACTACCAGGTTGTCTTAAATATACAAACAGTGTCAAATTGTATTAATCCAACAACTCATTCGATACCGACTACCAGGTTGTCTTAAATATACAAACAGTGTCAAATTGTATTAATCCAACAACTCATTCGATACCGACTACCAGGTTGTCTTAAAAATACAAACAGTGTCAAATTGTATTAATCCAACAACTCATTCGCTACCGACTACCAGGTTGTCTGAAATATACAAAACAGTGTCAACTTGTATTAATCCAACAACTCAGTCGCTACAGACTACCAGGTTGTCTGAAATATACAAACAGTGTCAAACTGTATTAATCCAACAACTCATTCGCTACCGACTACTAGGTTGTCTGAAATATACAAACAGTGTCAAACTGTATTAATCCAACAACTCATTCGCTACCGACTACCAGATTGTCTGAAATATACAAACCAGTGTCAAATTGTATTAATCCAACAACTCATTCGCTACAGACTACCAGGTTGTCTGAAATATACAAAACAGTGTCAACTTGTATTAACCCAACAACTCATTCGCTACAGACTACCAGGTTGTCTGAAATATACAAAACAGTGTCAAATTGTATTAATCCAACAACTCATTCGATACAGACTACCAGGTTGTCTTAAATATACAAACAGTGTCAAATTGTATTAATCCAACAACTCATTCGCTACCGACTACCAGGTTGTCTTAAATATACAAAACAGTGTCAAATTGTATTAACCCAACAACTCATTCGCTACAGACTACTAGGTTGTCTGAAACATACAAACAGTGTCAAATTGTATTAATTCAACAACTCATTCGCTACAGACTACCAGGTTGTCTGAAATATACAAAACAGTGTCAAATTGTATTAATCCAACAACTCATTCGATACAGACTACCAGGTTGTCTTAAATATACAAACAGTGTCAAATTGTATTAATCTAACAACTCATTCGCTACCGACTACCAGGTTGTCTTAAATATACAAACAGTGTCAAATTGTATTAATCCAACAACTCATTCGCTACAGACTACCAGGTTGTCTGAAATATACAAAACAGTGTCAAATTGTATTAACCCAACAACTCATTCACTACAGATTACCAGGTTGTCTTAAATATACAAACAGTGTCAAATTGTATTAACCCAACAACTCATTCGCTACCGACTACCAGGTTGTCTTAAATATACAAACAGTGTCAAATTGTATTAATCTAACAACTCATTCGCTACCGACTACCAGGTTGTCTGAAATATACAAACAGTGTCAAATTGTATTAACCCAACAACTCATTCGCTACAGACTACCAGGTTGTCTTAAATATACAAACAGTGTCAAATTGTATTAATCCAACAACTCATTCGCTACCGACTACCAGGTTGTCTGAAATATACAAAACGGTGTCAAATTGTATTAATCCAACAACTCATTCGCTACCGACTACCAGGTTGTCTGAAATATACAAACAGTGTCAAATTGTATTAGTCCAACAACTCATTCGCTACCGACTACCAGGTTGTCTGAAATATACAAACAGTGTCAAATTGTATTAATCCAACAACTCATTCGCTACCGACTACCAGGTTGTCTGAAATATACAAAACAGTGTCAACTTGTATTAACCCAACAACTCATTCGCTACAGACTACCAGGTTGTCTGAAATATACAAACAGTGTCAAATTGTATTAATCCAACAACTCATTCGCTACCGACTACCAGGTTGTCTGAAATATACAAAACAGTGTCAACTTGTATTAACCCAACAACTCATTCGCTACAGACTACCAGGTTGTCTGAAATATACAAACAGTGTCAAACTGTATTAATCCAACAACTCATTCGCTACCGACTACCAGGTTGTCTGAAATATACAAACAGTGTCAAACTGTATTAATCCAACAACTCATTCGCTACCGACTACCAGGTTGTCTGAAATATACAAACAGTGTCAAATTGTATTAATCCAACAACTCATTCGCTACAGACTACCAGGTTGTCTGAAATATACAAAACAGTGTCAACTTGTATTAACCCAACAACTCATTCGCTACAGACTACCAGGTTGTCTGAAATATACAAAACAGTGTCAAATTGTATTAATCCAACAACTCATTCGATACAGACTACCAGGTTGTCTTAAATATACAAACAGTGTCAAATTGTATTAATCCAACAACTCATTCGCTACCGACTACCAGGTTGTCTTAAATATACAAAACAGTGTCAAATTGTATTAATCCAACAACTCATTCGCTACCGACTACCTGGTTGTCTGAAATATACAAACAGTGTCAAATTGTATTAATCCAACAACTCATTCGCTACCGACTACCAGGTTGTCTGAAATATAAAAAACAGTGTCAACTTGTATTAATCCAACAACTCATTCGCTACCGACTACCAGGTTGTCTGAAATATACAAACAGTGTCAAATTGTATTAATCCAACAACTCATTCGCTACCGACTACCTGGTTGTCTGAAATATACAAACAGTGTCAAATTGTATTAATCCAACATCTCATTCGCTACCGACTACCAGGTTGTCTGAAATATAAAAAACAGTGTCAACTTGTATTAATCCAACAACTCATTCGCTACCGACTACCAGGTTGTCTGAAATATACAAACAGTGTCAAATTGTATTAATCCAACAACTCATTCGCTACCGACTACCAGGTTGTTTGAAATATACAAAACAGTGTCAACTTGTATTAACCCAACAACTCAGTCGCTACAGACTACCAGGTTGTTTGAAATATACAAACAGTGTCAAACTGTATTAATCCAACAACTCATTCGCTACCGACTACTAGGTTGTCTGAAATATACAAACAGTGTCAAACTGTATTAATCCAACAACTCATTCGCTACCGACTACCAGGTTGTCTGAAATATACAAACAGTGTCAAATTGTATTAATCCAACAACTCATTCGCTACAGACTACCAGGTTGTCTGAAATATACAAAACAGTGTCAACTTGTATTAACCCAACAACTCATTCGCTACAGACTACCAGGTTGTCTGAAATATACAAAACAGTGTCAAATTGTATTAATCCAACAACTCATTCGATACAGACTACCAGGTTGTCTTAAATATACAAACAGTGTCAAATTGTATTAATCCAACACCTCATTCGCTACCGACTACCAGGTTGTCTTAAATATACAAAACAGTGTCAAATTGTATTAACCCAACAACTCATTCGCTACAGACTACTAGTTTGTCTGAAATATACAAACAGTGTCAAATTGTATTAATTCAACAACTCATTCGCTACAGACTACCAGGTTGTCTGAAATATACAAAACAGTGTCAAATTGTATTAATCCAACAACTCATTCGATACAGACTACCAGGTTGTCTTAAATATACAAACAGTGTCAAATTGTATTAATCTAACAACTCATTCGCTACCGACTACCAGGTTGTCTTAAATATACAAACAGTGTCAAATTGTATTAATCCAACAACTCATTCGCTACAGACTACCAGGTTGTCTGAAATATACAAAACAGTGTCAAATTGTATTAACCCAACAACTCATTCACTACAGATTACCAGGTTGTCTTAAATATACAAACAGTGTCAAATTGTATTAATCCAACAACTCAGTCGCTACAGACTACCAGGTTGTCTTAAATATACAAACAGTGTCAAATTGTATTAATCTAACAACTCATTCGCTACCGACTACCAGGTTGTCTGAAATATACAAACAGTGTCAAATTGTATTAACCCAACAACTCATTCGCTACAGACTACCAGGTTGTCTTAAATATACAAACAGTGTCAAATTGTATTAATCCAACAACTCATTCGCTACCGACTACCAGGTTGTCTGAAATATACAAAACGGTGTCAAATTGTATTAATCCAACAACTCATTCGCTACAGACTACCAGGTTGTCTTAAATATACAAACAGTGTCAAATTGTATTAATTCAACAACTCATTCGCTACCGACTACCAGGTTGTCTTAAATATACAAACAGTGTCAAATTGTATTAATCCAACAACTCATTCGCTACCGACTACCAGGTTTTCTTAAATATACAAACAGTGTCAAATTGTATTAATCCAACAACTCATTCGCTACCGACTACCAGGTTGTCTGAAATATACAAAACAGTGTCAAATTGTATTAATTCAACAACTCATTCGATACAGACTACATACTGTCTGAAATTTACAAACGTTGTCAAAATTGCAACAATCCCTTTCAACAACTCATTCGCTACAGACTACCAGGTTTTCTGAAATATACAAAACAGTGTCAAATTGTATTAATTCAACAACTCATTCGCTACCGACTGCCAGGTTGTCTGAAATATACAAACAGTGTCAAATTGTATTAATCCAACAACTCATTCGCTACCGACTACCAGGTTGTCTGAAATATACAAACAGTGTCAAATTGTATTAATCCAACAACTCATTCGCTACCGACTACCAGGTTGTCTGAAATATACAAAACAGTGTCAAATTGTATTAATTCAACAACTCATTCGATACAGACTACATACTGTCTGAAATTTACAAACGTTGTCAAAATTGCAACAATCCCTTTCAACAACTCATTCGCTACAGACTACCAGGTTTTCTGAAGTATACAAAACAGTGTCAAATTGTATTAATTCAACAACTCATTCGCTACCGACTGCCAGGTTGTCTGAAATATACAAACAGTGTCAAATTGTATTAATCCAACAACTCATTCGCTACCGACTACCAGGTTGTCTGAAATATACAAACAGTGTCAAATTGTATTAATCCAACAACTCATTCGCTACCGACTACCAGGTTGTCTGAAATATACAAAACAGTGTCGACTTGTATTAACCCAACAACTCATTCGCTACAGACTACCAGGTTGTCTGAAATATACAAAACAGTGTCAAATTGTATTAATCCAACAACTCATTCGATACCGACTACCAGGTTGTCTTATATATACAAACAGTGTCAAATTGTATTAATCTAACAACTCATTCGCTACCGACTACCAGGTTGTCTGAAATATTCAAACAGTGTCAAATTGTATTAATCTAACAACTCAGTCGCTACAGACTACCAGGTTGTCTGAAATATACAAACAGTGTCAAATTGTATTAATCCAACAACTCATTCGATACCGACTACCAGGTTGTCTGAAATATACAAACCAGTGTCAAATTGTATTAATCCAACAACTCATTCGATACCGACTACCAGGTTGTCTTAAATATACAAAACAGTGTCAAATTGTATTAATTCATCAACTCATTCGCTACAGACTACCAGGTTTTCTGAAATATACAAACAGTGTCAAATTGTATTAATCCAACAACTCATTCGCTACCGACTACCAGGTTGTCTTAAATATACAAAACAGTGTCAAATTGTATTAATTCAACAACTCATTCGCTACAGACTACCAGGTTGTCTGAAATATACAAAACAGTGTCAAATTGTATTAATTCAACAACTCATTCGATACAGACTACATACTGTCTGAAATTTACAAACGTTGTCAAAATTGCAACAATCCCTTTCACTTCGGAGATATTAGACTGTCGTAAATAAACAAACAATGTCAAATTGCCTAACACCCTTTCATAATTAAGAGACGGGACATTAGATGTTGTCAATATTTCAAAAAAAAATATATTCTAGAGCAAAAAATATACCTAAGTAATTGGTAAAAGGCAGTGAATTGTACTCAAGTATATTTCTGGCTGTAGAATATTTCAACTTGGAATCCAAAACCAAATGTTTTAATCAACATATTCAATGATAGAATGCGGTTTTAAAGTGTGTAATATCATATATTGTTTTCAATAATTGTTGATGTTATATGGTAAAATGAGTTGAGATTGAGTTTGAGATTTGACTTAAGTATTTTCGAGATATTGGGGGCAGGTTGTCTTAAATGAACAAAATTGCAAGAATACCAGACACTCACAAAACATTATAGACTAATAGAAGTGACTTTTCCACATATCAAGCACCTTACACTGTATGTCTATTAAAGTGATACTCGTATTTAAAATCAAAACATACACATGTATAACAAACATACATTTTCAGTGATACATCTTTAAGTTCTTACTAAATAATGCATTTATCGAAAATAGTAATTACTGATAACAATATTATAACTGTGTATTTAATGCAAAAATATTAAATGATTGGTGAGTGCTAAAAGATTTACCGTGATCGTCTATAGTCTCATAAGGTAGAATTACCATGTTTTCTGCACCTTTCGTTCAAATTAAACTCGGTATCCTTCTTAAGAACCTTTGTTTTCGACATTAATTAATCCTTTTTGTTATAACAAAACGATTGTATTAATTGTGGTAAATCTTATTTGGGAGTAAGAGCGCATCTTTAATGTATACCTTAAAAGTATTTTGAAATAAAAGTTACAATAACTTTCATAACGAAAGCTTTTAAATTCGACAACAGGCGTCCTACTTCTTTCGCGTAGTAATGCGGAAGGAGATGACGCATGCGCACTAGGCTACTGTGTGATCTGACGCAATCAGAAAACACAGTGTGTAATACGGATATTATTTTTCTCCCGTTTCCATAGTTTATGTTTAAGTCGTGCAATACTTTAGACGGAAACTAAACAGGTATGAAATAAAACCTATTATTCGGGTTTTATGAAATCCATGTTGTTAGCACTGTGTAAGAAAACAACATTATAACAATGGGATCGCGAACAACTTACCGCATTCCAAGAACCGACAAAGTAGCTCAACGTCCATGCTCAGAAACAGGTTGAAATCGGACATGCCGCTAAAATTCTCCACCATCCGTTTGTAGAGTACTTCGTAGATCTTGCCTTTCGAATTCGGATCACACTTGACCACCATCTTAACTGTTTGGTCCAGTGGCAGGGATTCTGCTATTTCACCGCAGTTCCGCTTCAGCGCGCGCACCTTCAGGAAGTCCGCCATTAACAACATGTCGGATGCAATCTCTTTGGCAACGATAAGTTCACCCGTGTAACAATACTCCAAGAAGCACGCAAACGCATCGGTGCTGATGCCTTTAATCTTTATCTCAAACGGAATTTTGTGAGCTTTGTTCGATTTGAACATGTCAGAGAAGTAGTCGCTATGGCAACAGAGAGCGATGCGATGGGCTCCAAATAGCGTTCCTTTGACGTCAATAACGACGTCAATCAGGTGATCCTTTTCATACAAGTTTCTCAGAAACACTCCTACAGTGGAAAAGTGTTCCAGTGTCCTTATTGGAAGTTTCAGCAACTTACGAAACTGGGATTTGAATTCTTCGCTGTTTGCTGGATTTTCCTTCAGAGCGGCACTGACAAGCCATTCCGAAAGTTGGTCAAATGTTTCGAACCGCTGGAGGACGGATTTCTCATTTAAGTAGAAAATGTCGCATGGAATCTGCATGGTCGGGTCCTTGAAAATCTCAGGCTTTCCATGTGCACTCGTTGGTTTGTCATCGAACACAAGAGCTGAAAAAGAATAACAGACGTAAGTCAACTTTGTTCCCTCTCCTGTCAAAATTAATTTGATAAGACTGAACCCTACTCCCCACTTTTCATACGCGGTATTCTGATTCAAATACATTGGTATCGACATAGAATAACAGACATTGAGGTAGAAATTTATATCACAATATATGTAATGCTTATCCTTAGTTAAGAGACCACCTGTCTTAAGGGACCAGTGTTTCTTTCTCCCCAATGTGGTCGCTTAGGATAGGTTTTACTGTACCATTAAAGAAGTACTTGGAACTCAAAAGGTTGGTACGCCATAATAATAGTATGCCTTTAAGACAAAGCAGTACACCGCAAGTGGATTCCAACGATCGTCTGGAATTATATTTAGACGAAAAAACATAACTGGATAAGTAAGAAACCAGAGTTATGGGCCTTGCTACACGTGAGAGTATGGTCTCCGGCAGCAACATGTGTTGTACGTTTAACTTAATTAACTTAACATTTTTGAATTATGGCCAGGGTTACAGCTTTTGTGTGAAGCCGAACACAACGTGGCGCCGAAGACAAAGTTATGCCGGAGGTAACGTGACGCCGTAGACAACGTGACGCCGACACTAAGGCTATTACAACTCATCGACCTATTTCTTGAAAACAGACAAAACAAACAGACACACAAGAATTATGCATGTCTGTACAGACATCTTAAACTGAAATACAATAATTCTAAGAGTACTGTCAGCGGTATAGAGCATTTACAACACACATGCTGCTGGACTAGTCGTTGGCGCACCGGTTGTGCCGTCCGCCTGCGGAGCGAAAGGATCCGCGCTGAATTTCGGTTCGTTTCAGTTGTTTGGTCATATTCCGAAACATAGTAGTCTATCAGGAACGAACAAGGACAAATAATAAGTATGCCAAGCTGTTTGCCAAATTTTCCGAGCATAAGCTAAAGGTATTGATACAATCCGTGTAAGTTGGATTTGACCTGTGATTCGAACTTTGGGCGAGTATCTTTCAAAATTTCAGTTTGTTCACCTTTCAGAAGGTGTATTTGACCTTTGGGCGAATGTATTTCACTTTTGAGCAAGTATCTTTGATCTTCGGGCAAGTGTCTTTTACTTTTGAACCAGTGTCTTTGACCTTTGTGAAAGTGTCGTTGATTTGGGCAAATGTCTTTGGCATAAGGGCACGTGTATTTGACCTTTGAGCAAATGTCTTTCACCTTTGAGCAATTGTCAATCACCATTGAGCATGTGTCTTTGCAATTGAGAAAGTAAATTTCACTTTTAAGCAAGTGTTTTTTCCCTTCAGGCAAGTGTATTTTGCTGTTTAGCAAGTGTCATGATCTTTGGGCAAATATCTTTGACATTTGGGTACGTGTATGTGACCGTTTGGCAAATGTCTTCCACCTTTGAGCAAGTATCTTTCACCTTTGAGCAAGTGTTTTTATCTTTGAACATGTGCCTTTCACCCTTGAGCAAGTGTCTTTGACATACGCAAGTGTCTTTCACCTTTGAGCAAGTGTCTTAGACCTTTGAACAAGTGTCTTTGACCTAGCAAGTGTCTTTGACATTTCAGCAAGTGTCTTTGACCTATCAGCAAGTTTAACCTTTGAGCAAGTGTATTTGACCTTTGAGCAGATGTCTTTGACCTAGCAAGTGTCTTTGACCTTTGGGCAAGTGTATTTGACCTTTGGACAAGTGACTTTGACTTTTAAGCACGTGTCTTAGACCAAGCAATGTCTTTGACCTTTACACAAGTGACTTTGACCTTTGAGCAACTGTCTTTGACCTTTGGGCAAGTTCATTTGACCTTTGAGAAAGTGTCTTTGACCTTTGAGCAAGTGTCTTTGACCTAGCAAGTGTCTTTGACCTTTGGGCAAGTGTATTTGACCTTTGAGCAAGTGTCTTTGACTAAGCAAGTCTTTTTAACCTAGCAAGTTTCTTTGACCTTTGTGCAAGTGTCTTTGACCTTTAAGCAAATGTATTTGACCTTTGAGCAAGTGTCTTTGACCTAGCAAGTGTTTTTGACTTTTGGGCAAGTGTATTTGACCTTTGAGCAAGTGTCTTTGACTTAGCAAGTCTTTTTAATCTAGCATGTTTCTTTGACCTTCGTGCAAGTGTCGTTGACCTTTAAACAAGTGATTTAGACCTTTGAACAAGTGTCTTTGACCTAGCAAGTGTCTTTGACATTTCAGCAAGTGTCTTTGACCTATCAGCAAGTTTAACCTTTGAGCAAGTGTATTTGACCTTTGAGCAGATGTCTTTGACCTAGCAAGTGTCTTTGACCTTTGAGCAAGTGTATTTGCCCAAGCAAGTGCCTTTGGCCTTTGGGCAAGTGCTTTTGACCTTTGAGCAAGTGTCTTTGACCTTTGAGCAAGTGTATTTGACCTTTAAACAAGTGTCTTAGACCTTTGAACTAGTGTCTTTGACCAAGCAATGTCTTTGGTGCAGCAAGTGTCTTTGACCTTTGAGCAAGTGTCTTTGACCTAGCAAGTGTCTTTGACCTTTGAGCAAGTGCCTTTCAACTCTGAACAAGTGTCTCAACTCTGAGCAAGTGGTTGAGCGTTAACGTTTGAAACCGGTTTCGGTTACATAGCTGTTTCGAATATTTAAAATGTAAAAACAGTCCCTAATTGGGCGTATGCTGTTTAATTTGTATACCAATTTTGAGACATTAATTCAAAAATTCGCTAAGGGTCGCGTTCCAACTTAACTTTTTTGACATAAAATGGTTTATAAACAAACAAGATCCGGTATCTGATGTACATAATGTAAAATGCCAGTGGCCATATTCATTAAAAAAAATATTATTTTTTTTAAAGTTCGTGAATTTTTTTCTTAATTTTTAATAACAAACATTTAATACCCTATATATTTTTATCAAATTTATTCATATTCCTTCATTATTTGGAACTTTTCTTGTTTATTTTCATACTTTTGGTGTAAAAAAATAATATTAGTTTTCTTTCAATTCAACAAAAAACGCGTTTTTTCCCAAATTGAGTTTTTTTTTCTTTAAGATGCTTTAAAGTGCTAGCTTAAGGAATGTTTGGTATGATAATCCTCTGCAGTGCATCTTCTGCTAATTGCACTGGTGTCACAGTAGGGGCCAAATTGTGTATTCGTTTATTGACCCAGAGCCATTTAGGGTCCATTTTAATAACAAAACCTTCGAAACTGCATAGCAGGTTATTCAGATCGGAGATCTGATCATACGTAGATTTAAATCAATGCACAGCGGTTTTGTACTGTACAAAGATTTGAGGGGGGTCAAGTATAGAAGGCTTAAACAAGGCCTTTAAAAAAACGGCCTCATATGTTAGTTCCATTTAAACGGGTATACAGACAGGATATGTAAAATATATACCGAAACACTAGCGGATCCAAGGGGAGGGGCGCACCTGGCACGCGCCCCTCCTCTAAAATCGTCAAACATTATAATCGCCATCCCCCCAACCCCCACGCCAACACTTTACACCACATCAACAACCGTATTGATGCATCTTACGTCAGATTTCCTTTGAACTAAATACAAAATAATGAAATAATTATAACTGAAATAACTTAATGTGTTGTTCTTTTTTTCCGTCATTTATTTTACATATCAAAGTAAATCTGGAAGGAAAAGTCAGTCCGATGTTGGGCTTAAACACACGTCCGCCGTAACACTTGCACGACGCTCTTACCATAATAGGCTAACCTACTCACATCCTACACCCCATTCCCCCATTAACCTTTTAGTCCGATCCAAGCACTCCTGCCTTTTACTTCTGATACCAGTAAAGATGAGAGGAAAAGTGAACCCGATGTGGGGATTGAACCCACAACCGCTGGAACACTTGCACTAACCATCTGAGCTAACCGAGCTCAGTCAATTGAAACCTCCCGCCCCCAGGTCCCGAGAATAGTGGGGACTTTGATTTCGGTCCAGCCAAGCCCGGGTAAAATCCCCGCCCTGCGGAGACGAACTGCTAGTAAATTCCCCACCAAATGCACCCACACCCCAGGGACCCTAGGTAATGCTCAAAGACAAAACCATCGCATTCACCCGGAACTTCGGGCCACGTGGAAGGTAAAAACACGGCCCATTTCCCCGGCTATCCCCATAATACCCCGGACCTGGGTGGCCGTGGTTACAATTGACTGGTGCATAAGCAATATCCATTCAAATAATGCCTAAAGTATAGTATCATCAGGCACATGCACATTTTTTCATATTAATATACCTAACTAATGTAATAAAGTATGACAAAACTCTTACCTTTCAGATTGTCAAAGTCAACATCGGTGATATGGTCAGTTTCCTCATCCGATTCGGAAATCCTGTCAGCAAACATGGTATGAAATCTCCCGTCATCGGATTCAGTAGTAGTCTCTTTAAGATCTCGTGGTATATTGTTCATCTTAATCTCTTCAAAAACACCCAACATTCCACCAACCGCATAGGGGATATTAGACGCATCATTCCGCTCATCGCTGATTTCAAGGTGTTCATTTACATCTGCGGCTAATCCATCGGTTGTTTTAACAGCAGATAGCCCTGACGCAGCGCCATGATGTTTCGTAGGGCGAGCTTCAATCTCTTTACCATTTGATTCGTTGGAAGTATTAGCTTCGGCTTCGGTGTCTGAAATTGGTACGTCAGCGTAAGCCCGCTTGCTTTTAATCCGATCAATCAGAGATGGCTCCACGTCCGACATCGTATATGACGTCAATAGACGGGAATTTAAGGTTTTGAGTTTAAGAATCCAGAAATTGAAACAATTTTGGCGCTGCTTTCAAAACCGTGCTGACTCTGATATGTCAATAAACACTGTTTCCTAACAACGACGTCGTTTCACCCCGCTACTAGTGACGTCATAGTATATGCGCGCGCATTTCTGACGTCATATAAAATAGAGTTTTAACGTTATCTTGCTTTTCAGTCGGACCGATTTAAGATATCCTTTGTTTTGTAAAAGTATGACTATTTGCAATGCGGACATTTTAAAGTGAAAAAGTATATACATTTGTATTCCCTCCAGTCATGAAAGGAGAACATATTTACAACACAGATATAATATCAAACTTTTATTAAAGTGACACTCTAATTCAAAATCTAAACATACATATGTATGACAAACATCCATTTTGACTGATAAACCTTGAACTATTTACTAAATAATGCGTTTTTGGAAAATATTAAGTACTTATAACAAGATTGTAACCGTGTATTCAATAGCAGAAATCACAAAAATATTAAATAATTGGTGAATGCTAAAATATTTACTGTGGTCTACTATAGTCTCATTAGGTGGAAATACCGTGTTTTATGCTCTTTTCTTTCAAATTAAACTCGGTATCCTTCATAAGAACCATTGCTTTCGACATGTTTTAATCTTTTTTTGAATATCAAAAAACAATATTATTAATTGTGTTAAATCTTATCTGGGAGTAAGAGTGCATCTTTAAGTATTTTCTTCGGCAAGCGTCTTATTTAAAGGGACTGTGTCACAGATTGGCACCAAAAAAGTTTGTTTCTGTAACGAATCTCAGGACCATTATCTAATAGAATGTGTTACGCTTTGATATCATAATTGTAAAAAAGTACCAAAATGTAAAAAAAAAATTGTGTCGGAGACCGGGTTCGAACCCGCGTCGCCAAAATTGAGCCAGCGTCTTACTCACTGAGCTACAAAGACTTATTATAATCGGGTGACATAATTAAGCTATACACTTACCTCGGTAATATCACGTGATACACCGACTAGCCAATCACGAATAAGGAATGAATTATACCTGGTAGACATACCCAGTAATCTTTTTTAATGGAAAAATACGAAATAACTGCTAAACTTAAATAAATTGTAAACTATGTGGTACTTCAGTTAGTAAGTTTCAATGCATTGTACACATCGATGCCAAGTTTATGCCAGTTTTCGACATTTTTTTTTCTTTTTTTTCCGCTATTTTATCATACGTGAGACAGCACCTTTAAAGGTTCAACTCATTTGACTTTAATGATTAAAAAAAAACATACGATTTGTGAACATTAGCCTTAATAAATGATGTTTTAATTAATAGCCACGTGGCCATATATTATCAAGAAAAAACGCCAAAATATTGCAAGTCCTGTTTTTACATGTACACAAATCATGTTTCCTTTTGTTTTGTTTTTTTATCATTACCAGGGTTGAGTCAAAATGAGTTGAACATGAAAATGCATAAAAATTAAACATTATTCTGCCTGCGCCCATTGCCTGCATAATGGCTTGACCCCGCCGGGACACCATCACGACTTAAATTGTGTGTATGTGTATGTGTGTGCGCGCGCGCGTGCGTACGTGCGTGCATGCGTGTATGATTATAAAGTGACAGCTACTCGCAGTCATTTCCAGACATTGGAATACTTACAGAAGCAAAAAAAGATACAAGAGATCCGGGTGCGATACCCTAGCTCTTTGCGAAGAGACCTCTTGGTTCGTTAACGTGCTCTGTGTAAAGCACCGATACATGGGAAACAACTTTCCTGGGTCAAACCAGTACTTGGTACACAATTTTCCCAGTACTACCCTTTAAATTAATTTGAATGATCAAGTGGTGAGTTAAGATATAATTCCAAGTGCACCCAGCATATGCTGATTCTCAATTTTCAGTCGATGGAGAAAAAAAAATAAGACCACAAGGGCATGAGAAATATTTACTGTTTATTAAGCATTAACAAACGTGCTTATATGGCCGCCATACATAAACCACTACCAAGGTAATCAGTATATATATATATATATATATATATATATATATATATATATATATATATAAATAACAAAATATTAAACATAAATACTACATGTAATAACAGACTGCCATAAAAACACTGACCCAGTATCTTCACAATGGAACAGCTTTTGTCGATCTTGTAATTTGTCACAAATAATTGGATTTTATATATTTTACAAAAAGGAAGTTTGAAAGAAACAAAGCAATCTGACATTAAATTACAGATAAAAGTTTAAACACATCAACAATTCAATTAAAACAATGTTAAAATAACCTTAAATTTTCTGAGTTACGGTTGTTGAAAAGAGTTTTGTTAAAAATACAGGGTCTGGTATTGTGCATATTCCATCTCACCTATGTACATGTATATGTCTAAGTACTATACATAAATAGCTACATGTATACCATCCCAAAAATGCAACGAATTTAGACGAACACTTGATATAACATTTGCCAGGAAATTAAAATTTATATATAGACACATTTATAATTAATTTGTAACGATTTGTGATAAAAATCAATACATTTTCAATAAAAATAGTTTGTACATTCTTGCAATAGTTCACATGTACAGTAAAGCGTTGGGCCCGACTTGGAAGAAATTACATAAGAACTTTAAACAACAGAAAAGCAAATGTCACTCACATGAAACTGTTTTAAAGATCAAAAATGTTTACAGATCAATGGTATTTACTGATAAATAGTGGTGACACATCAATGATGTTGACAGATCAATAATATATAGTGATCACTGATGTTTACAGAGAATTGAGGTTTTCTTTTCAGTGTTGTTTACAGATAAATTATGTTTACAGACCAATGATGTTTACAGATCAGTGATGTTTACAGATCAGTGTTGTTTACAGATCAGTGATGTTTACAGACCAATCATGTTTACAGATCAGTGATGTTTACAGATCAGTGATGTTTACAGACCAATGATGTTTACAGATCAGTGATGTTTACAGATCAATGATGTTTACAGACAAATGATGTTTACAGATCAATGATGTTTACAGATCAATGATGTTTACAGACAAATGATGTTTACAGATCAATGATGTTTATAGACAAATGATGTTTACAGATCAATGATGTTTACAGACAAATGATGTTTACAGATCAATGGTGTTTACAGATCAGTGATGTTTACAGATCAATGATGTTTACAGACAAATGATGTTTACAGATCAATGATGTTTACAGACAAATGATGTTTACAGATCAGTGTTGTTTACAGATCAATGATGTTTACCGACAAATTATGTTTACAGATCAGTGATGTTTACAGATCAATGATGTTTACAGATTAATGATGTTTACAGATCAGTGATGTTTACAGATCAGTATTGTTAACAGATCAGTGATGTTTACAGATCAGATCAGTGATATTTACAGACCAATAATGTTTACAGATCAGTGATGTTTACAAATATTTCAACAGATCAGATATTTTTACAGATCAGTGATGTACAGAGATTTAAAATATCAAGGAAGTTTACAGATAAGTTATGTTTAAAGACCATTAATGTTTAAAGATTAGTAAATGTTAACAGATCAAAAATGTTTACAGATCAAAAATGTTTACAGATCAGTGATGTTTACAGATCAAAAATGCTTACAAAACAGTGGTGTTTACAGATCAAAAATGTTTACAGGTTAAAAAATTTAACATATCAGTTATGTTTTTACTGATAAAATATAATTATAGCCCAAAGACATTTAAAGATTAGATATATTTACAGAACAGTGATGTTTACAGATCAATCATTGATCTTTACAGATCAGTGATGTTTACTGATTTCGAATTTAAAAGACAAAACAGAACTGCAAATTGGATGAAAAATGCTACACATTTATAGTATAACATTTCTGCTTTACTCTTTCAAATCATAACAATAAAACAGTATAGCCTCTCTATAAAATATACACTTTCTTATTTTACTACAAAATTTACAAAATAGAATGCTAGTATTCTAATTCAAATTTGAGTATTTCATAGTTCATAATTTCTCACACAAAAATGCATGCTCCTTTTACAGCATTCTAAAAATTAAGAGTAATTGTTGAACTGTTAAAGGCATCGAATGTACAATAAAGCATGTCATTCCATCGTGCTATTGATAATAATGTTTATTTTTAACGCATTGTGACGTCAGATTAGTTTGATATCATTTGAAAGGCTGTTATTTGCTAATAGCTTATATATAAAATAGATAACCGAAAATAACTTAATAAGACAAAATTATTGCAATTTGATTCTTTCCTTGTTACTTAACTGAAATCCAGCGTGGAATTACCTAATTTTAAGTCCAGGAAAAAATATTTGTAATTTTTGCTCATATTTTTCAGTATATTTTTTTTTTTTACATATATTCTTTCTCTAATTAAAAACCCCTTTCAAAATAATATGGGGTCAAAAGGCATCTGAAATTCACATCCAGTAAAACTGTACTCATTATTCATTAGTGTTGGGAATCCGTTCCAATTTTACAATCGATAATCGGTTCCACTCAAGTAACCGATTATCGATAGTACAATCGTTTTTTTAAAATACTAGATAAAACCTAAAGTGAAGTTTTATTCATGCACATTATTAAACTCTTAATCATTATATGCACATATATATACGTTATGTCTATGATTGAAGTAATTAAGTGTTATATCAAAAATAGTTCATTTTTACTTGCTCATTGTGGCTTTCATCTACCATTTTGTTAAAGATAACGTCTAAACACTTACTAATATTTTTTTCAATTTTTTTTTTTGATGATCGATTTTAACCAAATACAATCGATTGTCGCAGATTTCAGGCCCAACCAATCGATTTTCGATTATAATTGATCATTGGAACATCACTATTATTCATTCTACTTTTCATATAAAATATACTGTTGATGGATCATAACCTAAATCAGTTGAGGACTCGAGCACCATTGCCAGTCCCAAATACACAAATCATATTGCAAAACCCTTACAATTACCTCCAGGTCATAATTTCACACATTTTCCTGAAAGCTTTGTCCAAAATTAAACGAACAATTGCCAGGTTTTAAAGGTGTTAAAATTTTCCCAACTGGTAAAAATTGCTATGACCGATGAAAGGGAATTCGAAAATTGTATATCGTGATTACAATTCTTCAGGACAGCATTTATCAAAAATCCATGTTCTCAACTTATACAGACAGAATAAAAACAACTGAATCAAGGGTAGAATTACCAAAACAGTAACAGTAACAACAATGGCTGTAGATTTTGGATCACTGAAATCGAGGACATGTGGGTACAATATGTGCCTATGATCAACAGCATAATATACGCCGGCAAAGATCAGATAGGCAACCCCGTATAAGACTGTATAGAACATGTGTGGTAGTCTTATGGGAACGGCCGAGATGACATTCTCAATCAGAACAATTACTGAGGTTATTGCGTGTAACTGGACATTAAGCATCAATTCAAATCCATCTAATTTCATATACGGAAAAAGAAGTGACCAAAATATTATTGTCACCAAAATTGATGCACATGAAGCTATGTTGTATAAAATCCAGACGATCTTGGCGAAGAATCCTGGTGTAACGTTATTGATAAATTCAACGTCTTGGCTCTCTTCAGCTCCCGGAACGTAGTCATATTCTTGACTTGACGTCCACAGGCTCGGTTGGACGTGAAGCTCATGAAACAATCTTCTGTGATTCTCACTGGATAGTCTGCTGCACAGTCTACGAGGGTGTTTGCAAATATAGAATAGAGACAACAAAAAGTGTAGCACCAAGTACACTGTCAGAACAAGGTATGTCCATGTTGTCAAGAATGCATACATGGAGACCTTCACATCGTTAATGACAATGCTGCCAAACGAGCTGCTGTAGATAATCCAAAACACTGTGTAGGCTGCCAAAATAAATCTGTACACGAGGACCGCAAGGGGGGGTACTCTCCACTGGAGCAGAAAAATAAATACTCTTTGAACATGAAATGAATTTATGTCATTCATTGGAGGTGATTATAAACTTTACTTCGTAAGATTTTTCTATGATTTTGTATAACAGTTGGTAAATTGTTCACAGTTATATTCAGGAGCTATGAATACGAACAGTTTCAAGCCCAAGTCTAGACTCAGACTCAAAGAAGCATTTTTATAAAGCAACAAAAAAATCATATTTACTCCATTTCTTTTACAAAAAAAATTGTAAATAATAGAAAAACATTCAAATAGTAATAGTAAATTTCAGGAAATTTTACCAGAAATGCTCGGATAGAAGAAAAAAAACAATGAAATGAAGATTTGCCATACTGAGTCTTGAGTCTGAACTCAGACTTGAGTCTGTTCGTACTCACTGCCCCCAGGTTATCTTTGTGTTAATTTGCACCTTTAAATGATTTGATTGATGAATAATAATTATTGGATAAATATTGACCAATCGATAAACTTTTCAGTCAACTTTGACCACACCAAAGAATTAACCACTTTTATGCTACTGGCTGCTGATGTGTATGTAAAACCTATGATATGGGATACAATGTATTATGGTTGTAGCTAAAGAGTTATGAGCGTTGAGCATCTTTTCTGTTTTGCTAGCATCCTTCTGCCCTCAATGGAGACCAGCATTAGAACTATTCTGCCTTCTCATATTTAAAAGCTTAAAATAAGGTGAGTATAAATTAATTGCGGGATATCCAACAGAGAAATGCGTAATTCATCATAATCAAGCGTTAAAGCTGCATTCCCATAGATTGTCAGTTTTGACACTTTTTTTCATCTTAGATTCGTCTTATTTTGGCATCAATGGCTTCAATTTAGTTAAATTATATAATTCACAATAAAACAGAACTTGTATTGCAAACAGCCGAAATTTTATTTTTCTTAAAGCTTTTAAACACTTTTAGCCACAAAACATCAATTTTCGGACGTAAATAGAATAAACCTTCTGTCAGCAGTTTTATACCACTGGTTTCAAGACATTTAGGCAAATATTGCCTTATTCCAAGACAAAACATAAAAAGTTGTCAAAACGATTAAGCTGTGCGAGTGAAGCTTAAAGAAATAATTATGAACAGTCTAACTCTTAGGTACATGATACCAGATATTAGGATAATACCGTAATCAACCCAAACATTTTACCTGCCAGAAACAAAACCTATGTGGATGGACATCGGCAAACCCCAAGTACTTCAGCTGGAACTCACGCCGCACATATGCGCAGCACGGGCTGTTTGACATCTCTTCGTTTTGTGCCTATGAATGAAATAAATTGTTAACACAATTTTGTATGTTAACAATTTTGTATCAACTTAAGATTTTTTTTAACCCAAAATCATTTTTACGGAACTGGGCCAGTATTCATAAAACATCTGATCTAAACATTTACATGATACACATATATAATATTTACAAATGAATTACTTAACATGGCGTGTATCCATCGCGTGCCCTATTTCTTACATTACTTAGTAATCGTGACGTAACCTAGTATCAAATATTATTGTACTCTGCCATGACGTGACCTAGTTTCCTAAGTGACTTGTCTTAGTTTCTTTATTTTCTAAATGCATTATTGTGGGCTGGACTTATCAGTCACAAATATTTTAGAACAAAAACCTTTCCTATATAAGAATAATCATCATTTATTACTTAATAATTAGTTAAATGAATGAACGACATGCGATCATCCGTACATAAAATAAAAAAAATAAAGAAACGGAGGTTTTGTGATCAAAGCCTTCTCCTACCGTTAACAGTTTCTCAAACCTGATATTTTAAAATGTTCGGGACTGTATTTTAGTAAAAACACCCCACCAAAATTAAGTGGTTCCTGAAATAGTCCTAATGACGACTAAAGTCCTAATATATCGATAGCATAGAGTAATTGCGTCAGCTGAAAGGTTTTGAGTGCTTTAAAGTAGGTTGCATCAGTAAATATTTTATGAGGTGTCTCATTGTTAGATGTTAAATGGAGAGTCATCAGAGCTTTTGTAGAACTTGATACATTGTTAAACATTAAGATGATTTCATAAATTCCAATTTGTCCATTTTTGACCTACATTGGCCAAAATATGTTGCAAACATAGATTTATAGCTCATCGCTCCAAATCTGTCATTCAAAGACAAAATGTTCATGCAATCTATATTGGTTGTTAGAGTTAAGAGGGTGCAAATATTTTATGTCATTGTCACATGACGTCATTTCTTTTTCTTCTTCAATATTTCTAGTATATGCGTCTTTTGAATCTTTGATAACAGACTTAGTATTTTATACGCAGTACTATTTTAATTCATAAATCTCATATACTTTGACAAGTTTCCATCAATTACTGAGCTGATTTCTAGTTCTCTTAAACACACAAAATTGTGAAAGTGTGCACATCATTGGCACGCAAACAATCTCGAATAGAGCAATTTGGTTACATTATGCCTGTAATATGCTCATTTCTGCACGCACATAAATCGCAGTGCTCTGATTTAATTCGGTTAATGCAGAAAAAGCCACATAAATCAGGGGCGGCTCCAGGTATTTTAATTAGAGGCTGCGCACTTGGGGCGTAATTTTTGTCTAACATTAGATTGTTTTGGTGTAATATGTGCATATTTCTTCTACCATATTGACAAGAACAGTTCACTTGGACAATATTAGCTCGTTTACTCAGCGTTTTGACAACCCGTATAAAAGTAAATAATTGAAAATAAAATATATTTGTTCAAATAAGCTCCAAAGAGCAACTACTTATTTTTACAAAACCTTATCAATTGCTCAATATTTGAAAACAAAAACAAAACACAATAAGTGCGACAAGCATTCTGTCAACATCCCAAATAAATTTATTTTCGTCTGATAATAAAGCGCAAGAGTGTTCCTAAAAGGTTTAACTGAATAAAGAAATAAGTTTTTTTAAGTTGAGATTATTAAATTTGTGAAAACTTATTTCGAACAGCCTGGATACAGCATTTTTTGTAATATAAACATTTTATCATTATAGCGAGAAACTGATAAAAAATGATAGTATTCCATGAATGACTATTTCATAATTAAGCACATTACATGGACAAAAATGAAATATATCAACCTAAAAGAGACACCGCTTTCAAGAATTCGAGAAATTGTGCATAATGTTTTAACGCAAACCTTCTAGAAAGTATTCTTTAACAAAGCAGTCGTTCTGTATTTCGTTTCTGCGCGCATCTTTAACGAAAAAGCGTTTGCAAAATTTGTTTGCTTTTTAGAGATAACATATAATAGGTTAGTAGGTGACCCGATATGGGATATACGGATGTAGATATACGGGGCAAAAGAAACCATATCGGGTAAGGGCGATACTAAAACCAAAAATATGTTTTAGTTTAAACGTTTATATTTTACAGCAACAACGAAACAAGTTATTAAAACATTACAAAATCGCTCTCGTTTGCACGATTTTACGCGAGAGTGTGGTTTTGCGCTGAAGGGGAAACATCTTTTTTGGACATGTTAAGTTATATATCGCAACTTGCGTGCAGTTACCATAAAAAATCAGTACTCAACACCATTATTTGTGAATAAGCGCACATTATTTACACGCAACCCTTCTAAAATAAAGCAGTTTGATAACGCTGTCTGACAGACCCCATTTTAACTACATCACACGTCACTCAAGCTTGCACGCAATTAAATTAGAGTGTTCTTGTCAATTTCAGCAATACATGCAAAGCATATATGTATAGTTCTACAGACTTAATTAGATTTTGAACATTATTTGTACAGACTACGTATGCTTGTTTTTGAGTTTCCATATTTTAACTCGTTTTATAGAAGGCAACTCCTTTCTCTTAGACATTTTTAAACTATAAGTAATAGGTAGAATCAGTGATTTACAAACAAAGCTATAACACATCAATTGCATAGTGAAATAACATTAGAATCAGAGAATGAAAGAATGAACATATACGAATGTGGCAAGCTGTTACACGAACAGTTGCTTAAGGCAAAAATGACTCATACACTCGCCAAAAATACATACCATAAATCCTAAATACAGAAATTAACTCTCGTCATTTGTATTTTTTGAAGACCATTAGTAATAATTATGAATCATTATCAGGAATATAAAAAAGCCCTGAATGATCAAAGATAGCTAATGTCGGTATTTGCATATTTTCATTTTATCTCTTATCAGAATGTTCTGGAAAACTCAACACAATATCTCATATACAAATGTTTCGCAGTCTACTGCAGAAAATTAACAGAAAAGGGCGTTGAAATCTCTACTTAAAGGAGTTTTAAACTAAAGACAAAATATGAGAAAAACAAGCTTAACAAAATGCTGATTTTGCTAAAAACAACAATCTGAGACCGACATTTCTAAAAATAAAGGATTGAAAGTTCAAAATATAAAAATATCAAGGCTTTGTTCTCGCCTAATTTTAATTCAATATTTATTTGTATAATTACTTAACTCACAGCTTTATCATATAGAAAATATTCACTTTTTACAAATGAGTACTAGCAAATGCATATGGGGTTCTTCATAAAAGGTGGCCATAAGAAACCATGACTTAAATAAATATGCTCGTAGAACTATACTTCAAATACCCGGGCTCTTCACTTAAAAATATATTGAAACCGACTTAAGCTTTAAACGTCGATTAATAAAAGCCCTCACTAAACACATACTAATAGAACCATACTTCGAACGCTATGGCTCTACATTGATGAAATATAGAAACACCGACTTTGTCTTTAAAAGGTTTCAACACCGATGACATAAAGAAAGACCGACTTTGTCTTTAAAAGGTTTCAACACCGATGACATAAAGAAAGACCGACTTTGTCTTTAAACTGTGGCCATTAGAAGCCCTCACTAACCAGACATTAGTAGAACTATAATAATAATAATAATAATAATAATAATAATAACTTTATTTAACGAAGGTTACATACTAAGTGTACCATCATTACAGACATACTACTTATTTCCAGCATGGTCTTCACACAAAAAGTATTACAAAAACACATATACTAAGTTACATATTTTAAGCAACATACAAAACATACAATCACACTATCACTATCATACATTTCTTTGACAAACACAACTCAGTTTAATACGATGATTATAAATTACAATAATTTCATACTGTTAATAATGTAAATATATTCAGTAAAACCACATTCAATCAATATATTTTCAACATTTACATATTTGGTAGTATCCATTACAAGTTGTTGCAAGAATGTCATATACGTACATAACACAATTCACAATTCATGTAAACAATGAACTTTTTATTATAATATGAATTAAATAAAGTGTCAAGATTGTTTTTCATGTGATAAAATTATTCTGCCAATAAGTAGCCTTTTAATGCATGTTTAAAGGCTGGTAGCTTATCTTGACATTTAATGTATGTAGGAAGAGAATTCCAAATTTTCATTGCTTTATAGGCAAATGTATTTTTGATATAGTTTGTTCTAGGTTTTACAACAAAAAGATCCTTGTTTTCTGAAGAACGCAAGCTATAGTGCTCATTTTTGGCAAATGTTAACAATTCTGTAAAGTACGAAGGAATAAAACATTTCATGCATTTGAAAACAAGTGATGAAAGATGATAAGAGCACCTGTCTTCAAAAGATAGCAACCCTGACTGTTTGAATATGTTTTCACAGTGGCTAGTTCCCGACTTCATTATTAGCTTAATCGCTCTTTTCTGAATATTAGTGATTTTTGTGGTATCTGAGGAATGTGTAAGTCCCCAGTAATGTATACATTGAACATTCGCGCTCTACAATGATGACATATAGTTACACCGACTTTGTCTTTAAACTGTGGCCATTTCAAAACCTCACTAATCACATACATAGAAAAAACTATACTTCAAACACTCTACACTATTCTTACTTTATATAGCTGAACTCTCACAGATCGACCGTTTTGACCACTTTTTTTTATTTTTTTGTCCTAGAATCAGTCAATCTTTGTCTGTCTGTCTGGAAACCAGTGATATATGACTGTTGACAAAAGATCAGAATGCAGGTTTCCTTATTTACTTTTGTATGCCCAAAATTCATTTTTCTGCGTTAACTAGTAATTTTTTAGCCATAAAACATTTTTTTAATATGAAAACTTCGCTCTGATTTTTTGCCAGCAAATGTTTTACGTCATTGTCACACGCAGCTCGTTTTATTTTTCTGCTTCAATATTTCCGGTATCCGTGTGTTTAGATACTTTGTTCTTTGATCGAGTAATTTATACTCAGAGTTATTATTATTTTTATTTATTTCAAATTCCAAAATGTAATATATTGCTTAAAGTTTCCATTAATTTCTAAGCTGGTTTCCCTAAGTTCTCTTAAACACACAAATTTGTGAAATTGTGCACATTATTGGCACGCAAATCTTCTCGAATAAAGCAATTTGGTTACATTATGCCTGTAAGGCTCATATCTGCACGCACATGAATCGCAGTGTCTGGTATAACTCGGTTAATGCAGAAAAAGTCGCTTAGATCAGGATTTTAATTACGCTCTTGGGGCGTAATATTTGGCTTACATAAGTGCATTCTGGTGTAATCTGTGCATATTTAGTCATTCGGAACACCTCGGTCATTTCCATCGACAATTACCTCGGATGTATATTGACAGTTTACAATGTCAGAAATCTTTACATTTAACTACGCTGCAAGTAGTAATTTCAATTTACTGTAAAGCAATAAGCAATTAAACTAAATGACCTAACTCTTGGTAATCATAATATTTCGTGCAATAATACTTCTCGATGGCAATCAATTTAGACTTAGTAATACACAAAACACGTTAAAACTCTACAAACAATTAATACTATTATCTAACAGTTTACGAACTACTTCTACTGATGTACCGGCATACATCCGAGGTCGTTTTTGAAGGAAAATAGCCGAGGTGTTCCGAATGCATATTTATTCTTCCATATTGACATGAAAAGTTTTGTTTTTGCACGCAGATTTAAGGAAAGGGCTCTTGCAAATTTGTATGCTTTTTAGAGATAAAATATACTAGTATTTATCTCACATTATATGCATAAATTGACAACCATATTAAAACTATTTTGTTTAGTTCAATAGACCGATTGAGAAAAGTTGGTAATGTTTTACTTGTATAATGTGTTATGATCATCAGTTATGTTACACCAAAACCAAAACTATAGTTATAGTTCAATCATATATATTTTACAGAGATATAAATGAAAGTAATCATTACAATATCATATTAATCGCTCTCGTTGCCACGATTTCACGAAAGAGTGTCGTCTTGTGTTGAGGGGGACACATCTTTTTAGAACATGCTAAGTTATGTTTCGCCACTTGCGTGCAGTTATTATCAAATACTCAGTTTTCAAAGCCATTATTTTTGAATTAGTGCACATTATTCGCACGCAACCCTTCTAAAATAAAGCAGTTTACGCTGTCCGACAGACCAAATTTGGACCACATCACACATCACTCACGATTGCACGCAACTAAATTAGAGTGTTCTTGTAAATTTCAGCAGTAAATGAAAAACAAACATACATGTATACTTCTAGAGGCTTTATTAAATTTTAACATTATTTAGAACAAACTGTATGCTAGTATTTGTGTATCCATTTTTTAAATAGTTATATCGAAGGCAACTCCTTTATCTTAGATATTGAAAATGTTGGTATAATCCATGCTATTCAAACAGAGCTATTAGATAACATTTTCACAATGTAGTATACATAACATATATGAATGTAGCAAGCTGTTACACGAACCGTTGCTTAAGACAAAAATGATTCATACACTCACACTTTTTATATATAATAAATCCTAAATACAGGCATCAACTCTCGTCATTTGTAATATATATATATATATATATATAGGCAATTAGTGATAATTATAAATCGCTAACAGAAATATATAAAAGCCCTGAGTGAAAAATGTATTAAATGTCGATATTTGCATATGTCCCTTTAATATCTTATCAGACTGTTCCGGAAAACTTTTGCAATCTCTCATATAAAAATATTTAGCAGATTATTGCCGAATAATCAGAGAAAAACATAATTTATATGACGAAGGAACTATAGATCTATTTATATTGTGCACTTGTATATTTTGATATCAGCCATGGAAAGGCAAACAGGCAAAGCATCGTTAGGCTAATTTTACAGTTAAATATCAGTGTCCGGTTAGCGCAGTGGTTAGCGCACTCGCTTCTCACCTAGGCGACCCGGTTTCGATTCCCGGCTTGGGCTCATGTGAGTTTAGTTTGTGGTCACCAAGCCGGACAAGTGGGTTTCCTGCGGGTTCTCCGGTTTCCCCCACAACACAAGACCACACTCTCGCGTAAAATCGTGCCAACGAGAGTGATTAATATAATGTTGTAATAACTTGTTTTACAATCGTTGTAAAATAAATATGTTTAAACTAAACTAAATATCAGTGTAAGATAACCGTAGCGTAACGGAAAGTGCGCATAATGACCTTTTAACTTTCAAAGCCCACGCATATTGCACACAGCAACTTCGTTGTCGATTTTTCTCTATTGAAGGAGTTTTAAACTACAGAAAAATATGAAGAAAGGCAAGCTGAACAAATTGGTTAATAAGCTGGAAACTTTCAAATTAAAATGTATCTGAGAGCAAAATTTCTATAAACGAAGATTTGGAAGTTCAAAACATTAAACCCAATTGTACGTTCAATGCTTTATTCGCGCCTAATTTCAAATTGAAACATTTATGTAAAAGTGTGTAACTTCTTTGTTTATGATTCATATTGTTTGTTCAAAAACGGTGGCAAGTTATGACCTGAGCCGATATTCATAAAACATATTGAGTGATCTCTTAACTTAAGTTAATATCTTAAATGTCCATAGTCAAATTAAAAGAATATTATAAGTCATTTTAGAATAAATTAATGTATATTAAATATCAATACAAAAATATTTCAAATATTATAAAGTTATGATATAAAAGGACCAGTGAGATAATTAAATAAGGAAAATGACTTAGGTTAGGAAATAACTTAAGATGCGTTATAAAAACCGGCCCTTTCTTGAACAAATACAGTAGAACCGTACTTTGGCCGCTTTGTATCTACAATGACTCGACTGAATTCAAACAATATATAATGCTTTTATTTGTATTTCCATTGTAAATGACATTCATTTCTCCACAAAAAATGTCCTGAACCAGAATTTACGATTTCTAGTCGCGTAGCTTAAATGACGATAATTGATCTGGCGACCAAGTTAAATATAGGCTTTGTATGTGGACAATACACTGTGCTTACAGATACAAATGTGACAGACGGGAGGGATGAGATTTGGTAGTTTGTTTGACCAATTACGATCTGACCTAGAAAAGAATATTCCAGGAACGAAAACTAATTCTATTTGTAAGCAAAATTGTTTTCTTCCAGATAATGTTCCTAACGAATTTTTACAAGCCAATGTAGGTCGTCTGACTTATTAAATCACAATATTTGAGGGGTGGCATTCAACATGCAACCTAGGTCAATCTAATGGTCATTCGTCATTGACTCCATTTACTGCATATGTCCGTTAATTTTATTGAGCAATCCGATTAGCTACATCGATATTATATCATTATTGAACATCATCACCGGTAGCGAAATTGAATTAAGACATTGTCTGAGAACATTATAAAATGGTAATATATGTGTGTTTTTTTAGTTTGGTAAATATGGTAAAATAATGACAGAGCGTATATATTAAGATATGAATTTGTTCAGATTGTATGGCCAATGGCCTTTATTTGCTAGTCAAAACTGTAAGTGTGGTATTCATAAAGCATCGTAAGACATTTCCTAATTTAAGTAACTTTCCTAGTCTAGGTGTCACACGGGTCAGATGATGGCATAACAGAATTGTTTTTGAAATAAGTCATTTTCAATTACTTTTTAAAAATCCTCTTTATGGTCTGCAAAAAGTATAACATAATAGAGTTATGCATGTACTTCGCAAAGGTTTCACCTAAGCGAGTGTTCTCATATATGTACGTTGTCATATTCTAAAATGCATCCGTTGCTTGACCTAGTTTTTTTCATTTTAATAAGTATATCCATGTGATCCTGTTTTATTAAATACTATTCTTAAATGTATCCATAGCGAATCCTAGTTCCTTCTATTTATATATTTTGCGTATTTTTGTGGCGTGATCTAGTAATATAAAACTATATCCATGGCGAATCCTAGTTCCTCCTTCAAAATATTTTGCCTTTACCCCTGGTGTGGCCTAGGTTTCATACACAACTATACTAAAAGCATCCATGGCGCGACCTACTTTGCTTAATAAATTTGGATGTCTTATATCCATGGCGGAACCTAGTTAGTACAGAATTATACTAAACTGCAGGCTTGACCTAGTTCCGTATATATCTTAAATGTGTGTATATCTGTGGCGAGACCAATTTTCGTATAATTATATATGAATTGCAACCGTTGCATGACCTAGTTTTATACAAAACTATTCTAGAATGCACCAATGACTTGAACTAGCTTCCTCCACTACTAGATATTATGTGTGTATGTTCGGGGCGTGAGTTGGTTTCATAAAAAAGGTACACTTTGAAACTTGGTATGCGTAAATTTCCTCACTTTTAGTATACGTTTGTTTTGTGACCTAGCTTCATACAAAAAAATACTTAATATCCGTGGTGTGACCTAGTTCCCTATCTTACTATACGTTGCTTTTGTCCGCTTGGCGTATATCCATGGCTCAACCTAGTTTCCAACATTACCATACTTTCCGTAAAAACTTGGAGTGACCTTGTTTCATACAAAACTATACTTTGTATCCGTGGTGAGACCTAGTTTCTTGTAAAAATGGATTACTTTACTTTGCGTTTATCCATCGCTTGACATATTTCTTGCATTACTTTGCATTCATGGCGTGACCTAGTGTCCTACATTACTGTACTCTGCATGTATGCGTCTTTTCTTGTATCTTTGTATTTTTTTTCTTTGTTACTAGATCTAATTATTTTATACGCAGTATTTTTTTTAATTTCAAAATCTAATATATTTTTACAAGTTACCATCAATTACTAAGCTGATTTCTCTAAATTCTTTTAAACATAGAAATTTGTGAATTATTGCACATTATAGACACGCAAACAATCTCGAATAGAGCAGTTTGATTACATTATGCTGTAATGCTTTTTGCTGCACGCACATGAAACGTATTGCCCTTGTATAATTCGGTTAATGCAGAAAAGGCCGCAAGATCAAGAGCGACCCAAGGATTTTAATTAGAGGGTGCGCACTTGGAGTGTAATGTTTGCCTAACATAAGTGCGTCTTGTGTAATCTATACATAATGAGTCATTTGGAATACCTCGGCAATTCCCGATTGAAGACAACTTCTGATGGATATGAACGGTTTATAATATAAAAAATCTTTACATTAAACAACGCTGGAAGCAGATCGCGTAGTTATTTCAATTGAGCAGTTAAACTTAAGGACTTTACTCGTAGAAAAAAGTTCATTTGGACGTTTTTTGTTTTGGAACGTAACATTAACGAAAAGGATCTTGCATGATTGCACGCAACTTATTTAGAGCTTTCTTGTTAATTTCAGCAGTTAATGTAAAGCAAACATGTATGTACACTTCTACCGACTAAATAACATTATGAACATTATTTTGAACAGACTGTGTGCTAGTTCTTGTGTATCCATATCTGAAATCGTTTCATCGAAGGCAACTCTTTTATCTTAGATATGTAAATGGTTGCTAGAATCAATGCTATTCAAACAAAGCTATAAGATAACATTTTCAGAGTGAACTATGCGGTAAAAAAATGAACATATATGAATGTGGCAACCTTTTCCCCTTTCAGTTTTGCTTATGGCAAAACTGATTTATACACTCACACTTTATATATATAATTAATCCTTAATACAGGCATCAACTCTCGTCATTTGTTAAATATAATAGGCAATTAATGATAATTATAAATCGCTAACAGAAATATAAAATAGCCTTGAGTGAAAAATGTAGTTAATGTCGGTATTTGCATATTATCCTTTTATCTCTTATCAGACTGTTCCGGAAAACATCCGCAATCTCTCATTTACAAATATTTAGCAGATTATTGCAGAATAATTGTAGAAAAACATAATTTATATAACGAAGGAACTTAAAATCTATTTAAAGTGTACACTTGTATATTTTAATATCAGTCCTTGAAAGGCATCAAGGCAAAGAAGTGTTGGGCTAATGTTTAAAGTTACATATCAGTGTAAGATAACCGTAGTTTCCAAGCCCACGCATATTGCACACAGCAGCTACGCTGTCGATTACTCCTCTATTTTATAGGAATGACGTCACCATTACGTCATATGTACTTCCGTTGTGTGGAAAATTCTCAATAAAAAAAAAAGTTCTTATGATTGATAGACATGTTTTCACATGCTCAATACACTGTAAATCACAAGTATCATTATTCGTGAAACTTTTATACCTTAAGTATCAATTCTTGCTTGATTTATCATTTAGAGTAGAGATTAAAGCATAAACCGCTGCCCTATAGTTGAAAGGTCATTTTGGAAGAACTGTCATGGCGGACGGTGCAATTTTTAGAGTTTGTTTTTCAAGTGGAGTGATTTTTCTTAGGAATAACTTGACCCCCCTTTTTTATTGGCTTAAAATGTAATTCAAAGCTTGTACTTTAAGAATATATGTGGTTATCATAGCCTGCATTCGCTCGAAATGCCTTTAAATGTTGTCTAAAAATTATAATTTTACATTGAATTATATAGGGAAAAACAATGGTGGTGTGTAACCTAAAGGAGTTTTAAACAACGGACAAAATCTGGAAAAAAAGCTTGAAAAATTGGTGAATTTGCTGGGAACAGCGCTTATCAAGTACGCTACCGGCTATAGTGTATGTTTCAGGAAGGAATGATATCTAAAACCTCCAAATTAAAATGTATTAGAGAGCGACTTTTTTCACAATGAAGATTTGAAAGTTCAAAGTATTAAAACCTGGTACCAATGTTACTTGTAAGGCTTTGTTTTTGCCTAAATTGAGTTCTATGAATTCATAAACAAGTGTGTAAATTCTTTATTTTAGTATCACATTGTTTGTTCAAAACAGTGGTCTATTAAAACATCCTAAGTCATTTCTTTATTTAAGTCGATATCTCAAAAAGTTCATAATCAAAGAAAGGAGTGATTTAAAAATAAATTATTGTATATTCAATAACATCAATGGAAATAAAGTATTTCATATATTAAAAGTTATTTAAAAATGACCAGAGATACTTAAATTACCCAAATGACTTAAGTTAGGAAATAACTTTGTTTTATGAATACCACCCTTGGCTTAAACAAATACGGTAAAACCGTACTTTCGGCACATGGGAACTACCATGAACCGACTTTGTATCTAGACAATAAAATGTATTTATTTGTATTATTTTGTAAATAAGACCATTTCTCTCTACGAAATGTCCTGAATCAGAACTTACGATTCCTTGAAAGTCGCCTGGCTTAAATAACGGTAATTGATCTGGCGGCCAAGTTAAATAAAGACATTGTCTGTGGGCACTGATGTAAATGTGACAGCCGGGGGACAGGGATTTGGAAGTCTGTTTGGCCAATTACATTTGTGCAGGGTGATGAATCATGATGACATCAAAGGGGTTCTCACATGGGTCACCACTGGTCATAACCGGTCTCGTTAAAACCCCATACTGTTGTGAATCATTATCAACCATATGCACAACAACTACACATTTGTGCCTACCAAACCTTACTCTTGGCTAAAACAGATTTTAGTGCAGAATGTATAATACTTGTGCATTTGTATTTTACGGTGGTAGTTTCTGCTGGTTGATAATCAGAAGTCTAATTTCTTCCAGGCAGGAAAATGACTGAATATTACTTAGTCAACAACACTGGGTTATGAAGAATTCCAGCCTGCATTAAATACTATGTTGGATCCTTGAGAGCGGATTTGACAGCCACGTCCATCCACAAGGCAGTCGCATCTGATCGAGATGATGTGAATATTTCATATAAAACATATTTGACTTGGTTTTTGTTTTTATAAACCTACTGTATTCAATAATCAAGTGGTGGTGGTGGTGGTGGTGGTGATGGTGGTCAAGTGGTGGTGGTGGTGGTGGTGGTGGTGGTGATGATGATGATGATGATGATGATGATGATGATGATGATGAATTTTATTGATAAATTTAATCATTTTCTTTATATATATACATGTATGTATCAGCTTGTTGTTGTTTTTTCAAAATAATGTCGAGAAATATTAAACTGTTTATATTTTATTTTGTATATGTATGGCAGTATAATTATCTATACTAATTAGTTAGAAAGGCTTTAAAGTACAACTTTTTTCCTTTACAGCACTAAACATTCTTGATGGGTAAATTACCTGAAGGTGCATGAAAACCAAATCAGCATTGACTCAGCATTGAGTTATCATCTGTGCACACACTACAAGTACAAAGCATGGGAACAGACCAAACTTCAAATGTTGAAGAGTGAAGAATTCTTGTGAAAAAAACTAATTGTTAGAATAACAATGACAAAACAAAACAGATATACATCAAATTACCCACAGAGATTGTTTACATGTTATAATATTAAAAAAAACATAAGTTGAGAACTTTCACTCTGATATTTTTGGAGGGGCAAGCCCACTTAGTGTTCTTGTTTCTTCACATATTTTAGTTTAAAAGTACACTCATTTGTTTTAAACCCTGTATTCTGAGTTAGTATCATAAGTAAAATTCATTTATTTGAAAGAGTACATTTTATGAATAAGTCCAATTAAGCTTTATATTTCTTTACAAGAAAAAGGTTGATTTTTAAGCATTTTATTAGCTATAAAAATGTATGGTAACATGACATTATGTATATTTTCTTCAAAACTGGACGGTAAACTATCATAAATTGTCTTTTAAATTGTTTAATAGACATCATAGATAATATCTAAAATGATTTCAGCAGCTTGCCTTATAGTTAACTATTTTTTATGAATTTTATAAAACTGCTATATATATTTTCAAACATCGAAAAACTGCTCTTTTCCGGAGAATCATAAGATCAATCAAAATGATTTTTTTCCATGTGTATCAATAATGTGTTCGTTTTAACTTTAGTTTTCTGTTATCTGATGTTTATTTTACCAGAAACTGTTGTGTTTATTTCAGAATCTCTGATAATGTGAAAAAAATTCAAATATAGACAAAATATTTACTTGTCGCTCTTTGTAGCCCTTGGAGTTTGGGGGTGGGTGTAATGAAACATAAATAACTTTTTTAATTCACGGTTAAAAATCTTCAAAATTTGGATAAAAGTCCCAAAGTGTACCGTGATTATAACTATGTTGTCGGTTAAAGCTTTTAAAAAAGTGTGTATTACGCGGCTAATACCTTAAAGGGTTATTTTGTTTTGTTTTGAAGGTATATATTTGTAAAGTTAATGTTTATGGAACTCATCTATTGAAATCTCATAATTATGGTTACATAGAGTGTAAAATAAAAGAAATGAAAAGTATTACGTCACAGCGCGTGACTCATCTGGCATGGGGGGGGTGCCAGATGGAGTTTTCCAGCTCGGCTGAATTCACCGGAAATGCCTATCCGGTGTGCTAGAAAAATACATAAGGCTTATGTATAGCATAAAGAAGAATTCTGGTTTAAATAGGGTCCGAACCCACGCCCTTAAAGTCAAGAAAAAATAGTTAACCGATGCCATCACCACTAGGCCACCAGGACTTATTATTAAGCGTGTTGGATATGTTGACCTTTTAACAATTCATTGATAACATCACGTGTTAATGTCAATAAACCAGTCACGCAACAACAAAGCCGTAATTAAGAGACCTTAACGCTAATGACAATTGTGGTCTTCAACGACGATATTTGAGCAAATACTAGTATCAACATTTGCTGGATGGTTCCAGCTATTGGTATCTTAGTTTAAACACTCCTTATAATTTGCCACACTTAATTTCGTTAAACAAACAAGTGCATTTTACAAAAACATGCGCGAAGCTCTTTAAAGCTGCACTCTCACAGATTGAACGTTTTGACAACTTTTTTTTATTTTTTGTCTTGGAACGAGCCAATTTTTGCGAAAATCCATGAACACCAGTTATATAAGACGGCTGACAAAACATTAGATCGCAGATTTTTATATTTAAGTTCAAAAATGTATGTTTTATGCATTTTTCTTAAAACGTTAGTAACGGTTTAAACCATAAAACATTAATTTTCGAACGAAAATATGTAAATCTACGATCTTATTTATTGTCAGCAATCTTATATCATTGGTTTTCAGATATTTACGCAAAAAATTGCTCTTTCCAAGACAAAAAAATAAAAAAAAGTTGTAAAAATGGTAAATCTGTGAGAGTGCAGCTTTAAGGCATGTTACCATCGGCATTCATTACGAAGGGTTACCTTTGTTGAAGTGGTGAATGCTATTCAGCTTACAATACTTAGATATGCTAATTAACTCACAGCTTTATCATATATATAATATTCGTTTTACAAATGAGTTCTTTCAAATGCATATAGGTCTGTTTATAAAACGTGGCCATAAGAAACCATGACTTTAACGAAAATGCTAACAGAACTATACTAGGAACACTCGCGTTCTTCACTGTTTAAGCACTGACTTTGTCAGTAAACGGTGGTCAGGCCTACAAAAAAAATACATTTGGTTCGGGTAACCCGACCCTACCTACGGAATAGGCGCCGACCGTACCGTTTTTATAGTCAATTTGAAAAGAAAATGAAAAACTAAAAATAAAAATAAAAATAAATGCTTTTTCAATATGTAGTTTAAAACCTTAAATGCTTATATAGAAAAAAGTTTAACACCATTATCCAATGATGAAAATTACATAAATTACATTCTTATATAAAGCCTTATATAAAAAGAAAAGCCTACCTACCCTACCTATTTTTGAAAAGGATATTACCCTAACCAAACAAATTATTTTTAGGCCTCATTAAAAGCCCTCACTAAACACATACTAGTAAAACTATAATTCAAACACTCGAGCTCCTCACTATTCGTACTTTGTTTTTAGCCAATGTAGTGGTTTTATGAGTATTCTATGAGTATTCTTAAAGCTGCACTCCAACAGATTGAGTGTTTGACCACTATTTGTCAATTCTTTGCGTAAATGTTAGTCTTAAAACCAGCGATATAAGACTGCTGACACAAGATCAGATCGCAGGTTTGCTTATTTACTGTTGTATGCCAAAAGTCTTACTAAGTCTTAATGACTTAGTAAAGCTTTTAGCCATAAAACATTTTTTTTAATATGAAAACTTCGATCTGATCTTTTGTCAGCATTTTTATATCAATGGTTTCCATAGTTTTACGCTAAAATTGGCTCTTTCCAAGATTATTTTTTTGAAAAAATGGTGCAGCAGCTGTTTAAGCCCCTTAAATAATAGTACGTTTACAATACGTAGATATATGATTAACTCACAACTTTATCAGATATTCATTTACAAATATTTACACCTCAACTTCCATTCCTTAAATGAACTGCCTTTCGGCAATTGCGTTCATCAATCGATGAACGCAACATCTTCGGATATGTTCGGATCGTAATGCATTGCATAACAATATACATGAAAGCTATTGATCTTGTTATTGGTTGTATTGTGTCTGCAGGTCCCGTAAAATATAGATCAACATTTTAAAAAGTGTTAGTTTATCATATTTTAAACATATTGATACCAGAAGTGTTTCAATTTTACGTTTTAAAGTGATTTCAAGTGGTTGATCTTTTCCCGCGTTATTATGACGTCATTTGAAAAAAATGTTTCCGGTTATAGTCGGGTCGTTCTATTTACAGAATGAGTAAGAACGGACTACTGAAAGGTTTTCTTAAATGAAATGAAGTATTCTTTTAACAATTCTTGAATGAAATAATGAACTATTGGTGTAAATATAAGGAATGAATTGCGGGGTTGATGTCATTATCGGGGACTCCACACACATTGACCAACCCAATTGCGTTCATATCCCCGATAATGACATCAACCCCGCTATTCATTCCTTAAATGAACGCAATCAAATGCATATACATGTATGCATATTGTTGGTTCTTTAGAGGTTGCCTTAGAAGCCCTGGCTATACAAATACTAATGGAACCATTATTCGAACACTCCGAATCTGCATCCATAAGAAATGTACTTAACAAATATTTACGAATCGTAAAGGCGCTTGGCTTTAATGACGATAATTGGTCTGGCACCCAGATTAAATAAAGACATTGTCTGTGGGCATTACACTGTGCTTACTGATAATAATGTGACAGACGGGAGGGAAGAGATTTGTTAATGTCTATTGCAAAGGTCCTATATTCTCAAGTGGGAAGTAATGCAGATAGTCAAGTGAAATAATAGTGCACTTTGTGGTGAATATTTACTACCTATGTAATAGTCAGATGACTTGAATTAAAATTTTAATGACTAAGAATAGGCGGAGTGATCATAGCGAACACGTATTATGTATCGGATGAGTGGCAGCGGGACACATTTAAACACAGGCGATTGTTGAAATTCTTAATAAACTATCCTAGCACTTTATGATTGATCTGCATTTGCATTGGCTGTAAATGTAGGTGGCATTCTAAATGACCATAACATGTACAATGATTAACATGTCAAGGTACACTATTATAATATTTTAATGCGCGTGCTTTTTCACGAGGTTTTCGTAAATACTAAGGTACCAAATTCTTATAAATTACCAGTCTTCTATTCTATTATCCTTACTAACTATTCAACTCAAGGTCACTCCTGCTGTCCTCCAATCTGTTCTATCAAATACTTTTTGGTGCACGACTGCTTGTCATGTGTCAATTGCAATATTCTCTGCACCTTTCGTTTACATTTTGTGATGACCAGTCAAATTTATGTCAATGAATACATCTAGGATATTTATGTGCTGGGCGTGTTTTAAATATTGGTTTTAACTGGATCTAAGAACGATGTAGCTAATCGGATTACATGTTATTAATAGCTGAATAATAGAGTGAATGAAGTCAATGATGTATAACCATCAGAATCATTTAAGATGAATATTGAATACCACCCGGCAGAGTAGTTCTTTTGTTTCTATGTATTGCACGTCTAAGAACATATATTCAAACTAAATAGTTTATGCATATTTTTACATCTTTCATTTTTCTAATATTTCAAAAAATCCTTTACATTCACATGAATGTTTGAAATATTAAAAAATACGAACTAAATATGATCTTTTTTTTTGTATATTTTGTGCATTTTTTATGATTATCTGTCAAAGAGATAAACCTATGGACCGAATTGTTCGAATCTGATCAATTGGATAGCTCGTCCGGCCAAAACTGCAGTCCATATCACAGACAATTGTGCTAGGACCAACCCTTCTCTCCTAAGAAACTAGAAAGCTCTCATGCCCTCTCAGAGATTACATGTATCACACACACAAAAAGGAAGACTTCAGCGTGATTATGTACACTGAATGTGATAGCGGGCGATTATTGTTCGAAGCCATGTTCAGTTCAAAAACAATTTCTCTCATGCTTGTAATTTGAACAGATTTAATGAAATATGGCATTAAAATTGGATGGTTTTTATGCATGCATTTTGATACGAGTAACCTTGTATTCAGGCATATTTTGTTTATAAAATAGTATTTCAAAGAGAAGAATGGAGAAACGTTCGCTTTGGTTATATTGGTCAAGACAAAACGTTAATATGTAAGTGTAAGTTTTATCGTGACGATTTACATGAAATCCACTATATTAATGTTTACATGGCAAAAAGACTGGCATATCCGAACAACTATACACTATCAATGTGGCACAATATATGCTTTCACTTAATACACGCAAAAACCATGATCAAAACAAAAAAGCATAGAATTTGTGTACAGATCAAAACATAAGCTTTTATAAATATTTTTCCCAAGTTAAAAAACGCCAATATATAAACCATGTATATGTAGACACATGCTTTTTTGTTTTAATCATTTAAGTCAAATTTTCATAAACAAAAAATGCAAAAAAAAACTATATCGTGTATATTTAATGGAAGATACAGTTGCAACAAATGTAAACACTTGACCAATCAAGAGCATGTTATGGTCTTCAAAAGCCAAATTTTTGGATTGGTCAAAGTTAGCCAAAAGGTTTACTGATTGGTCAAATATTATAGAAAAAATATTATTCATAAATGAAATCATTTCATTATGCAAACTAGCCTACAAATCACCTTAGCCTAAGACAACATATCCAAGAGGTTTGATACAATTTGCTACAGATCATTAATACTGCATGCTTAAACAACCATCTAGTTTGCAATCAAAGCAAATAAATTAGCCAAATAGGACCTGGCCGACGCCACTGTCGGGTTTTATTGCCCTGAAACTGTATTTGTAGGTGTAGAATGGCGAAACTCTGTGAGGTTCAAACTATATGCAATATGTTGGCTAGGGAAATATGTTGTTGTTTTTTTCCTTTAATGTAAGGCTTGTTCCGTATGTTTTGTTTCAAGTACCGTTGCAACCAGCAATTTGGTTGTATGGAATTATGACGGAGGTATTGTCGAAGATTTGCAATGTTACAATTATAACTAACCAATAATTGTCGGATACCTCCCGTACACTACTACGCTATATTTTGGTTTGTACCATTGGAGATTTTGTTATGAAAATCTCGTAATTATGAACAATTAATGAGTCAGATTCATTGCTACCACAAGTTACCAGATCCTTTCCCGTAGAAAATTATAATGGCGCAAGCCGGTATTTAACCGGGTTTTGCCATATTAGTATAATTATTTTAAATAGCAGTCAACTGACACTGCAGAACTATTGCAGAAAAGTTAATTGTAACATAGGAAATCATTGGAATAAGAGTTTTCTCCCCTATCTCACGCACATTCAATAAAACGAGACTTTTAGGTCAATTGTTCCACGGTGTTTATGAAGTACTAAGTATAACGGAATTAAGTACCGTGAATGCCGACGATCTTGACCAAATCTCTTTGAAATATTTATCATTTGATTCCTTGAACTTGTATATACAACAATTAAAACAGAGGTAGAGATGCTGGTTGTTTAACTTTGATAATTTATGTGGGTTTGAACCATGTTAAACATATAAGAATAATGGCCGATGAGCGATATGATTGGCAGTGAAGCGTCACGTGAGAATGATTTTGAAAAGCTTATACTCACAAGCAAATTCATATCTTTTGCATTTAAATTATTGCGAAACCCGCCTGGCAATATAACCTAGTATTTTAAAGATGAGTAGTTCGGCTATAACTAGTTATGATTAAGTTTATTTTATGTCATTTTAAATTCAAATATATTATGCTTTAACATCTGACCCCAAAAACCTGGTTCATTAGTTGTTTTTTATATTAGAATTATATTATATTATAATATAATGTCTACCTCCATTCACATTAATGTATAATGTGTTGAGCGTAATAAAAGAAAGAAAGAAATGATAAAAAGACAACCAGTTAAGTTAATTTTCGTTTCGTGAATTAAGGGATTTTTTCACAAAGTACGCTACAAAGGAAGAAAATCCAGCAAAACTTGAACAACATGTTTTGTACATATTTTGTATTTACTAATAGTTTTACAAAAGCAATATTAAATCTGTAAATTGAAGAACATAATGGCCAAATATTCACAAAATATCTTCACTGATGCTGGTATTTTTTTTAATGTTCCCATCATCTAATCCACATGTAATTTTGAAAACCTTATATGAGCGTCATTTAAATCCAACAAATCTTCTAGAATTTTTCCCACAAAGGAAGAATAATGTAATCCGGACATAATTCTAATAAACTCCAAGAATTTAGAAAAGATCTAGCACTGGAGAACAATACTCAGGAACTTACATTTTAAAGAAGAATTAATTTGACCAAAGACACACGACCAGTGATTAAACAAGATAGTTAAACACTGATTTAATAATGCATGTATATGTTACAATATCGAGGGGTGAAAGCGAAAAGGTTCTATCTGCTTCTTTATTTAATGTCACTTAGAACCTTTTCGCTTTCACCCCTCGATATGCAAATTTTACGTCAACAAAGTCACGCTATTTGCATCAAGTTTATCAAATTAAGTTTAAAAGTTTCTCTATTCCCCGATTTTTTTTAATTAAGCACGAATAAATCTCTAAAAACGACCAAGAAAACAAGGGGGAGATGTTGAAGCTTTTTGAACACATGTACAACAAAACTTTAGGGCTTCAATGATTTCCCAGCCTGGATTATTAACTGTACTGTTTTTAAATTCTATATGGTATTTTTACATTGTATTGAACATATGTTACGAAGTAAATAGCGTCATGTGAAGAAAAAATGTATGTAACGTACGATTATTTTGATTTGTTTTCAGCACATTTATTCAGAGATATTTATACGTTTCGATAAAAAGAATAGATTATGTAAATGCATATAAGCATGTATGGAATATTGTATAGTATGCATTTTAACATTACAAGGAAACACCCAATCAAGTAGGAATCAACACGAGTCCAAAACGAGAGGAGGATTATTACGGTTTTCAAGGAACGATTTGCCACATACGGCAATTCATTTTTTAACATGATATCAGCGATTGGAGTTCTGGAACCGGTGATCCGCTCTGATTGAACACAAATCAAATCATTTATTTTGTTTTTATCATTAGTCAAGAGATTTACATACCGTTGCATTTATAAATGCATATATCAAGTGAAAGCCTATAACTTGCGCCGTAACAACATGTCCAGTACTCGTAACGAGCCCTTGAATTCTTTCGAAGTAATATGATAATATAGTATTTCAAATATAACCGTACATATACTAAATGTAATTATTCTTAAGATTGCTATACTGACACTTTGTCATCAGAAACCATGATGCAAAACGAAATATGTACTGCAGTAATATAATATTAGAAGTGTACTGTTATACATTTTCTACTAGAAAAAGTGTTGATATTACGGAGTTGCTACTCTCGAAAACTAAGCCATCATCCAGCAATACCTGAGATTACAGTGTAAATACCCTTGAAAACTAAGCCAACCATCCAGCAGTACCTGAGGAGAGATGAACCGTCTTGGATTATCATCTCCCAGCCCTAGACTCTCCGTCCGAAACTCGTAGTTGACGCATTCAACACAGCTGTCCTTGATCGTCATTATTTGTACACTGTCCTAAACTGTTCCGAGAAATAAGTGTTCTTCCAACGTGTAAATGTTGCGAAACACTAGTAGCTGAACCACTCAACACATTTGTATATGACCGTTTGTGCTTTGTCCTAAATTGTTCTAAGATATAAGCGTCCTTCCAACGTGTCAATGTTGCGAAAACACTAGTAGCTGAACCACTCAACACATTTGTATATGACCGTTTGTGCTTTGTCCTAAATTGTTCTAAGATATAAGCGTCCTTCCAACGTGTCAATGTTGCGAAAACACTAGTAGCTGAACCACTCAACACATTTGTATATGACCGTTTGTGCTTTGTCCTAAATTGTTCTAAGATATAAGCGTCCTTCCAACGTGTCAATGTTGCGAAACACTAGTAGCTGAACCACTCAACACATTTGTATATGACCGTTTGTGCTTTGTCCTAAATTGTTCTAAGATATAAGCGTCCTTCCAACGTGTCAATGTTGCGAAAACACTAGTAGCTGAACCACTCAACACATTTGTATATGACCGTTTGTGCTTTGTCCTAAATTGTTCTAAGATATAAGCGCCCTTCCAACGTGTCAATGTTGGGAAACACTAGTAGCTGAACCACTCAACACATTTGTATATGACCGTTTGTGCTTTGTCCTAAATTGTTCTAAGATATAAGCGCCCTTCCAACGTGTCAATGTTGCGAAACACTAGTAGCTGAACCACTCAACACATTTGTATATGACCGTTTGTGCTTTGTCCTAAATTGTTCTAAGATATAAGCGCCCTTCCAACGTGTCAATGTTGCGAAAACACTAGTAGCTGAACCACTCAACACATTTGTATATGACCGTTTGTGCTTTGTCCTAAATTGTTCTAAGATATAAGCGCCCTTCCAACGTGTCAATGTTGGGAAACACTAGTAGCTGGACCACTCAACACATTTGTATATGACCGTTTGTGCTTTGTCCTAAATTGTTCAAAGATATAAGCGTCCTTCCAACGTGTCAATGTTGCGAAAACACTAGTAGCTGAACCACTCAACACATTTGTATATGACCGTTTGTGCTTTGTCCTAAATTGTTCTAAGATATAAGCGCCCTTCCAACGTGTCAATGTTGGGAAACACTAGTAGCTGGAACACTCAACACATTTGTATATGACCGTTTGTGCTTTGTCCTAAATTGTTCTAAGATATAAGCGTCCTTCCAACGTGTCAATGTTGGGAAACACTAGTAGCTGAACCACTCAACACATTTGTATATGACCGTTTGTGCTTTGTCCTAAATTGTTCTAAGATATAAGCGTCCTTCCAACGTGTCAATGTTGGGAAACACTAGTAGCTGGACCACTCAACACATTTGTATATGACCGTTTGTGCTTTGTCCTAAATTGTTCTAAGATATAAGCGTCCTTCCAACGTGTCAATGTTGGGAAACACTAGTAGCTGGACCACTCAACACATTTGTATATGACCGTTTGTGCTTTGTCCTAAATTGTTCTAAGATATAAGCGTCCTTCCAACGTGTCAATGTTGGGAAACACTAGTAGCTGAACCACTCAACACATTTGTATATGACCGTTTGTGCTTTGTCCTAAATTGTTCTAAGATATAAGCGCCCTTCCAACGTGTCAATGTTGCGAAAACACTAGTAGCTGGACCACTCAACACATTTGTATATGACCGTTTGTGCTTTGTCCTAAATTGTTCTAAGATATAAGCGTCCTTCCAACGTGTCAATGTTGCGAAAACACTAGTAGCTGAACCACTCAACACATTTGTATATGACCGTTTGTGCTTTGTCCTAAATTGTTCTAAGATATAAGCGTCCTTCCAACGTGTCAATGTTGCGAAAACACTAGTAGCTGAACCACTCAACACATTTGTATATGACCGTTTGTGCTTTGTCCTAAATTGTTCTAAGATATAAGCGTCCTTCCAACGTGTCAATGTTGCGAAAACACTAGTAGCTGAACCACTCAACACATTTGTATATGACCGTTTGTGCTTTGTCCTAAATTGTTCTAAGATATAAGCGCCCTTCCAACGTGTAAATGTTGCGAAAACACTAGTAGCTGAACCACTCAACACATTTGTATATGACCGTTTGTGCTTTGTCCTAAATTGTTCTAAGATATAAGCGTCCTTCCAACGTGTCAATGTTGCGAAAACACTAGTAGCTGAACCACTCAACACATTTGTATATGACCGTTTGTGCTTTGTCCTAAATTGTTCTAAGATATAAGTGTTCTTCCAACGTGTCAATGTTGCGAAACACTAGTAGCTGAACCACTCAACACATTTGTATATGACCGTTTGTGCTTTGTCCTAAATTGTTCTAAGATATAAGCGTCCTTCCAACGTGTCAATGTTGCGAAAACACTAGTAGCTGGACCACTCAACACATTTGTATATGACCGTTTGTGCTTTGTCCTAAATTGTTCTAAGATATAAGCGCCCTTCCAACGTGTCAATGTTGCGAAAACACTAGTAGCTGAACCACTCAACACATTTGTATATGACCGTTTGTGCTTTGTCCTAAATTGTTCTAAGATATAAGCGTCCTTCCAACGTGTCAATGTTGCGAAAACACTAGTAGCTGAACCACTCAACACATTTGTATATGACCGTTTGTGCTTTGTCCTAAATTGTTCTAAGATATAAGCGTCCTTCCAACGTGTCAATGTTGCGAAAACACTAGTAGCTGAACCACTCAACACATTTGTATATGACCGTTTGTGCTTTGTCCTAAATTGTTCTAAGATATAAGCGTCCTTCCAACGTGTCAATGTTGCGAAAACACTAGTAGCTGAACCACTCAACACATTTGTATATGACCGTTTGTGCTTTGTCCTAAATTGTTCTAAGATATAAGCGTCCTTCCAACGTGTCAATGTTGCGAAAACACTAGTAGCTGAACCACTCAACACATTTGTATATGACCGTTTGTGCTTTGTCCTAAATTGTTCTAAGATATAAGCGTCCTTCCAACGTGTCAATGTTGGGAAACACTAGTAGCTGAACCACTCAACACATTTGTATATGACCGTTTGTGCTTTGTCCTAAATTGTTCTAAGATATAAGCGTCCTTCCAACGTGTCAATGTTGCGAAAACACTAGTAGCTGAACCACTCAACACATTTGTATATCACCGTTTGTGCTTTGTCCTAAATTGTTCTAAGATATAAGCGTCCTTCCAACGTGTCAATGTTGCGAAAACACTAGTAGCTGAACCACTCAACACATTTGTATATGACCGTTTGTGCTTTGTCCTAAATTGTTCTAAGATATAAGCGTCCTTCCAACGTGTCAATGTTGCGAAAACACTAGTAGCTGGACCACTCAACACATTTGTATATGACCGTTTGTGCTTTGTCCTAAATTGTTCTAAGATATAAGCGCCCTTCCAACGTGTCAATGTTGGGAAACACTAGTAGCTGAACCACTCAACACATTTGTATATGACCGTTTGTGCTTTGTCCTAAATTGTTCTAAGATATAAGCGTCCTTCCAACGTGTCAATGTTGCGAAACACTAGTAGCTGAACCACTCAACACATTTGTATATGACCGTTTGTGCTTTGTCCTAAATTGTTCTAAGATATAAGCGCCCTTCCAACGTGTCAATGTTGGGAAACACTAGTAGCTGGACCACTCAACACATTTGTATATGACCGTTTGTGCTTTGTCCTAAATTGTTCTAAGATATAAGCGCCCTTCCAACGTGTCAATGTTGGGAAACACTAGTAGCTGAACCACTCAACACATTTGTATATGACCGTTTGTGCTTTGTCCTAAATTGTTCTAAGATATAAGCGTCCTTCCAACGTGTCAATGTTGCGAAACACTAGTAGCTGGAACACTCAACACGTCTTTATATGATCGTCATTATTTAGGCTCTGTCTTAAATTGTTCTAAGATATAAGTGCCCTTCCAACGTGTCAAGGTTCCGCAGCACTCAACTCTTTTGTCTTTTTTCGATGATATTGTTTCATTGAAATACGAATTATTCGATTAGTGACCCCTAAAAATCTTGAGCGAGTTCCTTCAATAAGCGTGAGTCTATGCTTTGTTTTCGCGGTAGAATGTCAATGGTATCATTACTGTATATGTCAGTTTCCTGTTGTTGTTCTAAAATGAAAGTAAATTATGCTGCGCTGGTTCTAAGACATACGCGAATTAGTTTTGAAGCGAAATAAACCCGTCCTCGATCTAAGTGTTTCCGTTAACCAACAATTCCTACACTAAAATAATGTCTTCTAGACTACATCAAGAAGATAAACGCAGTAAGTCCGTACGTCATAAAACGTAATGATTACTGTCTTAATTACGTGTATTGTCCAAACTCTATGATGGGACGACACGTCTTAGGTTAGTTCTATAACTGTTCATAAACGTTCATTGTAACTTCCTAACAAAGAATGTTGTTTGTTCCAAGTCAAATTCAGTAATTTGATAATGTTATTTGCGGTGTAATTACCATTGCCAATCCTTGGGCTTCAACGATTCAATACTGCATTCGATCCACGGAATATGATGCTCTGTTTATTTCTTGAAATGAAACCCAATCTGATGGGAAAATAAGTTTCCAGCACATTAAACACATCCATTTAAATTGTCTTCTGCTAGATATATGTCGTCTGCTTTGGAAAAAGTCCCCGCGCATCCATTCCGACTAAATTTGTGTTCTCACATGTCAGCCTTTCCTCTCCATCAACTTATTTCTCTGAGATATATCACTTACGTCGGCGACAAAATCGTTGTCTCTGAAATATTTCGTCGCAACGCACTAATATATAACGAAACCAGAAATAAATCACTATGCTTTCATCACTGAAACCCTATAGAAAGTGTCGCAGCGAATTTATTTGTCACAGGACTAAAGTATTGGATTTTCCTCCAATACATCGTTGCTTCCATATTGTTCAGATTCTGCTTGCCGGCAAGCGAATGCAACACAAGAATATAATTAATACCATATCTAGTGTCCCGTTGTATAAACCACGTGGTTAAAACGTCATATGTAAACAGAAGCCGTATCAGTATTTCGGATAATTTCCAGTCGGACAATATCGATATGCACTAATTTCATATCCCAAAAGCTGTGTATTGCGACAACAGTTATTGCAAAATGACTGCATATATATCAGTTGTACGTTGGTACATCCTACATAAACAAATGAGTATTCGATGAGTATTAAATATGTGATGAATATGCTACTTTGATGCTAATCCTCTTTCTCGCTTGAGCTATCTAACAGTTCTTGGATTTATGAAACACATACCTTACACATGCCTAGTTAAAATGGTACTTTATTGCCCTTGCATATTATTAAGCAATCCACTTGGAATATAACAACTGATGTACGGATATCTTGAATAAGGTTTAAAAAATAAAATGTTTGTTTCCGATGTCCAAAACAATAAGGTGGGTAGGTCAGAAAATCTTATATTTTTCATTAGGCAAAAAATATTTCTTAAGATGTTTGTGCTACCCAAAACTATTAATTATATGCTGAAAACATCTATATAGTCAATAATAGCATAACTGGTATTGTTAAAAGCCATAAAACACTTAATTTGTATCTTAAAAAGAAAGAAATCAAACAAATGATAAAAAAAATATCAAGACAATAAAAAGGTTTTGGGTCGGGGCAAAAATAAGGGTATGCCGGAAACAAACATTACTTTTTTTGTTTACGCCTTACCATGGCACATCCTATATATGGAATTATGGTAAGAATTAAACATTGGTCCCAATGGAGATGTGTAATTAATACCCGGTACGCTTTCCACAATTACTATCTTGACATGCTTTTCCATTAGGAATATAAATGCACCGGTATATGGCGAACTCATTCTCATTCATCAAGGGTTTGATAATGATAAATCTTTTTTTTTTCGCATAGCATCATCACTCTGGTGTACGAGAGTGGGTGAACTTGATTCAATGCGGACTGGCATCTACACTTTGGATAATTAAGGACAAATGTACACTACTCGATAATTCACCAGTCAATTGTAACCACGGCTTCCCCAGGTCCGGGGACTTTTGACTTTCGGTCCAGCCAAGCCCGGGTAAAATTCCCGCCCTGCGGGAACGAACTGCTTGTAAAATCCCCGCAAAATGACCCAGCACCCCAGGGACCCTCGTTAAGGCCCATTACCCGCTATTTTTGACGCGAAGACAAAACCACCGCATTCACCCGCCACAGCGGTTCCACCTGGAAGGTAAAAACATGGCCCATTTCCACGGCTATCCCCGGTATACCCCCGGACCTGGTGTGGGGGTAGGGGCGTGGTTACATTTGACTGGTGCATAACTTTTCTAATTGTGAGAGAAAGAAATAACGTAAATATGTTCATAACCTGCAAACTGTATTACGCTTCAGTTCCAAAAGTATGTGTCAACAACTGATAAATCATATAGCTGAACTTGTGTGATTCTATGTTCAACCGAAGTAATACGTAAGAGTTCTAGACGATCAAATCTTAGTCGTTGAAAGTCACAAGGCAAAAATGAAGAGACCTCATCAAACTATCATACGTATGTCCTTGTCAATTTGAGTGTTTTTGATTTCGTTGGTCTTTTCTTTGTATTATAACAGGCTGAAACATGATCATCCAAACCATTCCTTGGGAAAGGCAAACAGATTGCATCATTGTCCAAATACTTTTAATTCAATTTTTAAACAGCTCTAACGTCGTAAAACATTAGTAATTCTTAGATTCACAAAATTTCTTCCCATACTTTTGTTATTTCAGCGATTTCATTTTCGTTTTCATTTCATTTTAACTTTCTTTGCGGGTTGACAAGCAAATCTGTGGGTTTCAACCATTAAATATGTTTCATTTATTGATTTCGTTTCAAGCTATTTGATGCTCTGGTGATTGTTGAATCAATCCTTATCTAATATAACTCATATCGGATATTCGATTCTGATGGAGAAAAAAACAACACCCATGATATATTTAAATTGTCGTCTGCTAGATAGAATGGCGTCTGTTCTTGGCGTTTTCCAACGCATCTCGTTATTAGAAGTAACCTAGCTAACCCAAACCAAAACTTATGGTATGGAAGGGACAAATACGCTTAAGTGATTTAATAAGTGTGGCATTATCTGCACAAAGTGTTTTCTATGGTGTTGCCTTGGTAAAATAGAGGAACCGTTTTTATATCCACGTGGCCTAAGTGACCTTAATATTCGGGTAAATCATACATTAATAATGGAATATTTATATAAAACACTACATAAACAAGCTCAGTAACCAAAAGTTTGAACATAAACTCCGTTTAAAGACACAGGGTAAACGTCAAGACCCAGGGAAGGCACAATGTATTTGTTTAAAAACCTAAACATAATATGTGGACTCGGCAATAATCAGTCAGTGTCTTGTTATAGTCGCCTGAAAAGTGTTGTATGTTTAAAGATACATTTAATATGCAAGCAAATGAAATACATTATTCACATAAGACTATATTGATGCCTGCGTTGGTCTTCTTCCCCCAGTACAGTATACCAGAGTATATAATTATTCATTGCCCTCATTCAAGATACAAAACTGGCGTGTGTTTGCATGTGTGGGTGGCGTGTTTAGAATAAAACCTATATCTTCAGCCAATGTAATTGCCGATAGACAAACATTAAGAACTAGGCTAAATCATTTTAGAATTTCAACTTTCGCGGGTGTTTAAAGGTCTGCCCACTGCCACTCACACATACAATACACACACCCTCCATTATTTACAATGTGTCAGCCAATGAGATCGTATTCTAAGTCAATTAGATGAACTGAAGTAATATATTAATAATTCAGAAGGGCTCGTTCGCTCCGCTCACTCCTAACTTTCTTAATCATAACGATTTTACTTCAAGTAAACTACAGACAGCACTGTGTCTTTTTCTCTATTTCCATGATTTTATGGGAGTATTAAGTGTTGCTTGTATCAGCAATGTGGTTGTAGTTTATCACCGAGTGTATTATCCATATATTGCAATGTCATATACAATGGCCAGTGTATGTACCATATGTTACAACGGAAATGTGATCCGGCCCCATTAATGTAGCAGGAAGATGCATTGGTTCCAGGAAGTATCGGGTTATTGTTCTTTGTCGAATGGAAATTACTTCGATATTCAAAACGACCACAGATGGCAGTTCTAGCGGGGGTGAAGGGGGGGGGGCTCAAAAACTGTGCCCCTACCCTTCGGACGGCCGGCAAATGGACCTTATTTTAACCTTAAATTGATACCTTAAAAAATGCTGATATACTTACATAGTTGTTGTTCGCTTAATAAGGTCACGGGCATATACTAGTACATGTATATGGGTTATATGTCCGTGATAAGATGTGTAAAAGTATTCTTTAATGAAGGGATGAAATGCATCAACGATTGTATACGTGTTATTGCAATCACTCAGTGAAATAAAAGTTTTGAGGGGGGTTTGGTGGTTGTGCACCCCCCCCCCCCCCACACACACCACCAGTTTTGAATTCCTGGACCTGCCACAATGTGTGCTATGCAATCATCAATCATGTTTTTTTCGCTCGCGTGTCCTTTTGTTTAACATTCATTTAATATGCAAGCAAGACAATTTCTTAGCCATTTACGACGTTAACTGACGCTACCGTCTGTCTTTATTGTCCCAGAACAGTATGTTATATTAAACCTTAATTCGATCCAAAGTAAAAAAAACTGGATTGTGATTACGAACATGCATGTGTGGGAGGTGTACTTAGAATAAAACAATAAGCTGAATATTTCATTGTCCCCATGTGTTTTTTGTATCAAGTGTCACATCATCCGGCGTATTATCCAAATTTTGATTTTAGCAGCAATGTCACTGAACTCTGCAGGCCTCAATGCCTATGTTCAAATCCATGTATTTACATTCGAACTTGATTTTTTGTACGATAAATTTGACGCATCGATCGACCTTTCATGACCTTTTAGGCGGAGCTTCGCAAGAAGGACCTGTGTAATGCATATACAAAACACGAACTAAAAATCACAATATTTTTTTTTTACTAAATAAAATCATAACACCAAAATTATTATTATCACAGCAGATAAAGTAATGAGAAGGGGAAATTTAAATATAAATGAATGATTCTTTTTGTGTGTGTGTGTTCATACAGTATGAATGCTCGGCCGCGAATTTGTACATCTTGACAAAATGTCATTATGGCAATATGATCCAAATTCATTGCTTAAGGTAACAGCTTGGTGTCATAAATTTCATTAGCCATAAAACACATGATATCCTACACCTAATGGCATCTGTAATTATATATGCTACACAAAGACCATGCTAGGTTTACATCTACAGTTTCCTAGAACTCGGCAAAGAATAAAGGTCTACCAAAACCTTGTGCAAAAGATCATTGTTCTAACATTGTTCATAGTTCGCTTTATTATTCGATAATTAGTTCCAAAGACGCAGAAATAATCTCTTTTATAACAAATAAACGTTCTAAAAATGATTTAAATGAAAATTTCGTCCCAAACGAAAAGTAATTATTACAAGTTTTCCAACAAACGATATGCCACACACAAAAATTTAGTTAACGGTTCTTCTTTTAAGAACAAAAAAGCTGCATTGAGTCTAGAATGCAAATATCGAAAACAGTCTTCAATAAAGATTGAAATCCGTTCATTAAACTACCTTCTTTTCATAAATTATTTTTGTTGTTGTTGTTGTTGTTTTTATTTCTGATTTATGATCTATTTTAATGTAAACGCATGCTTCGTTATTCAAAAATTAATGCGATAAGGACTCTTTATTTAAGACACAAAATACCGTATCCCAGCAATTTATGTGTTAAAATACATTTGCAAAAATCCTCGAAAACATTCTTCAATAAAAATAGAAACCAATCATTAAACTACCTTCCATTCATAAATTGTTCTTGTTTTTGTTTATCAATTTCTGATTTATAATACATTTGAATGTAAATGCATGTTTCGTTATACATCCGGAAAAATATTGCGACGATCGAGGACTCTTTGGGTGTTTTTATTGATATCAAACCAGTTTCAGTTTTGGTTTCAAGGGTATCAGCAGTTTCGAAACCGGTTTTGATAGTCTTGCTTAAAGTAACAATGCATGGTTTTGTGTACAGTTTCAACAACTTGGCGGGGCTACTGCAAGTAGCAATTTTCCTAACTATTAATATTACCCTTTTCCTTTAGCTCATTTGCACATTGAAAAGCATTATCAAAAAGATTGAGTTTCATAAAACGTGGTTGATCTCTTTCCGCCATGTTGTTTTCAAAGTAAACTATTTTTTCAATAAACAAACCGATGAAACCGCCTCCGGTAGGTGCTTCAATAGTTTCAAAAACCGATTTCGGTTTTCGTTAAAAAAACGAAAAACCCGGTTTTGTTTTTATTTGAAACTGTAACAACAGATACACAGTTCGTGAAACCGTTGGTTTATTACCAACAAACACGCCCTTTATTTTAAACACTCAATATCATATCCCAGCAACACCTAAATGCCAGTGGTGCCCACTAGGTCAGACTCATTCTAAGTAATGTCTTCTGCTCTGTCCTTGACGTAAACCCACATTAATATATATTAATACCTCAACTTCCATTCCTTAAATGAACTGCCTTTTGGCAATTGGCAACATCTTCGGATATGTTCGGATCGCGAATCATTGCATAACATTATAATTGAAAATCGTTTATCTTTTTATTGTTTGTATTGCGTCAGCAGACCAAAAACACCTTAAATCAACATGTCATAAAAAGATGAATGAATTATTGGTGTAAATATAAGTAATACATTGCAGTATTGATGTCATCATCGGTGATATGAACGCAGAGGGGCTGGTTACTGTACGCGTGGACTTCGGACTCCACACACAAGCCCAACTGCGTTCATTCCCCGATAGTGACATCGGAATCCCGCAATTCATTCCTTAAATAAATGTAATTTATCCACAGCAATTGTGTAAAACTGAATCAAATTGTTATTGTTGTCTAAATGTCATTTGGCTTGTTTGCACATTTGACAATTTTGACCAATGAATTAAACAGTTTCTATATATTTGGCTGTAGATAACCGCCTCCCACTTAACCCAGATTCATTGCATTAGATATGTTAGCACTGGACCCACTAATTCGAACGAATTCCAATCTTATACCAGCGTTTGTATTTTCATTTTTCGATGGGTATTTTATTTTTCTCACATTGATTGCATTATTTCAACATTTCCATTGCATGGTTCTTCCCAGCTTGGTGTTCCCAGGACTTTCATTGTAGTTCTACCGTTTCACATTTATATTTTATTTACTGACTTCGATCAAAGCTATTTGATATTCTGTTAAATTACCATCCCATCATATCCTATCCGATTTGATTCGTATGAAAAGGGAGTTCCCAGCGCTCTATTACATCTATATGATTACGCTATTTAAATTGTCGTCTGCTAGATATATGTCATCTGCCTCGGGAAAAGATTCCCGCGCATTAATTTCGTTAGCTCCTATCCTACTAACTGTATTTTCTATGTCTCCTCTACATTATCTCATTCTACAAGATATATCTCTTGAGTAGGCGTCAGGTATTTGTACCGTAAATCAGATTTAAGTCACAATGTACCGACAAATAACGAGAACAGAATAAATCACGATTTACGCCATGGTTTGATTGAAGCAACGACTGTGGAATCTAAGCTCAAGCTGTTGTTTTAAACTGGGTCACTCTTTGGTTTGATTTGAATTAACAATAATGTTTATTGATTGGTTAATAATTATCAATTTTAACCAAATCAAATAAAAGTGCAATAACCCAAAATATAAGCTAGCGGATCCGTGGTCTAGTGGCTATACACTTGACTGTCAATATAAGGGTCGTAAGTTCGATTCCCCGCCGTACTACTGAAAAATACTAATCGTCTTCCAGGAGGGACGTTAAACAGAGACCCCGTGTGACAGTGCTATACACTGGTGCACGTTAAAAACCAGGGTAGCTCTACCCAGGGTTACATTCTGTCTGTGCACTAAGCTCCAAAAACCTTACATGACTAATACTCATATCGGAGCACTCGCCGAATGGGCAATGCCCGAGTGCGAGCATAATAAGCTTACACACCACCAAGATAACATGACTAATACTCATATCGGAGCACTCGCCGAATGGGCAATGCCCGAGTGCGAGTATAATAAGCTTACACACCACCAAGATAACATGACTAATACTCATATCGGAGCACTCGCCGAATGGGCAATGCCCGAGTGCGAGTATAATAAGCTTACACACCACCAAGATAACATGACTAATACTCATATCGGAGCACTCGCCGAATGGGCAATGCCCGAGTGCGAGTATAATAAGCTTACACACCACCAAGATAACATGACTAATACTCATATCGGAGCACTCGCCGAATGGGCAATGCCCGAGTGCGAGTATAGTAAGCTTACACACCACCAAGATAACATGACTAATACCGGAGCACTCGCCGAATGGGCAAGGCCCGAGTGCGAGTATAATAAGCTTACACACCACCAAGATAACATGACTCATACTCATATCGGAGCACTCGCCGAATGGGCAATGCCCGAGTGCGAGTATAATAAGCTTACACACCATCAAGATAACATGACTAATATCGGAGCACTCGCCGAATGGGCAAGGCCCGAGTGCGAGTATAATAAGCTTACACACCACCAAGATAACATGACTAATACTCATATCGGAGCACTCGCCGAATGGGCAATACCCGAGTGCGAGTATAATAAGCTTACACACCACCAAGATAACATGACTAATACTCATATCGGAGCACTCGCCGAATGGGCAATGCCCGAGTGCGAGTATAATAAGCTTACACGCCACCAAGATAACATGACTAATACCGGAGCACTCGCCGAATGGGCAAGGCCCGAGTGCGAGTATAATAAGCTTACACACCACCAAGATAACATGACTAATACCGGAGCACTCGCCGAATGGGCAAGGCCCGAGTGCGAGTATAATAAGCTTACACACCACCAAGATAACATGACTAATACTCATATCGGAGCACTCGCCGAATGGGCAATGCCCGAGTGCGAGTATAATAAGCTTACACACCACCAAGATAACATGACTAATACTCATATCTGAGCACTCGCCGAATGGGCAAGGCCCGAGTGCGAGTATAATAAGCTTACACACCACCAAGATAACATGACTAATACTTATATCGGAGCACTCGCCGAATGGGCAATGCCCGAGTGCGAGTATAATAAGCTTACACACCACCAAGATAACATGACTAATACTCATATCGGAGCACTCGCCGAATGGGCAATGCCCGAGTGCGAGTATAATAAGCTTACACACCACCAAGATAACATGACTAATACCGGAGCACTCGCCGAATGGGCAATGCCCGAGTGCGAGTATAATAAGCTTACACACCACCAAGATAACATGACTAATACCGGAGCAGTCGCCGAATGGGCAAGGCCCGCGTGCGAGTATAATAAGCTTACACACCACCAAGATAACATGACTAATACTCATATCGGAGCACTCGCCGAATGGGCAATGCCCGAGTGCGAGTATAATAAGCTTACACACCACCAAGATAACATGACTAATACTCATATCTGAGCACTCGCCGAATGGGCAAGGCCCGAGTGCGAGTATAATAACCTTACACACCACCAAGATAACATGACTAATACTCATACCGGAGCACTCGCCGAATGGGCAATGCCCGAGTGCGAGTATAATAAGCTTATACACCACCAAGATAACATGACTAATACTCATATCGGAGCACTCGCCGAATGGGTAATGCCCGAGTGCGAGTATAATAAGCTTACACACCACCAAGATAACATGACTAATACCGGTGCACTCGCCGAATGGGCAAGGCCCGAGTGCGAGTATAATAAGCTTACACACCACCAAGATAACATGACTAATACTCATATCGGAGCACTCGCCGAATGGGCAAGGCCCGAGTGCGAGTATAATAAGCTTACACACCACCAAGATAACATGACTAATACTCATATCGGAGCACTCGCCGAATGGGCAATGCCCGAGTGCGAGCATAATAAGCTTACACACCACCAAGATAACATGACTAATACCGGAGCACTCGCCGAATGGGCAATGCCCGAGTGCGAGTATAATAACCTTACACACCACCAAGATAACATGACTAATACTCATACCGGAGCACTCGCCGAATGGGCAATGCCCGAGTGCGAGTATAATAAGCTTACACACCACCAAGATAACATGACTAATACTCATATCGGAGCACTCGCCGAATGGGCAAGGCCCGAGTGCGAGTATAATAAGCTTACACACCACCAAGATAACATGACTAATACTCATACCGGAGCACTCGCCGAATGGGCAATGCCCGAGTGCGAGTATAATAAGCTTACACACCACCAAGATAACATGACTAATACTCATATCGGAGCACTCGCCGAATGGGCAATGCCCGAGTGCGAGTATAATAAGCTTACACACCACCAAGATAACATGACTAATACTCATATCGGAGCACTCGCCGAATGGGCAATGCCCGAGTGCGAGTATAATAAGCTTACACACCACCAAGATAACATGACTAATACTCATATCGGAGCACTCGCCGAATGGGCAATGCCCGAGTGCGAGTATAATAAGCTTACACACCACCAAGATAACATGACTTATACTCATATCGGAGCACTCGCCGAATGGGCAATGCCCGAGTGCGAGTATAATAAGCTTACACACCACCAAGATAACATGACTAATACTCATATCGGAGCACTCGCCGAATGGGCAATGCCCGAGTGCGAGCATAATAAGCTTACACACCACCAAGATAACATGACTTATACTCATACCGGAGCACTCGCCGAATGGGCAATGCCCGAGTGCGAGTATAATAAGCTTACACACCACCAAGATAACATGACTAATACTCATATCGGAGCACTCGCCGAATGGGCAATGCCCGAGTGCGAGTATAATAAGCTTACACACCACCAAGATAACATGACTTATACTGATATCGGAGTACTCGCCGAATGGGCAATGCCCGAGTGCGAGTATAATAAGCTTACACACCACCAAGATAACATGACTAATACTCATATCGGAGCACTCGCCGAATGGGCAATGCCCGAGTGCGAGCATAATAAGCTTACACACCACCAAGATAACATGACTTATACTCATACCGGAGCACTCGCCGAATGGGCAATGCCCGAGTGCGAGTATAATAAGCTTACACACCACCAAGATAACATGACTCATACTCATATCGGAGCACTCGCCGAATGGGCAATGCCCGAGTGCGAGTATAATAAGCTTACACACCACCAAGATAACATGACTCATACTCATATCGGAGCACTCGCCGAATGGGCAATGCCCGAGTGCGAGTATAATAAGCTTACACACCACCAAGATAACATGACTAATACTCATATCGGAGCACTCGCCGAATGGGCAATGCCCGAGTGCGAGTATAATAAGCTTACACACCACCAAGATAACATGACTAATACTCATATCGGAGCACTCGCCGAATGGGCAATGCCCGAGTGCGAGTATAATAAGCTTACACACCACCAAGATAACATGACTAATACTCATATCAGAGCACTCGCCGAATGGGCAATGCCCGAGTGCGAGTATAATAAGCTTACACACCACCAAGATAACATGACTTATACTCATATCGGAGCACTCGCCGAATGGGCAATGCCCGAGTGCGAGTATAATAAGCTTACACACCACCAAGATAACATGACTAATACTCATATCGGAGCACTCGCCGAATGGGCAATGCCCGAGTGCGAGTATAATAAGCTTACACACCACCAAGATAACATGACTAATACTCATACCGGAGCACTCGCCGAATGGGCAATGCCCGAGTGCGAGTATAATAAGCTTACACACCACTAAGATAACATGACTAATACTCATACCGGAGCACTCGCCGAATGGGCAATGCCCGAGTGCGAGCATAATAAGCTTACACACCACCAAGATAACCTATGGACTACTTTTACAAGTTCTTTACATTTGGCTTAAGGACTGCTAACTATCACAGCGAATAAATTTTAAAAAAAACCTTGTTGGGCCATATCGTTAAGGTTTTGCCCATCTCCAGCATATGCGACGAAGTAGAATAATTAATGCAATGAATATGGCGGCTTGTTAATAAATATTGTTAAACGACCCGTCGGATTCTCATTCTAGCAAATATTCACAATTTTTACCGGTCCATGTGGTGCTGTCTGAGAAGCGTTTTTGAATCATTTTGAGGACGAATTTCCCGTTCAAGAGAAGATCTCAGACTCTCACTGATACCTTAATTCCTGATCAGTTGAGATATCCGAAATACCTGGTTAGTTATTAATCACAACAATGCTTACAAATACGACGCCAGTTTTCTTACCATTGATACACTATAAAAAAAAACTATATTGATTTTCAACAGCTACTTGATATGTTTCTTTAAAATAAATCAACAATGTAGTGGGAAGGTGTCCAGGAAATGGGTTAAAAGTCAATCAGTACTCCGGACGCGCCGACAAACCAAGATGATATCAGGGCTGGTATTTAATATTCGTCTTAATTGGATCTAAGAACGATGTACCAAGTCGGGTACTTGTTATTTATAACTGACCAATAGAGAGAATGAAGTCAATGATGTATGGCCATAAGATTAACTTAATTTGGATATTGAATACCACCCCAGGACTTAACAAAGATGATGGTTAGATAATACAACGAAAACTGCAGAGACTAACAAAGCAGTCGTAAATTCAAATATAAGCCATGTTAAGGGTCATAAAGCAAGGGCCCAACCGACAATGAACTAGAGACACAAGCGTATAAACACAACACACACAAATACAAACACCACAGACAGACCGCACACGCATCAAAATAGCTTTGCCGACAAATAATGAGATAACCGCCTTGGAACGGTCAGTGAAACGCGAATTCACTGGAATCTTCATAACTAAAGTTAAACAAATGATATTTCAAACTCAAGAGCTTTGATGTTGAACTATAGTTTAACTAAATTTGTATAAAGATCATGGACAACACCAACAAAACAACACCAGGTATTTCAGCAATCGTATTGTAAATAAGATATATTTTTCATCCCAAGAAATATGTCCTATAACGGTGCTTACGGTTCCATATAAGTTGTCTGGCTTAAAATCACGATAAATTATCTGAACCCCAAATTAGATTAAGAGACATCGTAATGTGCTAACTGATATACATTTGTCTGGTCGGAGGAAAATGGATTTTGTGGTTTGTTGGGTATAGAATTCCTTTATCAGTTTACTAGTAGTTCTGTTTATATTCTAAAGTACAACAAAAAATATGTGTTACCGCCTTGCCTACCTTTCCTTTTGAATCCGAACCCTTTTTGTTACTGCCAAAAGAAAATCATATTGACCGTTATTATTTTGGATTGCTTTTCGATAGTTTGGACAGGAAAACGCGTTAATGTACCCAGACAAGTTTGCAGTTTGCATTTCTGTTCTCAATTTCAACTCGGACACGAAAGTGTTTTTTTTTGCACTCCTTTATGGAAAAAAAGCTTCTTTGTTGTATGTTTTAGATGTAATATGATTTCCTACTCTTCCCATAAAATCCTTTCAAAAAGTTTAAAACAGCATAGGGATACTTAATTTGCATCCAAAATTCACATCAATGTATATTGGACACCTTATGTAAGACACTAAAAGCATATAACCGCTTGTATTCCTTTTGGCGAGAAATAATTAGTGTGCATACATAAATCTTACGTTTGGCTTTTACATATTCATCACGCACAAAAACAATATCAATCAAGTTATCTAGGTAATTATAATAAATGTTATGGTTGAAGATCGTTGTGCGGAACTTTATCTAGTCCCAGAATACATTGTATGGTAATATTCATAATATTTAGTGTTCCTTTATGTTCAATGATACCTTTTATCGCATATTTAAAGAAACGTGATGGCTCTTACACCGGCAAATATATTATTTCCTTAAAACAAGCCTAGAACTGTCAATACGAGCTAGTATGGGGCCGATAATACATCACTTTTTCATGATTTAAAGAATATTTTGTCGCTGTCTCAGCTGAGTTTACCCGTTTAAAAATAGCGCATAACGGTTTCCCAGTGTTATAGTGTGTGTAAATTAAGATTTGAGAGTCACGTGATTAGTTCAAATATATATATATCGACGCCATCTTTAAATTAACCTGTATTTATATGGTAGACAAACCTATTTAGTAGATTTCGAATTGGAAAAATACAAGAAAACTGCGAAAGATACATGTGTCTTTAGCGATGTGATACATAACAATATAAATTTAATGTAAGTTTCTGACGATTTTCTTTTTTATTGCATTTGTATCATCTGGTGCCTAGTCCCTTTAAATAGTCAATTTAAAATGAAAACTAGTATTATTTTAATTGAATGAAAGGCGAAAACGTCTCACTGATAACACTGGTAAAGACAAAACGCGGTGATAAATGGTGTAAGTTTTTTTTGTTTTATGCAAAATATAACGAGCTAGTGTAGTCGTGCCAGAAAAGAGACAGGCATATCCGAGCAGATATACTATTGTAATGGACGATACAATTATTGATGATGTGGACACTTCACAATTACCAATCATGTCCATGGTATGTACTTCTGATTACTCCATTGAAAGTTTTAACAAACAGTTAATATACACGCATAGTCACATGTGTATTGTAAAGTTGTATTGCGTAGGTGTAGAACTTTATTAAATAACTGCATTACCCTATTCTCAAATACAATCTGGACATGAGGATGAAAGTGTATGAAATTACAGACGAACGTGGGTAATCACTTTGCGACAATCTTATTGTCAAGTTTGTTTTGTGATAAACGTGTACCATCTGCACAAGCAATATGGATGGATCAATACGTCGGGCGATTGTTCAGGTATTGCATTGATTACAATCATAGACAGAACATTTTCAAATCCAGATATTGTAAACCAAAATATAGAATATTGACAATATGTAACAATAAAAATGTCTGCAATTTTTGTTAATGAAACATAATTGTTATCTTTTAAAATTAAATGTTAACATGTTTGAAACACAGAAATGAGCTTTGCATAAAATGACTTTGTAATAAGCGCATTTGTAATGTGCATATAAATATAAATTATTTGTTATTCGTATTTAATGGCATTCATATGCATAGCGAATCAGCTGACAACAACGGCTAATGAAGCTTCAATTCAGATGAGGAATCGTTTGTGAATTTTAACTGCCTAATTCTATGTCATCATCAAAGAAATACAGTCGGGGATTATAATGTTCCAGCCAAAGACTCTCAGCCCGTAACACTCAACACAGCTATCACTGAAGGTCGGAATGTGTGCACTGTCCTAGCATTAACTGTTCAGAGATATATAAATGAAATTCCATTTTGTCAAAATTACAAGATGCAAACGAGTCAAAACCGTCAATATTCCAAATGAAATGCACTCGCATGACAGCAATGCCAAAAGGTCAATGATGTCAACTGAACCAGTCCAAGATCCAAATACACCCGTAAACCAGCAACACTTGAATATCAATGGTGCAAACTAAACCAGCCCAAGATTCAAATGCACCCGTAAACCAGAAACACTTGAATGTCAATGGTGCAAACTAAACCAGTCCAAAATCCAAATAAACCCGAAACCAAGCCAGCAACACTTGAATGCTAGTGGTGTCAACTAAACCAGCATCAGAGGAATGTATTCTGTTTTTTTCTTGCAGTAAACCGTTAATGGACTTCAAATGCAATTTTTTCATGATTATACAGTTTATCCATTCTCGATTGATTAAAAGCATCTGCAAATAATTCGTGTGTTACTTTTTTGCATGGATTAATTTCACTTAGTACTACCGGTATTTGCTTTCGTTCAACAAGATCATTGCAATCTTCTTTCGATACAATGAACGGATTTCTAAAATTCCATCTGTGTGTTTAATTTACATCAAGCTCTTGTGGAATCAATCCCAATTTGATAAAACATCCCATCCGAAATTCGCTTCGGACGAAAATGCTTCTAGGTCTATAAACATTGTCGCCCTGTATGCATTATATATCGTCTACTCTTTCTTGAAGTGTTTGTCGCGCAGTGATATCGTTATATTCTATCATACTGCGTAACCTCTCCATCATCGTATGTCTCTGTGCTCTATCGCTTGATACAGAGTCTTTGGCACTCAAAACAAACTTGCGTCCTAAAGCAACAATTTATATTGAGGCCATAAAAATGCAAGTTTTATCTTATTTTAAACATACACAGTTGAAACTAAACTCAAGGACTATCACGGAAGTTTATTTGTTGAATAGAAACTGAGAATAGTTTATGCCTTCGAATAAAACGCTGCTTGGACCATACTGCCCAACTTCTGCTTGTCATCACCGTATGCAACAAAGAAGAACAATTAACTAGGATGACTGAGTTCATTAATACCTATGCGAAGCTAATACGACACGTCGGATTCTTATTCAGACAATCCGTTAAATATTCACAACGATTATCTAAATACTACTTATAAATGCTGCCTAAGAGACGTGTTTCATTCATATGCATAGATGAACAGCAGTAAAGACTTGAGCTAACAACAGAAAAGTAGCATAGATAAACAAGAACATCAAACGCGCAATGCATGCGTTGCTTAACCACTTATTCTTATTAACCACCGTCTTAATATAAATGTACACCTAGCTGAACAGACAGACAAAATGGTGATATATTAATCGACGTACATATATAAATTGATTTTACCTTCGTTTAAACATTGCACAATATTTCAGAAAGTTTTCAGGTATACCAGTGTACTGTATACCATGAACAGATATAAACAAATATCTATTATTATGACATTTAGAAGTACATGGCAGTCATCTTTTACACATCGAATATCAAATTTAACAAAACAATATCCATATGTTCGATCCTTTCTTCGAATTCCTTAATGTCGACCAGTTTGAAGAAACTATCAGTAATGAATTTCTGGCAACAAAAGGCAAATTGATACATAAGTACTGTCCTGAATTTAACATGATCATGTTGATTAAGTGTCACAGTCATTGTTTATGGACATCGTTAGGTAATTGATATTTAGTCGGTTAGTTAGTTTTTACGTTTCAAGAGACCATTATCCTGTATGGTTCGGAGGATTGATTGCATCCCAACGCTATCGAAACTTAAAGTTGGCCTCTGACAGTTGAAGTAATGTCGTAAGCCAAATTAGTATGTATTATTTCAGTAAAATGGATCAGAGAGGCTCGTCTGTCAAGGTAATAGTGTTTCTGTAGGGCCTTACGGATGCCTTTTTCCAGCCGGAAAGTTTTCCCAGCTTTCGCTGCTAGACCTAGTGGACGCCAGTTTACATGAACAATACCTAATAAATATTTGGAATCCAGATATCGGCAACGTCTTTGTTTGACCAATGTTTATTGTTCTTTTTACCAGGATCTTGAATATATTTTATACTATGGTGCTTGTATTGTAACATTATGTGTCCCTAGTTTGGTGTTTGTTAGGCATTTAGTTATGTTCCTTTCCACAGGACCTTGGTTATATCGTTTATTGTGGGGCTCGTTCTGCAGCAGATATGTTCCTTTCCACAAAAACTTGGTTACATCGTATATTTTTTGGGCTCGTTTTGTCTCTTGTTTGGTGTTTGTTTGACCTTGATGCGTGTACCTTTAAAGAAATTTTGCCAGGAATTGCCCCTGTAGTTTCCTTGTTTTATAAATATGCCTCTTTATTTTCGTCGAAAGCAACAAAACGAAATGAAGTAATTATATTAACATTGTAAGTGTGTGACTTAAACCCATCGGCGTAAATTTACAAGGATGTTTCGTATCGTTACTATTTGCTATTATATTATACTAACTTAATACAGTTACTGTATTATACATACACTTATATCACAACATCACCAATAATAATGGGCTTATCAACTAAACCATTTTTTTCAAACAAAAAAATGAAAAGGACTGTCGACCTAACAACTGATTTCTTTATAGTGATGTTACATTAAAGATTCACTGAACTTTATATTAAACGCAAAAGTTTTGCACAATGTTTCAATGACAATTGTTAACCCATTCGAACATTCATTGTAGCAAGTTTTGTACGGAATAGCTTGACTAGAAGTATTATTGCAGGCACAAACCCTCCGTAAGTTTTTGCTCTTGAATCAAGACGACTATCCTTAACAAATGTATTAAGACACTAAATGCCCTTTAGCAAGTGTTTACTTTCGTGAGAAATAATTAGTGTGCATACATTAGGAAATACCTAAATCTTACGTCTGGTATTTGCCTTTACGAGATTGCATTGATCACGCACAATAAAGAAAAGAATAATCAAGTGTTCGGTGTAATTTTGATACATGGAATGGTGGTGGGGTCGTTCTTCGAAACGATATTCTGTTCCATGAAATATGTTTATGATAATCATTACACAAAGAAATCCTTTAATTTTCTTGAAAACGTTTTACGCTTATTTCAGGAATTATTATAGAATAAGTAATAATGGTTTTTGAATTAAACGAAGGGACAAAATGCCACTTTCATAATACTGGTCAAGTCAAATTCGTGTTTTTTATTATTTGCATATTTTTTAAACAAATATTGATTTTGTTCCCAAGATCTAGAAGTATTATACAAAAAAACTAGTTTACTCTTCAAAGAAAAGAGACGGGCATATCCGAAAAAAATAATGTAAGATAAATCATCACAAAATATAAGCATTAGACAATTACTAGTCCTTTCCATTTTATGATCGTCTAGACGTAGTTGATTTCGCAATCAATATGCAAGCAAAGTAAATCATAAAGTAGTCACCGAAGACTAGGTCGACGTCACTGTGTTGTTTTACTGCTCTTTGAATATATATGTATGAGTAGAACTGTATAAAATAACGAAGCCTAAAGTCAAAAGGAAGTGCATGTAAAATGCTATTACTGTAGTGTTACTGCCTTAGAGCTGCTCGAATGTCATCTGCAACCGTACCTGTGAAAAGAACAATAGTCTGGGATTATCATGCTCCAGTCCTAGACATTCTGCCCGAAACTCGAAGTTTACGCACTCAAAACAACTGTCCTTGATCACCATAATCCGTGTCCTGACTTTTATTGTTCCAAGATATTTATAAGTGCATATCAAACTTGTCAAGTTTCAAACGAGCTTAAAACCTACCCAAGATCCAAATACCTCGGTAAACCAACAATGCAAGCATATCAGTGATGTCTGTCCTTGATCTGCAAGTTAACTTCAGTGGAATCAATGTGCAATTCTTGATTTCCCTAAATCAGTTTATCTAAGGCAATTAAGCCTTATGGCAGCAAATCTACAAGAAAATCTGATTCACATAAGCAATACTCTAGATATGAAAACAGCAGTTCGGTCCGGTGCCCATATCAGTGTTCTCTCGGCTTAAAGTACATACTCCTTTTTTGGAAGTAGAGTTTAATGGATTTACTTTCAATTCATTTGTGTTGCATTGTTTTAGCAATTGTATAAGGGTATAATTCCTAGTTTATTTCTCTGTCTTAGGACAATTCGTTTTACGTATGTTTAATGATGTGACTTCGATCAAGTATGTGATGCTCTTTTGATAATGGAATCTGGTGAAAACTATGTTCCAAAAACCATATTCGGTTTATTTTGTCGTCTGCTATATATAAATCTGCATCATGAAAAGATTGCTGCTCATCGATCTTGTTATTTCATATCTTACTAAACATATTTTCTGCGTCTTCTTTTCACTACCTCATTTCTGTAAGATAAAACCTCTCGAGTGGGCGACGGATTCTTGGCATCCTAAATAAAACCTAAAAGTCCCGATGCACTGATATATTACGACCACAAAATTAATTACTTTTTTTTCTTGTTTGAAGCATCCGCGGTGGATACAATTCAATACGCCGAAAACTATCGCAGTTATTAATGTGTTTGTCATATGCCTAGAGCTATTGAGTTCCCCGATAAAACGTTGCATTGCTCATATTGTTTGAGATTTGCTTGCCGGCAGCGTATGGAACAAAGCAGAATAATATACAATATATTTGACGATTTCTTTTATTAATTGCCTTGCTGAATAAATACGATCTCATAGAATATTCACATCTTTTATGTGATGCTGTCTGAGTAACGGCTGTAGACCGTATGTGACGATGATTAAGTGTGGACTTCCATGGCAGAGGATCAAAATCATCAGGAGAATAATGTTTCACTTCTTGCCCTTCTTTTGCAAAAAAAACAACAACAACATAGCAACCAACTGTATGCAACTTTAACAAATTGTTTATAAAAAAGTTTATAGTTAGGCTATTTTTCACATTTAAATGATTTGAACGGTCAACAGTAATTGTTGGATAAATATCGATAATCTATAAACATTTTATCTAACTTTAAACAAAAACTTGAAATCAAACAGTCGTATATTGTCCAAGAAGCGATTGTGCAAGATTTGTAAAATCGCGGACACGCGTTCATACAACATGAAAGCACAACTAGGAATCAGTTTTTAGATAAAATTGTTCACCAACTTTTTCACAAAATGTCATTATGGCAATATGATCCAAATTTATTGATTAAGGTAACAGCTTGATGTCATAAATTTCATAACCATAACATACATGAGATTTCACAAAAGCCTATCAAGAAGATGACCAACCAGATGGAAGCTATTACCACAATATTTGGCGAAAAACGTATGTCGTTTATTACAGGTTCATCAGATATTTACTTAAAGAATGAAAACGTCCATTACGGTGAGCATACCAACCATAATGAACAAGCACAACGTTTGCCGATATATAACCGATATACAGTCATTCTCAAATGTATTAAAATGTTGTCTGGGCGTTATGTAACGATACTTATATATATTAGAATGTTGTATTGTTGTTATGTGACAAATATTTAATTCTATGTTACATGTCCTTAATTTAACCTGCCATGAAGCTACCTGTCTGTTATGTAAGCCAGTCATGATGAAGGGTAATATAAGGCTTACTTTTAATGAAAATAGTCTTGAATCAATACCGTGCTATTAAAGTATCCGATGCGCAATTAATGTTCAATGTCGCTGCATGGTGCTCACATGTAATTGGTGAATCATTTGAAAGTGTTCTATTACTCATAAAAATAAAAACATAATGATTAAGTGATAGCAGATTGTATTTTCGTTCACTATTGCAAATAAAATTGGACAAGACACGCCTTTTTGCACTCTGTCAAGGTAAAAAGCCCCTCTTTAATACTTTGTCGATATAATATTAATATATGTTTCCTCAACTCTACTCGTATAACCCTTATTAATGCTATTAAACTTCCACATGTTTCCTTCGGCGTGAAATAATAGTTGTGCATGCTTCAGAAAATACCTAAATCTTACGTATTTCACTATAGGGCTGCCAAATCACACTGAAGCCTTAAGTGAGCAAAAGAAGTGGTAAGTGTAACTTCTTAAGAACGCTCGTTATCAAAGCAATAACTGAGGAAAAAAGAACAGCCCGGAATTTCACTGTTCAAGATCGGGACTCTCAGCCAGTAACTGACGCTCTCAATACAGCTGTATGCTCCGTCCTTAACTGTTCCAAGATATTTTTATTCAGTATTCAGTTTGTCAAAGTTCCAACATCCAAATGCAACCACAAAACAACAATGCCAGAATGCTAATGGTGTCAACTAAACCAGTCCAAGATCCAAATGCAACCGAACACCAGCAACGCTTGAATGGTGATAGTACCAACTTAACCAGTCCAAGATCCAAATGCACCCGTAAACCAGCAGCACTGGAATGACAATGTAGTCAACTAAACCATTCATATATCAAAATGCACCCGTAACCAAGCCAACAACACTTGAACGTCAATGGTGTCAACTGAACTAGTCCAAGTTGAAGATCCAATTACAACGTTTACTCACAAGCACGTAAATGACAATTGTGTTACCTAAACCAGTCAAGATCTAAAATGCACCCGTAACCCAGAAACACTTGAATGAAAATGGTGTCAAGCAAACAAGTCCAAGAACCAAATTAAAAGGTAACTCACCAAGCACCACTCGAATTCCAAGTGTGTCAACTAAACCTGGCGAATGCAATGTATCCATATTATGTTCCCAAGCAAAATCGGTAACCCCATAATTTGATGGCAAAGTTTTCCCGATTTAAAGCACCTACAAATATCATGATATGTTACTTATCTTTGCATGGATTTATTTAAATTGGTACTACCGGTATTTGCTTTTTTTCAACAAGTTCATTGCAATCTATTTCGGAACCAAGCATCGAATAAGTAAAATTTCATATGTGTATTTAATTTCTGTCGTTGATGCTCTTGTGGCTGTTGTTTCAAACCCAGTTTGAAAGGCATTCAATTTGACATTCGATTCGGATGAAAAAAGTCCGAGGTCTATTTAATTTTAGCCCTCTGATAGAAATATAGTACATGTCGTCTACTGTCTCGCACATTGATCTCGATGTTGTCTAACCTACAGCGTATCCTCTCCATCGTCTTATGTCTCTGACAGATTTCTCTGGAGACAAATTCGTTGCCACTCAAAACAGACTTGTGTCCCCAAGCAATAGTTTATATTGCGACCAGAATAAAAGCACTATTTTTTCTTGTTTTATGTATCCATAATTGAAACTTAACTCAAGGACTACTTACTTTCGAGGCTTCATTTTTATTCGTGACATACTCATTGAATATCATTGAATTTCCTGCTTGGATAATATAGTTCAAGTTATGCTTGACGCCAGCAAAAGGCAGAATAATGAATACCAATAACAGTTATTGTATTTTTATTTATGCACACAAATTTATCAGTAAAAACCACTATTTAAAATCACTATTATTCGTACATATGCCAGTTGGTTATCCGACCATTTTCAGTTGATTATTCGCGAATATCAAAGTATCAACCAGTTACTAGGTCAGATTATACCTTGTTCTCTAGTCTAAAAATTGTAATGTAAATAAAGATCATGCCTTTTTTTAATGTACACATACGTGTCTTCGTTAAACGCACTGTTTTATTTCACTGTTTTTCGTGCATTCGCCAGATGGTTATTCGCGAATATCCAACTACCTGACAGTTAGTAGTTGGGGATTCAGATTTTGTTTATCAGCCATTATCGGGCACTTTGGGTGGATATACTACTTAATTAAGACTCAGAGCTGGCGTTAAATCCCAACGTGAGATATCATTTTTAAACATATAAGACAGTTATATACAGGTGAAAAGATAAGAAATACTTCACGTATTTAAAATTCAGCTGGAAAAGAAGTTGGATCCTCAATACTGAAAACATTAAAGTGACACTCTTATTCAAAATCAAAAACTGACTGATAAACCTTTAACCACTTATTATAATGCATGTATGGAAAATATTAATAACCGATAACAAGATTGCAACCGTGTATTTAATAGCAGAAAACGCAAAAAAATCAAATGATTGGTGAATGCTTAAATATTTACTGTGGTGTTCTATGGTTTTATAAGGTAGAAATACCGTGTTTTATGCTCATTTCTTTCAAATCAAACTCGGTATCCTTCATAATAACCATTGTTTTCCACTAGCGGATCCAGGGGGGGCGCACCCGGCGCACGCCCCCCCCCCCCTAAAATTCCCGGAGCTTACATGTTCTTTGGTATGGAAACAATAAAATATACTATATTTTCCTATTTTTTCTTCGCTCGCTTCGCTCGCGTATCTTTATACAACATTGCCTTTTGAGATGTACTCGTACACAACACAGAGTACACGCAATTTAAACGTTCCCGCCTTCCCTTACTGTAATAATTCGGCACTATATAACATGATCATGTTGATGCGCCGTGAAACCCATACAAACAAACACATCAGTCAATTAATTTCCTTTGGGTACATTTATGCGACAACAAATATGGCTGCGCCGTCAAGTCCCAAACGCCCCAAGAAACAGAAGAGTTTGCACAGTTTCTTTAGCAACAAAGAAAAAGAAAGAAGGTAAGCAATTTTAACAATTATACATGTATCTTCCCTCGTTTTTCCCGCTTAACGAAAATATACAAATTATATAAGCCACTTAGTCGTCTTAATAGAAACCTTGTTATGATATTAGAACTATAGGTATGCCCCTGGATCTGCTAGTGCAACCTTTAGAGTGATTAAAAGTTACGCCCCCCCTAACCCAAAATCCTGGTGCCGCCCCTGTTTTCGACATTTATTCATCCTTTTTGGTATTTTAAAACAATATTTTTAATTGTGGTAAATCTTATCTGGGAGTAAGAGTGCATCTTTAAACAAATAGTACTTCCTACTGAAACTCTACAATATTGAAGCATACTGGAGCTGTATTTGTCTTCAGATCGTAAGCTTCTTTTAATTAAACCATCGTGTGGTTCAGCAATCTAATTGTAAATCGGATGTTTCTTTATCCCAAGACATTTTCTTAACCGATGTTTCACTTCCATGTAAGTAGCTAGGCTTAAATAACGATAATTGATCTGAATCCCACATTTCGAAAAGTTATTGAATAAGGATATCGTAATGCATTATCTGTCGGCATGGAGAAAATGGGGTTTTAGGTCCTAAAAGTTCTTTCTCAATATATTATTGCAGACCTGTCTTATTCAAATGGTAGTTTGCATCCAACTATGCTATGGAAAGGTAAAATTGGTTTCTAATACTTATGCTTGGTGTTTGTTTGGCATCGATCCATGTGACTTTTATCAGGATTTTGGTTACATTCTATGCTATGGGACTTGTATTGTAGCTTTGTGTCGCTTGTTACTGTGTGTTAGGCCTCGATCCTTGTTCCTTTAAACACGATTGTGATTAATTCATCGGATACTGGATTTGCCCTTGTAGTTTCCTTTGTTTGTTTATCATTCCTATTTCTTTTCTTCGAAAGAAATGATACGAAATGAAGTACATATGTTAAAATTATAATGGGTTGACCTAAACACGGGTTTATACATGTCCATTGCGTTATGTTACATCTGACAAGGCATGTTGTCATCGGCGTAAGTTTCGTTACTCTTTGCTTACATGTTGTTGTTGTTTTTTTCAATATACACTTTATACAGTTAATGCATCATACATAAACTCATATAAAAAATCACCAAAAATGTTGGGTTTATCAACTTGGATTTTGAACCTAAACCAAATCCATTTTTTTCTAAAAAACAAAACGATAAGGACTGTATACAACACGCAACAGTTGTAAGCTAAATCGGACGTTCAATGTACGAACTTTTGTTAGAATCATGACTACAACCATGGTTTGTATACGACTATACTATTATGAAATTAGCTTGACTTGAAGGAGTACTACAGCCAAGTTTTGTACGAGTATCCTTTTATGGAATTATTAAGACAAGGCGCATTACTACAACTATGTTTTGTATACGAGTATACTATTATGAAATTAGCTCGACAAGCAACAGTTCTACTGACATGGATTGTACGAGTATCCTTTTATTGAATTCTTAAGACAATAAGCATTACTACAACCACGTTTTGTATACGAGTATACTATTATGGAATAAGCTAGACTAGAAACAGTACTACAGCCATTTTTGTACGGAAATACTATTATGGAATAAGCTAGACTAGAAACAGTACAGCTAAAAACCTTCCGTAAGTTTTTGCTCTTAAATCAAGACGACTATTTTTAAAAATGTTTTAAAGACACTAAATGACCTTCTTCATGTTTTTCGTTAAAGAGAATTATTAGTGTGCATACATCAGGAAATACCTAAATCATACGTCTGGCATTTGCCCTAAAGAGATTGCATTGATCACGCAGAACAAGGAAAAAAATATTCAACTATTTTACGCACAACAATGAAAAGAATATTCAACTATTTTACGCACAACAAGGAAATGAATATTCAACTATTTTACGCACAACAAGGAAAAGAATATTCAACTATTTTACGCACAACAAGGAAAAGAATATTCAACTATTTTACGCACAACAAGGAAAAGAATATTCAACTATTTTGTGTAAGTATGATACATGGAATGGTGGTGGGTCGTTCTTCGAAACGATATCCTGTTCCATGAATTATGTTTATGATAATCATTACACGAAGAAATCCTTAAATTTTCTTGATAAAGTTTTACGCGTATTTGAAGAATTATTATAGAATAACTGTAATAAGTAATAATGGTATTTGAGCGAAAGGACAAAACGCAACTTTGATAATACCGGTCAAGTCAAATTGGTGTATTTTTATTAATTGCATAATTATTTAACAAATATTTTTTTTGTTCACAAGATCTAGAAGTACTATACAAAAAACTAGTATACTCTTCAAAAAAAAGAGACGGGCATTTCCGAGAAAAAATAATGTAAGATACAATCATCACAAAATGTAAGCACTAGACAATTACTAGTCCTGTCCATTTTACGATCATCTAGTCTTAGTTGATTTCGCATTCATTATGCAAGCAAAGTAAATCATGAAGTAGTCACAAAGGACTAGGTCGACGACACTGTTTTGTTGTACTGCCCTGGAAATATATATATGTAGGAGTAGAACTGTATAAAATAACTATGCCTGAAGCCAAAACATGAATTGTAAGTACAATGCTAATACTGTTGTGCAACTGCCTTAGAGCTTTTAGTATATCGCCAGCAAAGCCATTCATGTGAAAAGAACAATAGTCTGGGATTATCACGTTCCAGCCCTAGACTTTCAGCCCGAAATTCGTAGTTGATGCACTCGACACATCTTTTCTTTATCGTCATTATACGGGCCCTGCGCTGTCCTTACCTGTTCCGCGATATATATAAGTGAATTACTTTAAAACTTATCAAGTTTCAAACGAGCATAAACAATTAAAGACCCAGATGCATCGTTAAATCATGAATGCAAGTATGCCAATGGTATCTGTCCTTTAATTCCAGTTATGCTTCAATGGTACCCAAATTCAATTCCTAAGTTCCCTAAATAAGTTTATCTTCGGAATATAAGCCAAATGGCAGCAAATCTAAAAATTATACTAACTAAAACATACTCGTTATTTGGAAGTAAAGTTGTATGGAGTTAATTTCAATTCATTTATGTTGCATTGTTTAGCATGTATGTGAGAATATAGTTCATAGTTTGTCCTAGGACAATCTGTTTTGCAATTGTTTAATGTTCTGACTCTGATCCAAGTTTGTGATGCTCTGTTGATGATTGAATCTGATGAAAACTGTGTTCCAAATTATATAATGTTGAATTTGTCGTCTGCTTGATATAAATCTGCATCTGGAAAAGATTGCCGCTCATCGATCTTGTTATTTCATATCCTACTGAATATGTTTTCTGCGTCTTGTATTCATTACCTCATTTCTGTAAGATAAATCTCTCGAGTGAGCGACAGATTATTGGCATCCTAAATAAGCCTTTGTCCCGGTGCACTGATATATTACAACAACAAAATAAATTACTATTTTTTTCTTGTTTGAAGAATCCGCGGTGGAAACAATTCAATACGCCAAAACCTATCGCAGCTATTTATGTGTTTGTCATATGCCTAGAGCTGTCGAGTTTTCCCCCGTTAAAACGTTGCATGGATAATATTGTTTGAGATTTGCTTGCCGGCAGCGTATGGAACAAAGCAGAATAATTAATACAATATATTAGACGATTTCTTTTATTAATAGTCTTGCTGTATAAATACGATCTCATAGAATATTCACATCTTTTATCGTCACATCGTCTAAGTAACGTCTGTGGACCATATGAGACGACGAATTAGTGTGGACTTCCATGGCAGAGGAAGGCAAAACCATCAGGAGAATAACATTTCACTGCTTGCCCTTCTTTTGCAAAAAAACAACAAACAGCAACCAACTGTATGCAGCTTTAATAAAATTTCCAACGTTCATACTAGTTTGCACATTTAAATAAGTTGATCGATCAACAGTAATTGTTGGATAAATATCGATAATCAATAAAAAATATCTTTGACAAAAACTTAAAATTAAAAAGTAGTATATTGTAAATATAAAAGCATACCAAGAAGATGGCCAACCGGATGGAAGCTATTACCACAATATTTGGCAGAACACGTTTGTCGTTTATTACAGGTTTATCAAATATTAACTATCGGAATGAAAAACTCCATTACGGTGATCATATCAAACATAATGAACAAGCACAACGTATGAAATATGCCTGCATGAACTATGCGTTGAAGATCTTTCAAACACGTTCGCATCAGCATAAGTATGGTTATATAATTGAACTAAAGGGACAAGTCAAGTGGCCAAATATTTAAAGGCCTAGCATAAGGAATGCTTGGCATGACAATCCCCTGCTGTGCATCTCCTGCTTATTGCACTAATTTCACAATAGGGGGCAATTTTCTGTTTATTTGTTTATTGGCTCAGGCCCATTTAGGGTCCATTTCCATGATAAAACCTCCAGAACTGCACAGCAGGATATCCGGATCTGAGATCTGATAAGACAATAAGGCAATAAGATTAAGATCAATACACAGAGGTTGTGTACAATACACGGTTTGGGTGGGGGTCACTTATAGATTAAACAAGGCCTTTAACGAAGATCCTGTTTCAAGAGTTAACAGACACTCAGAGACAGACCGCACCCAGTCACAATTTGACATAGACATATAACATATACATAAACATCGTTCACAACAAATGTTAGGGTTACCGCCTTGCAGTGGTCAGCGACACAAGTATTCAGTAAGCTGTTAAACATGTGTATGGGTACTCGACGTCACCATTGTCTCTGCATTTGTAAACTAAAACAGAAAACCCTATCGGAGTCAGCATCAACTTGAACAATAAACAAATTAGGTCAACGAATCTGGATATATAGGAGACATGATCGTCTTGAAAGACGACAGCAGTGTAGATGACCGGTATGATCGATTGCAGCAAGTGACGTTATCGTTATGTAGCCAGCATTTAGAATATTGCATGGAGCGTTATGTAACGATACTTATATATATTAGAATGTTGTATTGCTGTTATGTGACAAATATTCAATTCTATGTTACGTGTCCTTAATTTAACCTGCCATGAAGCTACCTGTCTGTTATGTAAGCCAGTCATGATGATGGGTAATATAAGGCTTATTTTTAAGGAAAATAGTCTTTAATCAATACCGTGCTATTCAAGTATCCGATGCAACTAATGTTCAATGTCGCTGACTGGTGCTCATATGTAATTGGTGAACCATTTGAAAGTGTACTATTACTCATAAAAATGTAAAAATGACTGAAAAAATAATGATTAAGTGATAGCAGATTGTATTTTCGTTCACAATCGCAAATGAAATTGGACAAGAAACGCCTTATTGCACCCTGTCAAGGTAAAAAGGCCCTCAACTCTACTCGTATAACCCTTTTAAATGCTATTAAACTTCCACATGTTTCCTTCGGCGCGAAATAATATGTGTGCATACTTCAGAAAATACCTAAATCTTACGTATTTCACTAGAGGGCTGACACATCACACTGAAGCCTTAAGTAAGCCTAAGAATTGTATGTTAAGTGTAACTTCTTAAACACGCTCATTATCAAAGCAATAACTGAGGAAAAAAGAACGCACGGGATTTCCATGTTCAAAATCGGGACTCTCAGCCAGTAACCGACGCTCTCAACACAGCTGTATGCTCCGCCCTTAACTGTTCCAAGATATTTTTTATTCAGTATTCAGTTTGTCCCAGCATCCAAATGCAACCGCAAATCAAAGAATGCCAATGGTGCCAACTAAACCAGTCAAAGGTCCAAATGCAACTGAACACCTGTAACGCTTGAATGGTGATAGTGCCAACTAAACCAAAAGTGCACCCGGAACCCAGAAACACTTGAATGAAAATGGTGTCAACTAAACAAGTCCAAGATCCAAATTTAAAGGTAATCCAACTAGCAAAACTCGAATTCCAAGGGTGTCAACTAAACCTGACGAATTCAATGTTTCCATATATATTTCCCAGCAAACTTGGTAACCAATGAATTTGATGGCAGTGCTTGCCCGATTTAGAGCACCTACGTATATCTTGATATGTTACTTATTTTTGCATGGATTTATTTCATTTGGTACAAACGGTATTTGTTATTTTTTTCAACAAACTCATTGCAATCTATTTCGAAACCAAACATCGAATAAGTAAAATTCCATATGCGTATTTAATATCTGTCGTTGATGTACTTGTGGCTGTTGTTTAAAACCCAGTTTGAAAGACATTCAATCTGACATTCAATTCGGATGAAAAAGTCCGAGGTCTATTTGAATTGTCGACCTCTGCTAGAAATACATTATATGTCGTCTACTGTACTGCGCATTGATCTAGTTATTGTCTATCCTACTGCGAATCCTCTCCATCATTTTATGTCTTTAACAGATTTCCCTCGAGACAGATTCTTTGCCACTCAAAACAGACTTGTGTCCCCAAGCAATAGTTTATACTATGACCAGAATAGAAGCCTTTTTTCTTGTTTTAATCATCCATAATTGAAACTAAACTCAAGAACTACTTACTATCGAGGTTTTATTTTTATTCGTGACATACACACTGAAAATCATTGAATTTCCTCCGACAAAACGCTGCTTGGATAATATTGTTCAAGTTATGCTTGACGCCAGCGTATGCAAAAGGCAGAATAATGAATAACACATATAAAAGGCTGTGTTTTTTTAAATATTATTGCGAAGCAAGTACGACACGTCGAATTCTCAATCTGGCAGTCCTTTAAGTATTCATTCATACAATCATTGTTTAAACACAGTTGGTAGTTGGTGATTCAGATTTTGTCGTGTTTAATGGTTAACATGTACACATGAACAGAAATACAACAGTTATTGTATTTTATTTATGTACACAAATGTATCCTTGTAAAAATCACTATTTTTCTTACATGATCCAGTTGGTTATCCGACCATTTTCAGGTGGTTATTCGCGAATAGCCAACTACCAACCAGTTAGTAGTTCAGATTATATCTTGTTCTCTAGTCTAAAAATGTTAATGTAAATAAATAGCATGCCTTTTTTAATGTACACATACGTGTCTTCGTTAAACACAGTGTTTTATTTCACTGTTTTTCGTACATTCGCCACACGGGTATTCGCGAATATCCAACCACCTGGCAGTTGGTAGCTTGTGATTCAGATTTTGTTTATCAGCCATTATCAGGCACTTTCGGAGGATACACTACTTAATTAAGACTCAGAACTGGGGCCATATTACAGAAGCATCTTAAGTTGAAATTTTACCTTTTCGTTATATTAAAGAATTTCCATAACTGGTTTTTTTTCCACTGATAGAAAGTGTTATGTTTATTGTATATTCTGCAAATAAAATAATGAAACTTTAATTTTGAATATGAAAACTCCATTTTAAAGAATTGATTTTACAAAAAAATAAACCATTTTCAATGTTAACACTTAAGGTGGAAATGTGTTAAAACGTTCCTAAGATGCTTCTTTAATAAGGAGCCTGGTGTTAAATACCAACTTGAGATACCATTTCTTTTTAATCATATAAGACAGTAATATACGGGTGAAAATATAAGAAATACTCTGGATTCACATATTTGGAATTTAGCGGGGAAAGAGGTTTGATACTCAATACTGAAAACATTAAACAAATCGTATTTCATACTAAAGCTCTACAATATTAATGTATACAAGAGCTGAATTTGTCTTCAGATCGAAAGCTTTGTTACATTAAACCATCATGTGATTCAGCAATCTAATTGTAAATAGGATGGTTTCTTCCTCCCGAGACATTTTCTTATCCGATGTTTTAGTTCAATGTAAGACGCTAGGCTTAAATAACGGAAATTGATCTGAGCCCAAAATTCGAAAAGTCATTGTATAAGGACGTCGTAATGTAGTTATCGATGAATTATCTGTCGGCATGGAGAAAAATGGGTTGTGTTTTTTAGGTTCTAAAATTTCTTTCTCAATATATTCTTGCAGACCTGTATTTTTCAAAGGGTGGTTTACATCCAACTATGCCATGCTGTTTGTTTGGGCTCGATCCATGTGACCTTTATCAGGATTTTGGTTACATTTTATGCTATGGGACTGGTATTGTAGTTTTGTGTCTCTTGTTGGTGTTTGTTTGGCCTCGATCCTTTTACATTTAAACACGATTGTGATTAAATCATCGGATACTGGATTTGCCCTTGTAGTTTCCTTTGTTTGATTATCATTCCTATTTCTTTTCTTCGAAAGCAACGCTACGAAATTAAGTACATATGTTAACACTATAATGGTTTGACATTAACACAGGTGTATACATGTCCATTGCGTTATGTTACAACTGGCAAGGCATGTTGTCGTCGGCGTAAGTTTCGTTACTCTTTGCTTCCATGTTGTTTTTTCAATATAAAGTTTATACAGTTATTGCCTCATACATAAGAAACAAAACGAAAAGAATGCCATCAACAAACCTGATTTCTTTAAGGTAATGCAACACTAAACATTCACTGAACTTAAAGGCCTCGTGTGATGACGTTTGGCATGACAATCCCCTGCTGTGCATCTCCTGCGAATTAAACTGATGTCACAGTAGGGGTCAATTTCCTGGTTATTTGTTTATTGGCTCAGGGCCATTTAGGGTCCATTTCTATCATAAAACCTCCAAAACTGCACAGCAGGATATTCAGATCAGAGATCTGATAAGACAATTAGGCAATTAGATTAAGATAAACACACAAAGGTTGTGTTCAATACACGGTTGTTGTTCTCTGTGTGTGTGTGTGTGTGTGTGTGTGTGTGTGTGCGTGCGTGCGTGCGTGCGTGCGTGCGTGCGTACGAGTGTGTGTGTGTGTGTGTGCGTGTGTGTGTGTGTGTGTGTGTTTATTGTTGTTGTTTTTTGTTGTGGTTGTTTGTTTGTTTTTTCTGGGGGGGGGGGTTCTGGGGGGTTTTTTTGGGGGGGGGGGGGGCACTTTACTTATAGAAGGATTAAACTAGGCCTTTAAAAGTAAAAATAAAGGTTTTGCACAATGTCTCAATAACAGCTGTACGCTAAATCGGACGTTCAATGTACGAACTTTTGTTAAAATCATGACTACAACCATGTCTTGTATACGAAAATACTATTATGAAATTAGCTTAAATAGAAGCAGTTATACAGCCATGGTTTGTACGAGTAGACTTTTATGAAATAAGCTTGACTAGAAGCAGTACTACAGCCATTTTTTGTACGGGAATACTATTATGGAATAAACTAGACTAGAAACAGTACAGCTAAAAACCTTCCGCAAGTGTTTGCTCTTAAATCAAGACGTGTAACCTTAAAAATGTTTTGATGACACTCAATACCCTTCATTGTTTTCTGTTGGCGAGGATAATTAGTGTGCATAAATCAGGAAATACCTAAATCTTGTGTCTGGCATTTGCCCTAAAGAGATTACATTGATCACGCACAATAAAGAAAATAATAAACAAGTATTCTGTGTAAGTATGATACATGGGAAGGTGGTGGGTTATTTTCTGGGAACGATATCCAGTTCCATAATTCATGTGTATGATAATTATATATAAAATTATTTATGTTTGATGGTACAGGTTGACGTGTATTTAATGAATTATTATACAATAAATAGTAATGGTATTTGAATTGAACGAAAGGACAAAATGCCACTTTGATAATACTGGTCACGTCAAATTGGTGTATTTTATTATTGCATAATTATTAAACATTGTTTTAACAAGATCTGGAAGTACTATACAAAAAACTAGTATACTCGTCCAAGAAAAGAGACGGGCATATCCGAAAAAATAATGTAAGATACAATCATCACAAAATGTAAGCACTAGACAATTACTAGTCCTGTCCATTTTACGATCGTCTAGACGTAGTTGATTTTGCATTCAATATGCAGGCAAAGTAAATCATGAAGTAGTCACAGAGGACTAGGTCGACGTCCCTGTGTTGTTGTACAGTCCTGGAAATATATATATGTAGGAGTATAACTGTATAAAATAACGATGCCTGAAGCCAAAAGAGGAATTGTAAGTACAATGCTTATGATGTTGTGCGACTGTCTAAAAACTTTTAGCATATCGCCAGCAAAGCCATACATGTGAAAAGAGCAATAGTCTTGGATTATCATGTTCCAGTCCTAGACTTTCAGCCCGAAGTTCGTAGTTGATGCACTCGACATATCTTTCCTTTATCGTCATTATACGGACCCTGCGCTGTCCTTACCTGTTCCGAGATATTTATAAGTGAATAACTTTAAAACTTATCAAGTTCCAAACGAGCTAAAACAATCCAAGACCCAGATGCATCGTTAAATCATGAATGCAAGTATGTCAATGGTATCTTTCCTTTAATAGTTATGCTTAAATGGTACTCAAATGCAATTCTTAAGTTCCCTAATTAAGTTTATCTTAGGAAAATAAGCCATAATTTTATGACAGCAAATCTATTCAAAACAATCCGATTAACTAAAGCAATATTCTAACACATACTCGTAATTTGGAAGTAAAGTTGTATGCAGTTAATTTCAATTCATTTATGTTGCATTGTTTTAGCATATATGTGTGAATATAGTTCATAGTTTGTCTTAGGACAATCTGTTTTGCAATTGTTTAATGTTCTGACTTTGATCAAAGTTGTGATGCTCTGTTGATGATTGAATCTGATGAAAACTGTGTTCCAAATTATATAATGTTGAATTTGTCGTCTGCTTGATATAAATCTGCATCTGGAAATGTTTGCCGCTCATCGATCTTGTTATTTCATATCATATTGAATATGTTATCTGCGTCTTCTTTTCATTACCTCATTTCTGTAAGATAAATCTCTCGAGTTGGCAACAGGTTCTTGGCATCCTAAATAAAGCCTAGAAGTACCGATGCACTGATATATTACGAGACGACAAAATAAATTACTATTTTTTTCTTGTTTGAAGCATCCGCGGTGGAAACAATTCAATACGCCAAAAACTATCGCAGCTATTATTGTGTTTGTCTATACCTAGAGCTATTGAGTTTCCGTTAAAACGTTGCATGGATTATATTGTTTGAGATTTGCTTGCCGGCAGCGTATGGAACAAAGCAGCATAATTAATACAATATATTAGACGATTGTTTTCATTAATAGCCTTGCTGAATAAATACGACCTCATAGAATATTCACATCTTTTATGTGATGCTGTCTGAGTAACGTCTATGGACCATATGAGACGACGAATAAGTGTGGACTTCCATGGCAGAGGATGGAAACCATCAGGAGAATAACATTTCACTTCTTTTCCTTCTATTGCAAAAAACAACAACAACACAGCAACCAACTGTATGCAACTTTAATAAATTTTCCATAGTTTATACTAGTTTTCACATTTAAATGATTTGATCGGTCAACAACAATTGTTGGATAAATATCGATAATAAATAAACATTTTATCTAACTTTGACAAAAACTTGAAATAAAACACTCGTATATTGAAGATATAAAAACCTATCAAGAAGATGGCCAACCGGATGGAAGCTATTACCACAATATTTGGCGAAACACGTTTGTCGTTTATTACAGGTTTATCAGATATTAACTATAACAATGAAAAAGTCCATTACGGTGAGCTAATGGAACATAATAAACAAGCACGACGTGTGAAATATGCTGACAGTATACCACTACGCTATGTGCATGCTGTCTGCACTCAGCCACAATTCAACATAGACATACAGTCGATCCCCGTTGGCTAGAAGTTCCAGGGACCAGCGAAAATATTTCGAGCCTCGAGGAATTCGAGCTAAGCGGGAATGCTTACCTTTAGTTTTAAGAAATCGGTCTTTAACACCCAATTCGAGCCAAGGAGGAAATCGAGTCAAACGAGTTCTAGCCAACGGGGTACGACTGTATAGCATATACATTGCCATCGTTTACAACAAATGGTAGAGTTACCGCGATGGACTGGTCAGCGACACAATCATTTAGTAAGCTGTTAAACAAGTGTATGGGTTCTCGACGTCACCATTGTCTCCGCATTTGTAAAATAAAACAGAAAACCTTATCATCATTAACTTGAACAAAAAACAAAACAGGCCAATGGATCTTGATATATAGGAGACATGACCGTCTTGAAAGACGACAGCAGTGTAGATGACCGGTATGATCGATTGAAGCAAGTGACGTTATCGTTATGTAGCCAGCATTTAGGATAGTGCATGGAACTTGAAAGATATTGGCGGTTATAATATAACCGATATACAGTCATTCTCAAATGTATTAAAATGTTGTCTGGGCGTTATATAACGATACTTTGGTATTGTAGTTTTGTGTCTCTTGTTGGTGTTTGTTTGGCCTCGATCCTTGTACATTTAAACACGATTGTGATTAAATCATCGGATACTGGATTTGCCCTTGTAGTTTCCTTTGTTTGATTATCATTCCTATTTCTTTTCTTCGAAAGCAACGCTACGAAATTAAGTACATATGTTAACACTATAACGGTTTGACATTAACACAGGTGTATACATGTCCATTGCGTTATGTTACAACTGACAAGGCATGTTGTCGTCGGCGTAAGTTTCGTTACTCTTTGCTTCCATGTTGTTTTTTCAATATAATATATATATATATATTAGAATGTTGTATTGCTGTTATGTGACAAATATTCATTTCTATGTTACATTTTCTTAATTTAACCTGCCATGAAGCTACCTGTCTGTTATGTGAGTTAGTCATGATGAAGGGTAATATAAGGAAAAGAGTCTTGAATCAATACCGTGCTGTTAAAGTATCCGATGCGCAATTAATGTTCAATGTTGTTGCCTGGTGCTCCCATATCATTGGTGAATTATTTGAATATGTACTATTACTCATAAAAAAATGTAAAAATGACTGAAATAAATAATGATTAAGTGATAGCAGATTGTACTTGAGTTCACAGTCGCAAATGAAATTGGACAAGAAACGCCTTTTTTGCACTCTGTCAAGGTAAAAGGGCCCTCAACTCTACTCGTATAACCCTTATAAATGCTATTAAACTTCCACATGTTTCCTTCGGCGCGAAATAATATTTGTGCATGCTCCAGAAAATACCTTAATCTTACGTAGGGCTGACACATCACACTGAAGCCTTAAGTCAGCAATAGAAGTGTTAAGATAGAAGTCTTAGATCCAAATGAATCCGTAAACCAACAGCACTTGAATGACAATGTAGTCAACTTAACCAGTCCAAAATTAAAATACACCCGTAACAAAGCACACATCACTTGAACGTCAATAGTGTCAACTGAACTAGTCCAAGTTGAAGATCCAATTACATCGTTTACCCAGAAGGATGTCAATGACAATGGTTTTAACTAAACCAGTCAAGATCAAAAGTGCACCCGTAACCCAGAAACACTTGAATGAAAATGGTGTCAAGTAAACAAGTCCAAGATCCAAATTAAAAGGTAATCCACCAAGCAACACTTGAATTCCAAGTGTGTCAACTAAACCTGACTAATGCAATGTATCCATATTATATTCCCCAGCAAAATCGGTAAAAAAATTGATATGTTACTTATTTTTGCATGGATTAATTTCATTTGGTACTACCGGTATTTGCTTTTTTTCAACAACTTCATTGCAATCTATTTCGAAACCAAGCATCAAGTAAGTAAAATTCGATATTTGTATTTAATTTCTGTCGTTGATGCTCGTTTGGTTGTTGTTTCAAACCAAGTTTGAAAGACATTCAATCTGACATTCGATTCGGATGAAAAAAGTCCGAGGTCTATTATAATTGTAGCCCTCTGATAGAAATATATTACATGCCGTCTACTGTCTCGCGCATTGATCTCGTTGTTGTCTAACCTACTGCGTATCCCCTCCATCATCTTATGTCTCTGACAGATTTCTCTCGAGACAGATTCTTTGTCACTCAAAACAGACTTGTGTCCCCAAGCCATAGTTTATATTGAGACCAGAATAAAAGCCATATTTTTCTTGTTTTAACCTCCATAATGAAACTAAAGTCTAGAACTACTTATTATCAAGGCTTTATTTTTATTCGTGATATACACATTGAAAATCATTTAATTTTCTCCGATAAAATGCTGCTTGGATAAATTAGTTAAAGTTATGCTTGACGCCAGCGTATGCAAAAGGCAGAATAATGAAAGTCGAATATAGGACGACTGTTTTTTTTTTATATTATTGAGAAGCAAAAACGACACGTCGAATACTCAATGTGGCAGTCCTTTAAATATTCACATTGTTTAAACAAAGTTGGTATTTGGGATTCATATTTTGTCGTGTTTAATGGTTAATATGTACACATGTAAAGAAATCCAACAGTATATGTATTTTATTTATGTACACAAATTTATCCTTGTAAAAAAAACAATTTTTAAAATCACTATTATTCGTACATGTTCAAGTTGGTTATCCGACCATTTTCAGGTGGTTATTCGCGAATATCAAAGTACCAACCAGTTAGTAGTTTATACCTTGTTCTCCAGTCAAAAGATGTTGATGAAATACATATCATACATTTTTTTATTAATGTACACATACTTGTCTTCGTTAAACACAGGGTTTTATTTCACTGTTTTTCGTACATTCGCCACACGGTTATTCGCGAATATCCAACCACCAGGCAGTTAGTAGTTGGGGATTCAGATTTCGTTTAAAAACCATTATCGGGCACTTTCGGAGGATGTACTATTTAATTAAGACTCAGAGCTGGGGCCATATTACATGAAGCATCTTAAGTTGAAATTTTACCTTTTCCTTAAATTCAAGAATTTCCATAACTGTTTTATTTCACTGGTAGAGAGTATTATGTTGATTGTATATTCTGCAAATAAGATAATGAAACTTAAATTTTAAATATGAAAAATCCATTTTAAAGAATTGATTTTACAAAAATATAAAACCATTTTCAAATTTTACACTTACGGTGGAAATGTGTTAAAACTTTCCTAAGATGCTTCTGTAATACGGAGCCTGGCGTTAAATCCCAACGTGAGATACCATTTCTTTCCATAATATAATACATTAATATACGAGTGAAAATATAAGAAATACTCTGGATTCATGTATTTGGAATTCAGGTTGGATCCTCAATACTGAAAACATTGGACACTCTTATTCAAAATCGAAAACTGACTGATGAATCTTTAACCACTAACTAAATAATGCATTTATGGAAAATATTAATAACTGATAACAAGATTGTAACCGTGTATTTTATAGCAAAAAGCGCGAAGATATTAAATGATTAGTGAATGCTAAAATATTTACTGTGGTGTTCTATAGTGTTATAAGGTAGAAATACGTGTTTTATGCTCATTTCTTTTAAACCAGACTCGGTATCCTTCATAATAACCATTGTTTTCGACATTCATTCTTCATTTTTGGAATTTTAAAACAATATTTTTAATTGTGGTAAATCGTATCTGGGAGTAAGAGTGCATTTTTAAACAAATAGTACTTCATACTGAAGCTCTACAATATTGAAGTATACAGGAGCTGAACTTGTCTTCAGATCGTAAGCTCCATTTAATTAAACCATCATGTGGTTCAGCAATCTAATTGTAAATCGGATGTTTTTCCTCCCAAGATATTTTCTTTACCGCTTTTCTTTAAAGTTGTAATGTAAGACGCTATGCTTAAATAACGGAAATTGACCTGAACCACAAATTCGAAAAGTCATTGTATAAGGACATCGTAATGTAGTTACCGATGCATTATCTGTCGGCATGGAGAAAACTGGGTTGTGGTTTTAAGGTTCTAAAGGTTCTTTCTCAATATATTCTTGCAGACCTGTATTATTCAAAAGGTGGTTTGCATCCAACTATGCTGTGGAAAAGTAAAACTGGTATCGGAAACTTTTGCTTGGTGTTTGTTTGGCCTCGATCTATGTGACTTTTATCACAATTTTGGTTACATTTTATGCTATGGGACTTGTATTGTAGCTTTGTGTCTCTTGTTGGTGTTTGTTTGGCCTCGATCCTTTTACATTTAAACACGATTGTGATTAAATCATCGGATACTGGATTTGCCCTTGTAGTTTCCTTTGTTTGATTATCATTCCTATTTCTTTTCTTCGAAAGTAACTATACGAAATTGCAATATGTTGCAACTAACAAGGCTTCTTGTCATCGGCGTAAGTTTTTATGGAGGTTTGTATCGTTCCTCTCTGCTACTTTATTATTGTATTTATTATACTATTTATATATATAGTTATTGTATCTGTAATGTTGTGAACATAGAAGCTCCGCCCTCTTTATGCAAATCAGTAACCGCCCTGCTAAGTCACCAAGGTTGAACCCCTAGAAGTTTCAGAGTTGAGTATGATTCAGACTTTTGATGTACTCACATGTAATACACTCACAATATCATACTTAAATTTATATTAAAAAATCACCAAAAATGCTGGGCTTATCAACTTTGATTTTGAACCTAAACCAAATCCCTTTTTCGAAGAAACAAAACGAAAAGAACTGCCGACAACATAACTGACTTCTTTAAAGTAATGTAACACTAAACATTCACTGTACTTAATACTAATAGTAAAATCAAAGGTTTTGCAGTGTTTCAATAACAGTTATAAGCTACATCGGACGTTCAATGCACCAAGTTTTGTGTCAAGTATACTATTATGAAATTAGTTTGACTAGAAGCAGTACTACAGCCATGTTTTGTACGAGTATTGTTTTTGTGCAGTTGTAAAGACAAGAAGCATTACTACAACCATGTTTTGTAAAAGAGAGTACTATTATGAATATAGTTTGACTAGAAGCATTACTACAACCAAGTTTTGCACGAGTATCTTTTATGGAATTATTAAGACAAGAAGCATTACTACAACCATGTTTTATATACGAGTATACCATTATGAAATAACCTTGACTAGAAGCAGTAATAGAGCCATTTTTGTTCGGGAATACTATTATGGAATAAGCTAGACAAGAAAAAGTACTACAGTTATTAACCTTCAGTAAGTCTTTGCTCTTAAATCAAGACGAGTTTCCTTAGAAACTGTTTGGAAGACACTTAATGTCCTTCTTCATGTTTTTTGTTGGCCGGAATTATTAGTGTGCATACATCAGGAAATACTTTTATCTTACGTCTGGTATTTTGTATTTTACGAGATTCCATTGATCACGCACAATAAAGATAAGAATAATCAAGTATTCTGTGTAATTTTGATACATGGGAAGGTGGTGGGTCTTTTTCTGGGAACGATATCCAGTTCCATAATTCATGTTTTTGATAATAATATATAAAATCCTTTATGTTTGATGGTACAGGTTGACGTGTATTTAATGAATTGTTATACAATAAATAGTAATGGTATTTGAATTGAACGAAAGGACAAAATGCCACTTTGATAATACTAGTCACGTAAAATTGGTGTATTTTATAAAATGCATAATTATTATACATCTTTTTCACAAGATCTGGAAGCATTTTGCAAAAAAAACTAGTATAGTCGTCCAAGAAAAGAGACGGGCATATCCGAAAAAAATAATGTAAGATAAATCATCACAAAATGTAAGCACTAGACAATTACTAGTCCTGTCCATTTTGCGATCGTCTAGACGTAGTTGATTTCACATTCAATATGCAGGCAAAGTAAATCATGAAGTAGTCGCAGAGGACTAGGTCGACGTCACTGTTTAGTTGTACTGCCCTGGAAATATATATGTAGGAGTAGAACTGTATAAAATAACGATGCCTGAAGTAAAAACATGAATTGTAAGTACAATGCTAATACTGTTATGCAACTGTTTTAGAGCTTTTAGTATATCGCCAGCAAAGCCATTCATGTGAAAAGAATAATAGTCTGGGATTATCATGTTCCAGTCCTACACTTTCAGCTCGAAATTCGTAGTTGATGCAATCGACACATTTTTCCTTTATCGTCATAATACTGGCCCTGCGCTGTCCTTACCTGTTCCGAGATATTTATAAGTGAATTACTTTAAAAATTTATCAAGTTTCAAACGAGCTAAAACAATCCAAGACCAAGATGCATCTTTAAATCCTGAATGCAAGTATGCCAATGGTATCTGTCCTTTAATTCCAGTTATGCTTCAATGGTACCCAAATTCAATTCCTAAGTTCCCTAAATAAGTTTATCTTCGGAATATAAGCCAAATGGCAGCAAATCTAAAAATTATACTAACTAACACATACTCGTTATTTGGAAGTAAAGTTGTATGGAGTTAATTTCAATTCATTTATGTTGCATTGTTTTAGCATATATGTGAGAATATAGTTCATAGTTTGTCTTAGGACAATCTGTTTTGCAATTGTTTAATGTTTTGACTTCGATGCAAGTTGTGATGCTCTGTTGATGATTGAATCTGATAAAAACTATGTTCCAAATTATATAATGTTGAATTTGTCGTCTGCTAAATATAAATCTGCATCTGGAAAAGTTTGCCGCTTATCGATCTTGTTATTTCATATCCTACTGAATATGTTTTCTGCGTCTTCTATTCATTACCTCATTTCTGTAAGATAAATCTCTCGATAGAGCGACATATTATTGGCATCCTAAATAAGCCTAAGTCCCGATGCACTGATATATTACGACGACAAAATAAATTACTATTTTTCTCTTGTTTGAAGAATCCGCGTTAAAAACAATTCAATATGCCAAAAACTATCGCAGCTATTAATGTGTTTGTCATATGTCTAGAGCTATTGAGTTCCCCCGTTAAAACGTTGCATGGATTATATTGTTTGAGTTTTGCTTGCCGGCAGCGTATGGAACAAAGCAGAATAATTAATACAATATATTAGACGATTTCTTTTATTAATAGTCTTGCTGTATAAATACGATCTCATAGAATATTCACATCTTTTATGTGATGCTGTCTGAGCAACGTCTGTGGACCATATGAGACGACGAATTAGTGTGGACTTCCATGGCAGAGGAAGACAAAACCATCAGGAGAATATCGTTTCACTTCTTGCCCTTCTTTTGCATAAAACAACAACACAGCAACCATCTGTATGCAACTTAAATAAATTTTCCAACGTTCATACTAGTTTGCACATTTAAATAATTTGATCGATCAACAGTAACTGTTGGATAAATATCGATAATCAATAAAAAAAATATATATCTAACTTAAATAGCTCCTCTTTAATACTTTGTCGATATAATTTGAATATATGTTTCCTCAATCTACTCGCATAACCCTTATAAATGCTATTTAACGTCCACATGTTTCCTTCGGCGCGAAATAAACTTTGCGCATGCTTCAGAAAATACCTTAATCTTACGTATTTCACTACAGGGCTGACCCCTGACACTGAACGCTTAAGTCAGCAGAAGAAGTGTATGTTAAGTGCAACTTCTTAACCACGCTGCTCATCAAAGCAATAACTGAGGAAAAAAGAATGCACGGGATTTTCATGTTTAAAATCAGGACTCTCAGCCAGTAACTGACGCTCTCAACACAGCTATTTGCTCCGTCCTTAACTGTTCCAAGATATTTTTTATTGAGAATTCAGTTTGTCAGAGTTCAAGCATCCAAATGCAACCGCAAATCAACAACGCCAGAATGCCAACTTAACCAGTCAAAGATCCAAATGCAACCAAACACCAGCAATGCTTGAATGGTGATAGTGCCAACTTAACAAGTCCAAGATCCAAATGCACCCGTAAACCAGCAGCACTTGAATGATAATGTAATCAACTAACCCAGTCCAAAGTCAAAATGCACCGTAACTAATCCAACAATACTTGAACGTCAATGGTGTCAACTGAACTAGTCCAAGTTGAAGATCCAATTACATCGTTTACCCACAAGCACGTAAATGACAGTGGTTTTAACTAAACCAGTCAAGATCAAAAGTGCACCCTTAACCCAGAAACACTTTAATTAAAATGGTGTCAACTAAACAAGTCCAAGATCCAAATTTAAAGGTAACCCACCCAACAACACTTGAATTCCAAGAGTGTCAACTAAACCTGGCGAATGCAATGTATCCAAATGATAATTATGTTCCCCAGTAAAATAGGTAACCACAGAATTTGATGGCAATGGTTGCCCGATTTAAAGCACCTACAAATATCTTGATATGTTACTTATTTGTGCATGGATTTATTTCAATTGGTACTACCGGGATTTCCCTTTTGTTCAACAAGTTCATTGCAATGTATTTCGATACCAAGCATCGGGTATTTTCATTTTTCATGCGTGTATTTATTTATTGCGGTTGTTGAATCAATTCCAATTTGATATGAATCCAAATCTGTCATTCGATTCGGATAATAAGTTCCGAGATCTATTTGAATTGTCGACCTCTGCTAGAAATATATAACATGTCGTCTACTGTCCCGCGCATTGATCTCGTTATTGTCTATCCTGCTGTGTATCCTCTCCATCATCTTATGTCTCTGACAGATTTCTCTCGAGACAGATTCTTTGCCACTCAAAACAGACTTGTGTCCCCAAGCAAAATTTTATATTGATACCAGAACAAAAGCCCTTTTTTTCTTGTTTTATGCATCCATAATTGAAACTAAACTCAAGGACTACTTACTATCGAGGCTTTATTTTTATTCGTGACATATATACACACTGAAAATAATTGAATTTCCTCAGATGAAACGCTGTTTGGATAATATAGTTCATGTTATGCTGGACGCTAGCGTATGCAAAGGGCAGAATGATAAATACCACATATAGGACGACTGTGTTGTTTTTAAATATTATTGCGCAGAAAATACGACACGTCGAATTCTCAATCTGGCAGTCCTTTAAATATTCACAATCATTGTTTGAACACAGTTGGTAGCTGGGGATTCAGATTGTGTCGTGTTGAATGGTTTACATGTACACATGTAAAGAAATACAACAGTTTTAATTGTTTATTCATGTACTTAAATTTATCCTTGTAAAAACACTATTTAATATCACTTTTATTCGTACGTGTGCCAGCTGGTTATCCGACCATTTTCAGGTGCGAATATCCAACTATCAACCAGTTGGTAGTTAAGATTATACCTTGTTCTCTAGTCTAAAGATGTTGCTGTGAATAAATATCACGCACTTTTTACTAATGAACACATACGTGTCTTCGTTAAACACACTTTTTTTCACTGTTGTACATTCGCCAGAAAGTTATTCGCGAATATCCAACCACCAGGCAGTTGGTAGTTGGGGATTCAGATTTTATCAGCTATTATCGGGCACTTTTAGTGTATATACTTCTTATTTAAAACTCAGAGCTGGCGATAAATCCTAACGTGAGATACCAATTTTTAATCATATAAGACAGTAATATATGGGTGAAAAGAAATACTTCATGTATTTGAAATTCAGAGGGAAAGATGATGAATCCTCACTACTGAAAACATTACGCAAATAGTACTTCATATTGAAGCTCTACAATATTGAAGTATACTGGAGTGGAATTTGTCTTCAGATCGTAAGCTTCGTTTAATTAAACCATCATGTGGTTCAGCAATCTAATTGTAAATCGGATGTTTTTTTCCTCCCAGGACATTTTCTTTACCGATGTTTAATGTTCAATGTAAGATGCTAGGCTTAAATAACGGAAATTGATCTGAACCCTAAATTCGAAAGTCATTGTATAAGGACATCGAAATGTAGTTACCGATGCATTATCTGTCGGCATGGAGAAAAACGGGTTGTGGTTTTTAGGTTCTAAAATTTCTTTCTCAATATATATTCTTGCAGACCTGTATTATTTAAAGGGTGGTTTGCATCCATCATGCAATAGAAATGTCAAATTGGTATCTAAAGGTTTTGCTTCGTATTTGTTTGACCTCGATCCATATGACTTTTATCAGGATTTTGGTTACATTTCATGCCATTGGAGGACTTGACTTGTAGCTTTGTGTCTCTTGTTGGTGTTTGTTTGGCCTCGATCCTTGTACCTTTTAACACGATGGTGATTAAATCATCGGATACTGGATTTGTCCTTGTAGTTTCCCTTGATTGATTATCATTCCTATTTCTTTTCTTCGAAAGCAACGCTACGAAATTAAGTACATATGTTAACACTATAATGGTTTGACCTTAACACAGTTGTATACATGTCCATTGCGTTATGTTACAACTCACAATGCATGTTGTCATTGGTGTAAGTTTCGTTACTCTTTGCTTCCATGTTGTTGTTTTCAATATAAAGTTTATATAGCTTTTGCATCATACTTAAACTAATATCACAAAATTACCAAAAATGCTGGGCTTATCAAATTATCTTTTGAACCTAAACCAAATCCCTTTTTAGAAGAAACAGAACGAAAAGAATGCCGAAAACACACATGATTTCTTTAAAGTATTGTAACACTAAACATTCACTGAACTTAAAGGCCTATTTTAAGGAATGTTTGGCATGACAGTTCCCTGCTGTGCATCTCCTGCTAATTGCACTGATTTCACAGTAGGGGCCAATTTCCTGGTTATTTGTTTATTGGCTCAGGGCCATTTCGGGTCGATTTCTATCATAAAAACCTCCAAAACTGCACAACAGGATATTCAGATCAGAGATCTGATTAGACAATTAGGCAATTAGATTAAGATCAATACCCAAAGGTTGTGTACAGTACACGGTTGTTGTGTTGTTGTTGTTTTGTGTGTGTGTGTGTGTGTGCGTGCGTGCGTGCGTGCGTGCGTGCGTGCGTGCGTGCGTGCGTGCGTGCGTGCGTGCGTGTTTGTTTGTTGTTGTTGTTGTTTGTTTTTTGGTGTAATTGTTTTTTGGTGTAATTGTTTTTTGTTTTGATTTTTTTGTTTTTTGTTTTGTTTGTTTGTTTTTTTGTGTTTTTGTTTTTTTTGGAGGGGGGGGGGGGGGCACTGATAGAAGGACTAAACTAGGCCTTTAATAGTAACGATAAAGGTTTTGCACAATGTCTCAATAACAGCTGTAAGCTAAATCGGACGGTCAATGTACGATTTTTTGTTAGAATCATGACTACAACAATGCTTAGTAGACGAGTATACTATTATGAAATTAGCTTGACTTGAAGCAGTACTTCAACCATGTTTGTATACGAGTATACTATTATGGAATAAGCTAGACTAGAAACAGTACAGCTGAAAACCTTCCGTAGGTGTTTGCTCTTAAATCAAGACGAGTATCCTTAAAAATGTTTTGATGACACTAAATACCCTTCATTGTTTTCTGTTTACGAGGATAATTAGTGTGAATACATCATGAAATACCTAAATCTTGTGTCAGGCATTTACCCCTAAGGAATTACATTGATCACGCAAAATAAAGAAAATAATAATCAAGTATTCTGTGTAATTATGATACATGGGAAGGTGGTGGGTTATTTTCCGGGAAAGATATCCAGTTCCATAATTCATGTTTATGATAATCATTAAATGATGAAATCCTTTATTTTTTATGATACAACGTGAATTGTATTAAAATAGTTATTATAGAATTAATACTAATTAAATTTGAATTGAACGAAAGGAGAAAATGTCATTTTGATAATACTGGTCAAGACAAATAATTGTATTTAAGTTTTTAAATTGCATCAAACAGATTTTTTTGTTCACTTGTTCTGATTGCACTATATAAACAGATAGTAAACTCGTTCCAGAAAAGAGACGGGCATATCCGAACAAATGATGTAAGACACAATCATAATAAAATGTGAGCAATAGACAAATACAAATCGTCTTCATTTTATGGCCTCCTAGACGGAGTAACGTTCGAAGGCAAGGGAAATCATGAAGTAGTCACAGGGGACCAGGTCGACGCTTCTCTGTGATTTTATTGCACTGAAACTATGTATGTAGGTGTAGAACTGTATAAAATTACCCTCATTCAAACCGCATATACACTTTTGTCATTATAAATCAGTTTTGTTTCTTGGATGAGGGTAATATAATTATTTGATACAGTTCTATAGTTCCAGACAATATGGTATTTTTCTTTATCACTTATGTATAAAATAATAGCATAGCCCTCATCCAAACCTCACATGCACTTTCGTCGTTATAAGTCAGCTTTGTATCTTGGATGAAGGCAGCATATTTTATTGATACAGTTCTATAGTTACAGACAATATGGTATTTTTCTTTATTATCTCGCGTGTGTTTTTTTTTAAAAGGCGTCGAGGTATTGTCATATCCATAGTGTCGCTGTTGGCTTCGTTATGCCAAAACTTCGCTAAACTGTTCAAGGCAGTCCAACGCAACTTGCTACACATCTTGTCAAAGACAATACGCACAGCAAGGCGCATGGCTCTAGTGTTTAGTTATTCCCCTTCTTCTGTTAGCAGAACAACAACAGAGAGTGTTGGCATTCGCTCTGCGACGCTCTCGTTGTCGAGTTTGTTTTGTGAGTATCGAGTACCATCTGTACAAGTAATGTGGTTGGATTAATGCACCGCGTGTACATTGCAATTATAGGGATTATAAATTGTACAAGAGCAAATTTAGATATTGTAAACCAAACTTAGAAATGTAACAATGATAATGTCATCACTTTCGTTAATGGAACAACATATCTATAAAACATTGTATAGGTTTTGAATGTGAAAATATTTGATTTACACATGAATAAAATTAATACGTTTTGTATATTTAGCATTTTCAATATACTCGTGTATATACAGAATTTGCTATATATCAACTTAAATAGATATATAGCAAATATGAAGTGTTTTATATGATGCAAAAGAAGATTATAGTATGCAACGCACCATACAATATGCACGAAACATAAGTCAAAAAGGAGACTTGCTATCCATACGCTTTCTAAAAAATGATCACGAGGAGAATTTTGAAAGTGCTTATAGTGCCAACCGTTATATAAGATAAGAACTATTGCAATTTGTAAGTACATGTACATGTACGAAGCCGACAGTTTATCTGCAACAGGACAAGAAATGATGACTACAGAGCTTGGACCAGAGAGCAGCAGAGACCGCTGAAGTCTGGAGTCAAAAGAGGAATTGAATGTAAAATGCTAATACTGAAGTGTAATTGCCTTTGAAATTTTCGCATATCATCACCAAAGCCATACCTGTGAAAAGAAGAACAGTCTGGGATTATCATGTTGCAGTGCTAGACTTTCAGCCCGAAACTCGTAGTTTACGCACTCAACACAACTTTCCTTGATCGTCATAATGTAAGCCCTGTCTTGTCCTAAACTGTTCCACGATATTTATAGGTGAATTTCAAACAAGGTAAGTTCCAAATGAACTAAACCGGCCAAGATCCAAATGCACCGTTGAACCAGCAATATCAGGATGCCAATTGTCCTAGTTTGAATGGTATCCAAATGTAATTTTTGAGTTCCCTAAATCAGTTTATCAAAGCCATACCCGCCATATTGCAGCAAATCCGCCGCTGAAGCAATATTTTAGTTATGTAAACAGCACTTAGATCAAGTTCCAAAATTAATGTTACCTCGGTTAAAAGAAGATTCTTGTAATTCTGAAGTTGAGTTTTATGGAAATACTTTCAATTCATTTTTGTTGCATGGTCTTAGCAAGTTATTTGAATATTATTTCCCCTTTTTTCTCTGTCTTAGGGCAGTCCGTTTTTCCAAACGCTCAATGTACTGATTTCGATCCAAGTTTGTTGTGGTCTGTTACATTGTCGTCTGCTAGACATTATCTGTCTATTGAATAATTTGCCGCGGATTGATCTTGTTATTATTATTATTATCCTATTAAATATATTTTCTGCGTCTCCACTCCATCACTTCATTTCTGAAAGACAGTACATCTCTCAAGTGAGCGACAGATACTTTGCAACCTATATAAGGGTTAAGTCCCAATTTACTGATATAAAAGGGCGACAAAATATATCAAATTTTCGTGATTGCATCCGCGATGGAAACAATTCTCATCGCAGTCCATGTGTTTGGGATAGGACAAGAACTATTGAGTTTTCCTCCGATAAAACGTTGCATGGACACTATTATTTGAGATTCCCTTGCCGCCAGCATATGCAACAAAGCAGAATAATTAATACAATAGTTTCGACGACTTCGTCCATTAATATTCGTGCAGAGCAAATACGATCTCCTGGAATATCCACTCGGTTAATATTCACAACAATTATCTGTCCACGTCTATGTGCTTTGCTCTCTGAGTAACGCCTGTGGTCCATATATGACTATGAATAAATGTGGACTCTAGGGCAGACAGAGACCATTAGACAAAACCACCAGCAGAATAACATTTAACTATATGCCCTTCCGATGCAAAAAACAGCAGCAAACTGTATGAAACTTTAATAAATTGTCCAACGTTAATCGTAAAGGTCGTTTGCATATTTAAAGCATTTGATTGGTCAATATTATGTATTCGATAAATATTGACCAATCAATAAACACTCAGCTTACTTTAATTAACCAGTTGTATACTGCAGATAAATAATCAAAACAATTGACCAAACAAGCAGATGGTGCGATGACCACGATATTTGTGAGAATACGAATGGCGTTTGCAGCAGGTTCATCGATTATATATTACAATTAAGATAATGACCAATACAGTGAACATATGAAACATTATGAACCAACATGTGAAATATGGTGACATGTTTTACCTTGATTACAATTTACAGTTATACTTTTATGAAACATCCGATGACGGCATATGTATAACAGTACAATGGAAAACGTCAGCGGCACATCCAGTGGTCAAATACGAAATGATGATCCTAGATATCAATGTCTAACAGACACTCAAGGCCAGACACATTACCTCACAATACAACATAGACATAAATAATTAATGTCGGGGGTCCGCCTTGGAGCGGTCAGTGACACAGGAGTGCAAGGGGGGTGTAAAATAGTGTATGGGTACTTGACGTCACAATTACACAAGCAGTTGTCACTGACAGAAAACTGTAAAGGAGATAGCATCAACTTAAAGACAATTAAGGAACAACGTGTGTGGGGACTCAACAAAAGTCTTATCAGAGCCAACATCAACTTGAACACAATTAAGTATCAACTAAAAGAAACCATGTGATCGGTTCGGCATATATACGAGTCATGGCCTTCTTGAAAGATCAAAGCAGGGCAAACGGCAGGAATGAAGGAGAATGCAAGTTGAATGATCACTATAGCGAGGACTTAGGTTATATGGACGTTATGTTAAGTGATACTAAAATATATTAGAATGTTGTATTGCTCTTATGGGACACGTATCTATTGGGTGCTACTTGACCTTAATTTAACATGCAATGAAACTACCTGGCTGTTATGTAGTGGGTCATGATGAAGGGTAATATAATAAACCCTACTCCCAGGTATCAAGGATATTAGCAAGTAACATGACCGGTTAATATCTCTCAAACATCTCCAGTACTACAGAGCTGTTCTGTTTTAAAGAAAATAAATACCGAATCGCAATGTATATAGAACAATAGGGTGGATAGGACGCAGGTGAAAATTACAAGAAAAATCAGGTAAAGAAACTTAATACCATAGAAAGGACGCCGTGAAAAATGGTCCAATCAATAGCCACCATTTTTTGACTTGTGTTTATGGCAAAGGTTATCGTAAACCATGCGATATTAAATATGAAAGCAGTGTTATGTTGAGGAAAGGTAAGAAAGCTAACCTGAGGGGTAACAAACTCGGACGGGTTGCCATACTGGAACAGGAAACTGTCCATTCTGCACTCTTCTGGAACGTCCTCATAACAACAACGCATCTTCTAAAATTTTGTGCACGAATTAGGGCCAATATGAGTTATTTCCAGATATTTCCACGACACTTGGTCAATATAATGCAAATATTTCGTTCAAATATTGTACACGGCTTAAGGCCAGTATATTTTCAGGTTTTTCCACGCCTAGTGGTCAATGCTGCAAATATTTCGAGCAAATCTTGGACACGACTTAAGGCCAGTATGTTTTTCATGTAATTCCACGTCACTAGGTCAATATATTGCAAATATTTCGTGCAAATCTTGTACACGACTTAAGGTTTTGGTATTTCCACGACACTAGGTCAATATTGCAAAAAATCAGTTCAAATATTTTACACGACCTAAGGCCAGTTTATCTTTCTGGTATTTCAACGACACTTGGTCAATATATTGCAAATATTCCGTTCGAGTCGTTTATACTACTAAAGGATCAATGTGTTGTTTTTGTTCGGCACTATAGATTGCATTTATTTCGTTCAAATCTTGTACACGACTTATGGTCTGTCTGCTCTTTCTGGTATTTCTCCGAGACTTGGTCAATATATTGCAATTATTTCGTTCAAATCTTGTACACAACTTAAGGCCTGTATGCTCTTTCTAATATTTCCACTAGACTAGGTCAATATGTTTAATCCAAATATTTCGTTCAAATCAGACTAAAAAACAGTATGTTTGTTTGGTATTTCAGGCCCATATATTGCAAAAAAAAACACTTAATCTTGTACAAAGCAAGAATTTTTCCAAAGAGAAGCAAGTAACAAACAAAAATGTCTCTTTGTTAATTATTCCCCAAAGACCAATTTGCTATAGTTCGACGATAACTTGCTACATCGTTTTAGTACCTTCGTGAACAACTTTTTTGTTGATGTTAATTTGCCTTTTATATTGATTTACTGTATACACCCTGCTGGGTGTGCTGATTTATATGTTCTATTCTTTATACAACCTTCATCTTTCGTTTGAACAGAAGGAAAGATTTCTTTATGGGAAGTATAATTGGACCTGTAAAAACTTTTCTCGGACTTATTTCAGAGCAAGTTCGTAAAAACGACAAAAAAGCGTCGTGAAAATACTAGTAACTTTGACATGATTTGTCGTTGTTCCTCAATATTCTACATTGATATACGGTGTGTTTTCCTATTATAGTTTAAGATATTTAACAGTATTTCTTTTTACATGGATCCGTATTATTTTTCTTCAGTGTGGTGACAGTTTACATTCTACAGCTAAGAAAATACTTCAACAATGCATTATCAACTCCTTATGGTGCATCGATTTCGGTGCATTTGTCAATTTAATGACTCCGTCTGACTGTCTCTATGGAAACCTAATTATCCTAAAAACCAAATTAAGTCATATAAATCCGACGCCGCCAAATTTTGTTTGTTTCGAACTACTTTTATGTGATTTATGTTTTCTCTCAGACGAAATTTATGGTTCCAGACAATTCCAAATCACTCTCAGATGCCTATCAAACCTTTTATTAATCGTCCCTGGCACAATGAACTTTCGCCTGATAACATTAAATATCTAATGGTTATAGCCTCATTGCTTAACTTAACTGATGATTAATTTAAAAAAAACATTCAACATTTAACTTCTTTGTCAATAATCATCAGAGAAAATAAGTCGTTGGTAGCCACACCACCGTCGTGATGTCACTGACGTCACTATCACGTGTCAAACGTATGTGTCACGTGTTAAACGTATATCCGTATCACAAATCATGTCCACCACACATTTATAGTTCATTCGCTTAAAGTCCTCTATAAATTCACTTTTAACCCTAGAAACAATCACTATCCTCTATTCTCGCCCTCCTATCGAGCTAAACAGTCCTAATCATCAATACTTTTATGAAGTGTACATGCATATGTTACATAATGCTTTTCCTATGTGACTAACAGTCGCATGGCTCGTTAATAGGAGAGAGAGGGATCCGGTCGACAGTTCGCAACATGTTGCACAGAAAGACGTGGATTAATGGACGTGTATAGATTCATGTCGCATATTGAGGGGTGAATGGAAACTGTCGTATCTTCATTGATTTGTAGAATGCGGTAACAGGTTTTTGCATTCATTCTCTACACTGATCTGCTGTATAATGAAGCTCTGGCTCCAATTAATCACAAATGATGAAAATTCGTACTCGCTTTCCTTTTGCAGTTCAATTTTATTCAGGTGTCAAATACTTTGAGTTTTCTTTGAGGTTGAATGAAGTCACGCTGGAAAAGAATAGCCAAATGATTATTTTTCAGGAGTATTGTGTAAATTGTGTAAAACTGTTTCATTCTTTGTTTTGCCAAAAGTTGGCCAAAAAGTAGGCCAAAATGTTCATTGATTGGTCAATATTTATCAAAGAGTTATTATTATCCAATCAAATCATTGCATCAATGTGCCAGCTAGGCGAATGGTTTCCTGAAAAACTTAACAACAAAGGTGAATACATTTGGCTGCTGATGTCTTTATCAAAGAAGAAATGTTCATCATTTGTCATCAAAGATACCTGTTTGTCATCAAAAATGCCTGTTAATCTCCAACGACAGTGTGCTTGTCATCAAAGACATTCTGTTTGGCATTAAAGATGAATGTATGCTATCAAGGCAGTCTGCTTCTCGTCAAGGACATTCTGTTTGGCATCAATGACAGTTGTTTTGTAATCAAGGCTTTCTGTTTGTCATTAATGACATTTGTTTTGTCATCAAGGTCATTCTGTTTGTCATCAAGGACATTCTGTTTGGCATCAATGACAGTGGTTTTGTCATCAAGGTCATTCTGTTTGTCATCAAGGACATTCTGTTTGGCATCAATGACAGTTGTTTTGTCATCAAGGACATTCTGTTTGTCATTAATGACAGTTGTTTTGTAATCAAGGACATTCTGTTTGTCATCAATGGCATTTGTTTTGTCATCAAGAACATTTTGTTTGTCATAAATGACACTTTGTTTGCCATCAATGGCATTATGTTTGTCCCCAAGGACATACTGTCTGTCTTTAAGGACATTCTGTTTTTTTCACAAAGACATCTGTTTGTTATAAAGGATATCCGTCTGTCATTAAGGACAATCTGTTTGCAAATCATGATTAAATAGGTAAAAAGCAAAGAAATTTTACAGCTCACATTTGGCATAGGTTGTTTTTTTACAATCACTACAAAGCCAGATTTCATAAACAAAATGCAGTTTTCTTCCAATAAAATCTGACTATTACCCAAGGCTTATTTCATCTTCTGCAGCTGTTACATTCTTGTTATTGTTTCAAGCTGTGCTTAAAAGGGACATGTTCACATTGTATAAGGTAAACCATTGGAAATTAAATATTCATAAGAAATGTGAGCAAAATGCTTAATATCTTAAGATAGAGCTCTATTATCAAGCATTATTTAGAAATTTGACAAAAAATGCTCTACTTTGACGAAAAGAGTTAGTTACACTATTGGAAAGACATCGAATCTTGTTAGCCCGAACTCGCTTGGCTTGATTTCCTTGTTGGGTAGAACTGGATGTAAAAGACCTATTTTTTCTACTAAATGTAAGCATTACCCCATGGCTCAAATTTCCCATGGGTCGAGGTATTTTAGCCAGTGCCTGGGAGTTCAGGCCAACAGGATTCAACTGAAGAATTATTTAGGCTTGATCAACAAAATTCTGTTCAAATCATTATCTGCCAGCTGCTGTTTGGTGTTCGTACATAAAAGTTCAACAAATTAAAAAAAAAATGTTGCCATAAAAACTAATCTGTCATAGGGTCCCTTTAAGTCAATTTCGGTCCAGTAATTTAATTATTTTTCTGTAAGAATCTGTTTGTTCAATACATATATTAATTACTTTTTAACTTAAATTAATGCTTGACACGATTTTTCATAATTATGTCTCCAATTCTATCTCATTTTAACGAAGTTATATCATTTGATCAGTGTCTTCTGAATGTACATTCTGATTGGTTAACTTTCAATAGCTCCGCCTACTGGCGATGTTTTGGTAATTGGATGACACGGCCCAATTATCGGATTAGGAGATTACCAATTTGTATGAATGGCTTATTGTGATGTTTTGACTAATGGGACATTGGCCAAATACTCGCTGATTGACAGATTTACAATGTGCTAAAATTTTCGGCGAAGTCAATGTCACTTTGATGATACAAATAGGCGAAGTCTGGGAATTTTAGGCGACCACTTCGCCCAAGTCGCCCCCTCGCGAGAGCCCTGAAGATAAAACTGTATGGCAAATCACAAAGCTTTTTATACACATTTAGATCAAATTTATTAAAATCTCTATAATACAAAGGGTACACATACATGTATGCACAATTCACAATATCACAGGCACTTTTATAGCATGTAAATGAGATTAATGGCAACTTAAATAGACAAAACAAGATTCAATAGATCTTAAAAATTAACAATGAGATTTTTGAGAAGCAGTCAGAACTCACAAAATGATACATCAACAAGTAAACAGGAAAAAATGAGACAAAAAACAGGGCTATCTTTTTTAACATTTTCAGTATGAAGTATATACCACTAAGTGTACCATGGTAGTTAAAATTATTTTGTTTTATTTGAAGAGCAAGTCATAATTTATAAAAACAAGATTGAAAGTTTGAGTTAATTCCAAAAAATAAGACCAATAAAATCCTTTTTTGGAAAAAGACAGCATCAAATGCTATTTTAAGAGAATGCAAAAGACTAACTAGACTTTATGATAAAAATGTCTTTTTTTCTTTAAACTACTAGTATAGTTAACTGCACTAAATCATAATTAAAGCATACAATGTCCTTTTTTGGACATCAATTTTATGCAAGGCATTCATAAAACTTGATTTGCATAATCGTGGGCTCAGTCTGCAAGCAAACTAAGCATTCTCAGGACAACCTTAAGTTGCATATTATATAAATGGGCAGCTGCCAAGAACAACATTTAACTGTCAAAGGAAAAGCAAAGTAAGTTCGGAGACAAAGCCAATATCTAATACAATACTTATCCACAAACTAAAGACAAGATTTCATTCTGTGCACTGGCCAATTAATTTTACAGTCAGATGGTAACATTCAGATATTGATTCTCACCGTAAATATTATCTTACAGGTTTATTATTGCCTGAGAGTTTGTGTTGTTGTTTTTTATTCAACCAGAACTTATTCTCTTGGAAAAAATGTTGTACATTGCGTCGATTCTTCAGCACTCTATTTAAGTTAAAGTCAGTTAAAGCAGTTTCATTTTTGTTCATATTCTAACCGTATTTCTACAAAAAAAACCTGTCAGATATTTCTATATATCAATTTCCATAAATTTAACTGTTGTTGTGAAATGTTATGGCTCGTAATGCAACAAGAATTGATATTTAACTTCAGCTATAAACTAACTGAGCTGAAGGTTTTTGGAATCTTTTCTATGGACAATGGTAGCGACATGACATTCAGAAAGACTCAATTCAAGTTCTGTTATTTAGAAAATTATCTCAAAATCAAAATGTTCACAGTAAGTGTTAAATATTGCTATTACTAATTAGACATCACATATTTTAAGTCTTGTCAATAAAAAAAAATAAAAACTTACAGCTTAAACATTACATTAAATTAAGTTATCAAAACAACCTTCACTAACTTTAATACTTAAGGCAACATACAATATGAGGACCCGTTCATGCTATTTTTTCTGTTAATTCTAGCAGACATTATAGACTGTTATAAAACTACTGATATCCAAGGTAATTGATATAAAAAGTTCATATAAATAAATGCGCAACACACAAGAGATATCAGTCCTTTTGCCGAACTTGCTGTGAAAGTTGATGTTGGTTGTCTAAGCATTCCCGTAACTTGTCCTCCGTCATTGTTAGTCGTTGTTCCAGTAAAGACACAGTCTACAAAAAGGACAATTAATTTTGTTTAAAATCTATGCATCAAGTACTTAAAAAATAATTGTGTTTTTTTCAGTGTAAGATCGTAATATATTTCACTGAGTGACCACCAAAAGCTCCACAAGTGTCGGAATTGTGTGTGCTGATGTTTGATTGGTTGAAGGCGACCTAGAACTTCAAAACAGTAAAAATATCAAAATGTTATTTCACTATTTGAAATAGTGAAATATCGTTTTTATTTCACTGATAAATCTCTTTAAATCATCAGAAAGCATATAACAAAAATTAATCATCCAATTCCTGGCTCCATATTCACAGATGTCTTTAAGGGACTAGACACAAGATGGTCCCAAAATAGGAAAATTATCAAATACAGTATTTCACCTAAACAAGCCTAGAATTGTCAATATGACCTAGTATTAGGCCAATAATACATCAAATTACATGATTGCACGAAAATAATATTTTGTCGCTGTCTCAGCTGGGTTTTCCCGTTTAAAAATAGCGCACATTAACTATTGAAATTAACTCATTAATTATTATTTAAACCCACACAAATTCAACTGTAACTTCAATCCCTTACTTGTGTAAGAATATCAAGCTGCCCAACAATGTGCTCCAGGGTCCCCGCCAACTGTGGAGGCATTGTCCCTCTCTCCTCTAGGGGCTGTGTTGTGGATCGAGGTTGGAAATCATCACCCCGTGACCGTGGCCGAGAGTCACTCGACCGCATCTCTACATCATCAAATGATGCTGGCTGAAAATGTTTGTTTGAATGAACTAAAATGCATCACAGAAACCATTCTTTAAGTTTATGACAAATATTCATACTTTGGGCCAAAAAATAAGAAAATCCTTCAGTTTGAGGGGTGAATGGGAAGGTGATTTTTTGTGTATTGCAGTGGTCAAAATTAGCATTAGCCCACAAGCCCTGCACTGGTAGAATGCTTTCATGGCTTCCTCAAATTCTGGGATTTATACAGCTGGGCTAGTTCAAAAATGTTATGCCAAGCAGTAGTACTTCCTAACTCCTTAAATCTGTAATGAACGAGAGGCCCACGAGGGCCTATGCTCTACTGGCAGTACTTGTATGGTAATTTTAATATTTTTGTATATGGTGGTAAAACTGCACTAGGGCCATAAATCAGTCGTTCATTAGCAGATCTGGATGGTTTTGGAAGGAACTGAGCTCTCATGGACATCTTACTACTGTACAAGTTTGATTAAGATACTTTCAAAATTCAAGACAAACGCATTTCCAAGCGTTAATGGATGCAAAAACAAAAAGGTTGGGTTTTTTGTAATGACTACCAGGCTAATAAAATTTAGTGTCACAAATATTTTACGAGTCAACAACACAGGTCATCTTTTAGCCGGTTTGCACATATAAATGAATGCATTGGTTTATAGTAATAATTGGATAAATTTGACCAATCAACGAACATTTTTGGATAACTTTGACCAATCCAAATAGTTAACCATTTTTATACAATTGGCTTGTGAACTTCACCACCCATCATTCCAAATTATAGAAAATTTATATTCGACCCCTGAAAACTTATACCCTTCAAGCAAACATTCATGCCAGGTCATGCTAATTATTCAAAAATATAAAAACAAATGAAAGAAACATCTTTTATAATCTAAGAAATCTAACTGGACCAATGATATTCTAGTACATAGAGCTGAAATCATGTAGTAAATGTAAGCCCTCATCTCATTGGAGAAGAAAATTGCAGGTCCTACTTCTGTCAAGTTTTTTTAACCAATAAAATTCAAGCACCTTATACTACATTCATGCAGCAAATATCAGCTCTCACCTCATTGGATGAGAACATTGAGGGTCCTATTTCTCATATGTATTTCAACCAATAATATTCAAGCACCCAATGCTAAATTCATGCAGCAAATAACAACTCTATTCTTATTGGATGAAAAGATTGCGGGTCCATTTTAACATGTATTTTAACCAAGCACCCAATACTAAATTCATGCAGCAATTATCAGCTCTCACCTCATTGGATGAGAACATTGCGGGTCCTATTTCTGTTACTTCAGGGGCTGCATCATCCATGCTTTTGATGTCACTCCTTCCACCCTGAGGTAAATATGGGTTAGTACAGCATGCTCCCACAATACATGTTCAAGCACTGTAGCAGTGAGATTTACACCAAGCAAAGAAGTAGCAACACATTAATTCAGAGAAATTTATTTACAAATTAGTTGTTCGAATAAGGTCAATATGACTCAAAATCAGACAAAAATCTTTGAGTTGCATAAGGTCTAAAGAAAATACATTTTGTTCGGGTAACCTGACAATACCTACAAAATAGGCACCAACCCTACCTTTTTATCGTCAGTTAGGCCTTGAAAAAAACAAAACATTTGGTTTCATTGTTTGGGTTACCCGACCCTACCTACGGAATAGGCGCCGACCCTACCGTTTTAATAGTCAGTTTAAAAAAAAAGAGATACTAAAAAAAAAAAAAAATATTATTTTTTTTTGGCTTTTTATTTTTTTGCCTTTCAATATGAAGTTTAAAACCTTAAATGCTTATATAGAAGATAACTTTAACACCATTCTCCAATGATGAAAATGACATTCTTATATAAAGCCTAATAAAAAAAAAAAAAGCCTACCTACCCTACCTATTTTGGAAAAGGATGTAACCATTACCAAACAATTTTTTTTTAGGCCTTAGGTACAGAACAAATTAAAAAACAATGAAAAGACTAATGCCTACCACACTGAAACTTGCAAGTTTTGAATATAAAGTTTTTTGTGTTTTTTTACATGAAAAATTATGAATATGATTTCGAATATAACAAAATTGATGCAAATGATGAAAAATCAATTAAAAAATACCATATTCCCCTCGACATGTCAGTTATTTATTCAATACTCAAATCTTCATTCTAACATGCTACAACATTGCCTACCTTAGCTGATTTAGCTGCGCCTGCAGATGAAGGCCTCTGTACTTTCGGTGCTATATCAGCCACAGTGGGGGCCCCGTTCTCCCCAGCTCGCTGTTTGTGAGACTGCAACAACTCGGTAAAGTCCACCTGGTCAAAGTTTGTCTTCCATACCAACACCTAGAGAAAAGAACAATATTGTGGAATCTTTGTATTGGAATGAGTTGGGAAGTTTGGTAAAAATGTTGAGAACAAAAATTAGAATTTAATGTGATCTCAAAGATAGATTTACTAATTTAAAACTATTATTATTTATTTCATTTAACTACAGTTCTTCTAGATAAAGTAAAATCATTTATCATTTGTTTTCATTTTTCAGAACTAACTTATTTTTTAATTTGCAATTTACACTCACATTTGATTTCAGTCAGAGCTCATCCAAATAAGCAGTATTGTAGGATGGGTGCAACATAAGTGTCACAAAACATAATTTTTACTTGTCAATTTTTTTTGCAAAATCAAGCTACATAAATTATAATATTATAATTCCATTCAATTTGATTTTTTTTTCATTGAGACCTCTGGCTTGCGACCGAAATTCTAAAAACCAACATACATATTCCAAACCTCAACTTTCTACAGCCATTTCACCAATCTCCAAAGCAGTTATCTCCCTTGATGAGCAGAAGAAATCTCTACCAACACATTAGCTTGACTTAGAAATATTTTAAAGCAGTATATACAGAATATTTGTTTAAGTTCCAATAAATCATGTTGTTTTCAATGTTTCCAAATTTAAAAAATCAAAATATATTTCAAAAGAAAGGAAAAAGATTAACACCTTCAACTTCACATGATTTTGATTATCTTCATATTTTTTGCTGGACATTAATAATCGTTCTGTACTGATAAGGGAAGTAACCACTGTATAGCATCTGTCACTAGTTACCTGTTCATCTGATCCACCAGAGCCGAAATATTCGCCGGACCTTGAAAATGCCACCGCAGTTACTGGCCCTTGATGTCCATGAAGCGTGTAAAACAATCTCCCCTCGAGGAGGTCAAAAACCTTGAGCTGACCATCATCTGAGCCAGACAGGAGGTAGTTACCACTTGAGTGGAATGACAAACTGTTGACTGCTGCGGAATGGGCTGAAAAGATTTGAAAAGAAACTGCTGACTGCTGCTGAATAGAAAAAAAGCAGATATGAAGCTTTTATGAATCTAGCTGTTTTACTAGGGATGAAAAATGAACCGGTGATATAAATTCAGTTCACAGCTAAAGATGGGTTGCCATGAGCATATTTATACTCAGCATCTTTTTGTATCTTAATATAAGACAGAAATGTCCAACAACATCAGCCCCAATTTCTCGAAACTACTTAAGCTTAACAGGCTTAAGTTGCATATTTTAATTGGCCGAAATACATACTTAAATTGAGTTTTGATGAATGAAAAATGGTTTATTGTGATTATCATTAAGATTTTTCCTAGTTAAAGCCTAAAAGAAGTAAACATAACACAAATTATAAAAAAACTAGAAATGTGTCCATAGGACACGGATGCCCCCACTTCGATTTTTTGTCACAGAAAATAAGCCATAATGATTATTCAGGATAATCTGCACAAGGGCAAATCCTTTTCAAAAATTAGATCGGATAAGATATTTTTTAAGTATTGTTGGGAAATAAAGGGCCCTAACTCCTAAATGATTAAAGCGATTTCCATGGCTATCGAACTTGATCAAGGTATTATGGTCACAAACATGTGTTAAAAGTTTGGTGAGGATTGGACAAACAGTTTTCAAGAATTAGATCGGAAACAATCTTCGGGACGTATTTTTCAAGTCTTTTTTTTGCAAATAAAGGGCCGTAACTCCTAAATGACAAAAGCGATTTCCATGGCTATCGAACTTGATCAAGATATTATGGTCACAATCATGTATGTAAAGTTTGGTGAGGATTGGACACATACTTTTCAAGAATTAGATTGGAAACATATATTTTTGAAGTATTTTTGGCAAAAAAGGGCCGTAACTCCTAAATGACTAAAGCGATTTCCATGACTATCGAACTTGATCAAGATATTATGGTCACAAACATGTGTTTAAAGTTTGGTGAGGATTGGACAAACGGTTTTCAAGAATTAGATCGAAAACAATCTTCGGGACGTACGTACAGACAGACGTACGTACGGACAAGGGCAACCCTATATGCCGCCACTTTGTGGGGGCATAAAAATAATATATTGCGCTTACCTAAATTCTGTTTTAAGAGGCTTAAGTTTCGAGAAATTGGGGCCTGGGATTTAATCCTACTCCCAGTCAACATAAAAAGAACACTTACCTGTATAATGCTGTAGAAGTTTGTTCATTCGTATGTCCCACACTTTAACTGTACTGTCTGTGCCAGCTGAAGCTATACATGTGCCACTCGGGTGAAACTCCACGTGATTTACAAACCTGACAATAAAATATACATGTAATATATACATTAATGAAAACAGACGAAACCTGTTGGCCTGATATCCCAGGGACCAGCCAAAATACTTCGAGCCTCGCGAATATCGAGTCAAGCCAGAATGCTTACAAAGAGTAAAACAAAATTGATCCGTTACAAGTACAGTGGAAACAAAGAGATTTACTAAAATGTTCTGTATCTCTGCTATCAATTAACAAAATGCGATGACATTTCTGCTAAAGTTGAGTTGAGTTGAGGTCTTCTTTTATCAATTATTCAATATCTGATCAGTTGAAATTGTTTTCCTTCTTTATTTATTGTCAAAGACATTAGACAATAATAGGAATTTAGGGGAGTTCACTATTGTCCGAATACATACTGGCCCCATTCAATCAGCAAATGTACAACAAAATCTTGATCTCCAAAATTTAGTTACGCAAATAGAATGGTAAGTGTAATTTGCAAATTCAAATATTTAAACCTGAAGTCCAAGCAAGCATTTTGTTTCAAAATAAATGTAATTTCTACCAGAGATTACCGAATCAAAAAATAATTTGCAACATTTGCACTTAATTTGTTTTTAATATCTTGCACAAAATTTGTGTTATAGCCAAGGTTTAAGTATTTCCATCAAACGCCGCTGCTAATGAAGTCACAGCTATGAAGGCCAGGCCCCAATTCTTTTTTAAATCTTAAGCATAACAGGTTTACTTAATTTATTTAATTAAACCAAATGTCAAACTTAATCTTGATTTTTTTAAATACAAATTAGTTTATTGTGAATTTGTGATTATCATATAGATAATTTTCTTTAAAAGTAAAAAAAACTCTAAAACACTTCATAAATTATACCAAAAGAATAGAGAGCTTAGCTTAATCTTGTAATAAGAGACTTAAGATTTTTCGAGAAATTGTGGCCAGATGGCTTCAAAAAATAAACGAGCTAAAAATATTGGAGGATCAATTGTAAAATCAGTCCAATTACACATACCCTCCATGTTCATGGAATGTGTGGACACACTCTTTGCTATTTCTGTCCCAGAGTTTAACTGTCTTGTCATCACTACCTGACACAATCAGTCGGCCATCCGGGGAAAACCTGCAATGTAGCAAAGGGAATTTAGTTTAATCACATGCTCTCCAGTTGCTAAATGAAACTTTTATAATATAAGCAAAATATACCAGTAATTTTCTGTTTTTAAAGTGAGATATCATATATATTGCACATCTTGAGCAAGTTGATATATTTACTTGTGGTAGACCACTCATGTAAATAAGATATTCTTTGCTCATTGTTTGCAGATGAAATATTATGGATGTAAAACACAGTTCATTACAAGCAACTTCTTATTTCCAAAAGCTGTCTATGCGTTTTAATAATTAATTTTCAAAAATTAATCAAATTGCTTCTCGTAATAAGAACACTGCTTCTCTGTTTTAACCAGGCGACAAGCGGCATAACTTGAAAATCTTTATTTTATTGTCTCTGAAAACATGTGTAACAAGTTTCATTTGAAAAACTTTCAGTAATGGTCATGTATTAGTTTTTGGAAGACAAAAGCAATGATGATGAGGAAAAAGACAAGCTAAAATGATCTCACTTTAAAAAATCAAAGTTTGACTTACTTTGCCGACCTGACCCAGTTCATGTGTTGGTTGAGTGAAAAGAGAAACTTCTGTCTGTGTACTGTCCATAACTGAAATAACATAAACTTGCATAAATACATTATACATGTATAAGATATTCCAAACAAAATATTTCTGCATACAATCATATCTTGCCACCATATGTGGTGATATTTGGAAATTAAAACATAGAATTAAATTGTTGATGAAATAATAATATCTTTAAATATATACAAACATATACCAGGAACAACAAATACAGTAAGTTGCATAAATAATAATATTTTTAAAAGCAACATTAGTGGAAATAAAGCTGGATTATAATTTATGGTGACAAAAGTTTGCAATTGTACAAGTTATCTGTACAACGTATGTACATGTTCATTAGATAAATTTAGTCTTCATCAGGAAGTTCTTTAAAACTTTAACCCTAATTCTGTTTTACCTTTATAGTTTTGTCATCTGATGCAGTAACAAGCGTCTGTCCATCTCCGGAAAAGTCTACAGATCGTACTGTGGCAGTGTGGGCTTTGAACACTGTTGACTCCCCTTTTCTGTTGAAGAGTCCAAAGAAATAGAATTATTCAAGTGTTAAGTTAAATTGCTGATATCCCTTTATTTTGGAACAGTCCAAAACTAAATTATTACATTGTATTAATTGTGAGCTTTCTGTTGAAAATTTATGTTTTTTGGCTAAAAACGTTACTACAGCTCTAAGAAAAATTACTATATATGCCCTTTTTCTAAGAATTGAGAACTGTTCAATAGAGAGTTATCTAAATAACTAAAGTAACATATTGACGCAAAATCAACTTTTTCTGAGACAAACAAATCAAAACTGTCAATGTGTGAGAGTACAGCTTTAAAAAAAATCCGCCTAAAAAAAGTCCGCCTAAAACCTTATCATAAATTGTATTGTTGCTATCTTGCAGACCGAAAATATTTCTTATGTTTTCATACATTATCTCATCATCTCTTACACAGAAGGGATCCAAAGGCGAACAGTTTTATCTCTAGATGCGGAGGCTACCAGATGTCCCGATGGTGAGAATCGTACATTCATAACGGCATCCTGGAAAACAATACCAAATCACATCTCTATTAGTCATTAAAAAACAACAACATAAAACTATACTTGTAGTCTATTTGGACTAAAATAAGGAAATCCATTTTTGACTAGAAATTAACAATATTGCTTAATAAAATTGGCCTCAAATTGGTCAGAAAAAAACAACACTAGTCTAGGCAGAGATCCATATCATCATTATGACATACCTTATGCCCCACAAATCTGTATGCTCTCATCTGTGGTTTAAAGTTCCAGACCATCAAGCAATTGTCCATTGAGCCAGAGGCTGAAATACAGATCCATTATATTATATACACATATCGTTCCAGATACATGTATCGCAATAGACAACTCCCTATTTGACAACACTCTAGTGCCTGATACTGCATTTTACACAGGATAGTTTTAACCTGGAGTGGAGTTGTTCAGCTCCCGATTCAAAATAACCATGAAGTAAATTGGGATTCAAACCATCTGAATATGGATAGTCTTTGGAGCTATTTTGATGAAAAATCTAACTAAACCCAGTCTCTGCAAAAAGATCTTGACTGGCAATAGCAGAACCTAGAGTTTGCAGTCAACAATTTTATTCTTTGCATTACAAGCTATGTAAAAAAAAATGCTAAAATTCGCACCATACAAAATTAAATTAGTTCAAGGCATATTCGAACATTTAACCCTTTCAGTTCAAAACTTAGTTGACACTTGTTATTAAAAGGATGTGTAGTTAAGAAAACATAGGACAAGTTTTAAGAAATCAGATGACAAGTTGTTACGAAAACCTTTAATAACTCTACTCATCAGCTTAATGAACATTATTTCAATGTCATTTATAAATATGCTCATGTTTGCTTACCAAGTTGTTTCATGTTGGGGTTGAAGTCGACACTCGTCACCGTGTCACGGTGACCTTTAAAGTGCCGCTCCAGCGACGGATCCTCCTTCAAAACAAATATGTTAACAATTATCCCGTGTCACATTTTGTTAAACCATTAAATGTGTACATGTACCACTTTGGTAACTGAATTATTTACTGTTCATCACCTTACACATACTTTACTGTAGTGCAATATACACTGTTAAAAATATCTATCTAAGAAGAATCATTACATCAATAAAGTTATTATTCGTATGTTATTTCTTTTAAATTTTTTTTTTAAATATCTCATTAGGCCTAAAAAAAAAAAATACATTTGGTTCGGGTTACCCGACCCTACCTACGGAATAGGCGCCGACCCTAACGTTTTTATAGTCAGTTTGGAAAAAAAAATGAAAAACTAAAAAAACTAAAAAATTCTTCTTTTTTTTGCTTTTCAATATGTAGTTAAAACCTTAATTGCTTATATAGAAGATAACTTTAACACCATTTTCCAATGATGAAAATGACATTCTTATATAAAGCCTAATAAAAATAAAAAAATAAAAAGCCTACCTACCCTACCTATTTTTGAAAAGGATGTAACCCTAACCAAACAAATTTTTTTTTAGGCCTTATCTCAAATTAGATTTTCGATGAAATTATGCTATAAAAAACAACAACAAGCCTCACTATATCATATCAAGATTTTGAGCATCTTACCAGTGCAGTGCTAAATTTGATCATTGAATCTTACAGAGTGACCGCAGTTTAATATTTTTACAGATTTGTGGGTTGTGCTGTCAATCGAGTCAATTTCCTTTCATTCAAAAAATTACAAAACATTTCATTTTGCTTTGATTTGACAGTAGTTTGGCCAATGACATTCAAGCATTAGCATACACATGCACTATCAGTTTTCATCTTGCAAAATGACGGGAAAGGGCAATGATCTGACATTGTCTAGCTACAATAATGAGCCGTCAGGGATATTATTATATAATTCAAAATTTCTTTTGTATCTCTCTTATGACGTCTTGAGTCTGCTGTAGTAAAAAAAATTCATCAAAACTCGTTTACAGCAATTTAGGGGGACTAGTGTCCGCCATGACCTGTGTCACCCAATCTTAACCATGTCACAATGCTTTAAGATGGTGTCTTTAAAAAATGATGGCAAGTACTATTAGTGATAGCCGTTGCTTTTCATTGTTACCATATTTGACAGAAAAGAACTGCACAACCATACTGTAATTTAGTAAGAATTACGTTATGATAATTTTTGACAGCACAAATTGTCAAATATATAAACAAGACTTGTGAATCTGCTTCTAAAATAACAGAACGTATCGGAGTTGTTGCAGAATTATCTTAACTTCATGCAATTAAAAAGCAAAATGTCATACCAATGGACTCGTCATTTTTCGTTGACAGTTGGGGAAAATGTCAAAATACAAGTCTGATCAAGTTTGTTTTCAAACAGTGGCGGTAGGGTCCTTAATACGCATGCGCACAGAAAGATTCACAAGGGGACGTAAATAAAGGTCAGATAGCAAGAACTTTTGTACAACAAAATGAAGGAACAAATTTGCCGTGCAGCGAGTCACCGCCAAAAATATAGGACATAACTTAATGCGATAAATTAAACATATATTCAGTGAGTTTGTACAAGTCATCAAATGAAATAATGCATTTAATGATGACGTTACGAATATAATTCATAAACACTATTTGGATGCTAACGTTTTTTATTGAAGATAAGGACTGGACGTCTGGACAACAGCAAATTTAATTGTAATTATTCGTCTTCAAGTAATAATATGTTATACTATGTTATTAAAAGGCGTTGATAAATTTTGGCCTTCTATGTATATATGCAATGAGCGACTATACGAAGGGAGCGAATTTAGACCACAATCTATACGTATATAAAAAAAGCAATCTATACCTTTTGAATAATAAATGGTGTAGTGACATTCTCTAATTTTAAGTTATGTTAAAAAATCACCTTCCCCGCCGACCCTTATGTCAACCTACTCGATATGTGTTACAAGTTTGTGTAAAAGATGACGACACTATGCAGTGAATGTAAAACACTGAAAGTATCAGTAAGCAGTCATATAAAATAGAACTGTGAAACCAAAAAGGGAGCCGAAACCTCCAGAACGCCCCCCCCCCCCCCCACCAAAAAAACAACAACAACAAAAAAACTAGGTATGTTTATCAAGGGTGGTTAGGTACCACCTTGGAACGGTCAGTAAAACCTAAATTTACTGGGAGTTTAACCAGTTTACGTGCACAACCTCACTCTTATCCCAACAATCCTGAATAAAGAAAAAACGTAAAAGGGAAATCGTATCAAAGTATTCATTAATTTGAGGAAACTTAATGATGAAACAAATAATAATAAACCCCAAGTACTTCAATGATTAGAGACCCCATCTCTATCTGCAGACGGAGGAATACAATTCGGAGTACATCATGCAAAAACAATTTAAGAGAAACAAACACAGTCACAAACGCTTAAAAATGTACAATACGAGCACAATAACTCATGGTGAATTCATTTTGACGAAAAACAACGACGTCATTTCCAATTACGTAGGATAACGGGCAACAAAAACGTCTGTATGATGACTGAAAAAGCGGATATTTGTAATATCATTTTTTTTCCACCGAGTGATCACATTCTCGTACGCCAGAGTGATGATGCTTTGCGTACCCGATTTTTTTATTATCAAACCTCTGATGAATAAGAACGAGTGATCACTGAGTTGAAGCAATATTTTTACGAGTGTGGCAGCGGTTTTCACATTACTAACATTTAAATTTACATTTTGATTCAAGTTTCTCAAACGACTGGGTTACAGGCAATGTACAACACTAGTGTTTGTTGTAAACTAAAACAATGGTAGAATAAAACTTCATGTAATAGTTTGTTTACGCCAACTGATACAGGGGGTGGATTACTGAATTTAGTGATAGAGGAGGCATTACTTTGGCGCTTTACTTTGGCTCGCAACTTCGAACTCGCGGCGTCTGTCCTTGAATAAAATATGTATGCTTTACTTCAGTATTTAACGATGTACAGTTTATGAAGGAATATATGTCCGAAATATTTATTCATCTTGGTAAAATTACCGAATTACTATTGTTTAATTATTTACTTTGACGTGGAGGATTTGGCCATACTAAATTAGTTTGATGTTAAATGTCAACCTTAAGTACGAAATCCCATCTAGTTATCTTGAAAAAAATACGAACCACCGGAAAAAAACGAATATTAATTACATTGAAATTAATTCTAATTTTAATTTAGACATCTGATCGAATCTCCTTAGTACATTCTGGACCACTCCAAGTTGTTATGTAGATGTCCATTTTAGTTAGTTAGTTCAAATAAAACTTGCATTTAAGTATGTTGATCATGGGAATCACACATAATGCATACTTTTCTGATATCAAATGCCAAGAACACTAGAACACGTGAAGCGTGTTGTTTACACTTGTGTTTAGTAGTCGAAATTATAGTAAAGGGAAATTATAAATATTCGACAAGATCGTTGATCATGTAAATTGTGTTGTTGTTGTTGTTGTTGTTGTTGTTGATTCGATTGGGAAGCTCAGCACCTATTCGTCCGCGGTAGCTCAACATAGAAACGATTTGGTATTGAATACGATTTAAAAATATATATACATGTATATATATATAAGTTCAATGTGGCAATGGGAGTTCTAGAGTCCTTCCGGAGAAGTGACTCCTTTTAGTCTAAAAGTTTACCTGCTGATGTAGTCTACTAATGTGTTTTTTTTTCTACAATACTAACAAGAAAAAATCACTTGAACAATATTTGGGCGCCAGGTGTGCCCCTCCGATGATGGACAGTTTGCGTTTTTGAACACAAAATAAACAGCAGTGCGTTCAGTAAGGCGAGCGTTTACAAAACGCTCGCAAACGTTTTGTTTTGTATCTCTGTTGCAACGCAGCGCATACACGTTAAGCGGGAAACCAAACAGCAAACGTTCGCCGCAAACATCTTTACTGAACGCGTTGCTGATAATTAAATGTGTGCTGTTTTACCTACTAGCTGGCCTAATTTAGCCGACTTCCCGAAAATGGGTGATAACGAAGGTCTTGTGCATTTTCGTGTTGTGAGATTCATCTATGAGGCTGGTAAGAAAACAATGTTGTAGATGCATAAATTTAAATAAGATCATAATCCCTAAAAAGAAGTGTATTCTATTTGTCACATATTTTCGCGTTTACTAAGGGTTACAATGTACATGCAGGCTACATTCCACTATTTTGGTTATGTCCTATCTCTTCGTTGCATTGGAAATTCTAAAAAAATCTTCAATTAAACGAGGTTTTTTCAATAAATTTAGATGGTGTACAATTGTTTTTATGTTACGCTGTTTGAACAAATACAGTATTCCCCTCACACCTAATACTTCCTTAATTTTCTACCCAAATACTAGTAACGAATATCACTTAAAAATTCTGAGAGTTTGCATACCAAATAATGAGTAACCTCTTTTGAGTCCCAAGTAGACCATTAAAAGTTCGTAGATAACACATACCAAAGAGGAGGCGCAGGGGTTCTTAGAGTCCTTTTCATGTTGACTTCCTGCTCTAACCTAGCACAACTGCATGTTTACGATTTTTTTATATTGGCGGCTTCACAGACCTATAAACCATGGATTGGCAACTGCCCAATATCGGTGAAACGATAAGAAATAATAATTTACCCACAATCCTAAGCGCGCTTGGCAATTATCGGAAAATTCCAACGAATCTCAGATCGGTAATTAACGGCAGTCTTCGGTTATTTCTGCCAGCTGTGCTGATAGTTATTTTTAACACCGATCGACATGTCGCATGTAATATGTTTGTAGTTTGTCATTATTGCATTTTCTCTAATTATCGAAGTATTAATCAGGACCTTAAATGTTCCTGATTAAAGTTATATTTAGTTTCAATTAATGTTTTACTTTTTTGGAATGAAATCGCGCTGTACACGTGAGTTTGAGCGAATGGATTAACACAGATGAGAGTTGCCAATCCATGGTTTATAGGTCCATGACGGCTTCCATAATCTTTGCTACATGTATTTGTTAATTGTGAACCGAAGCAGTGAGGCAATTTTATGCACTGCTATAAATATTTCAGGAATGAAGTTGCGCATGAAGACAATTCCTCTCTCTACGACCTGTGTACTGTATCACAGATTTTTTAGAGAAAACAAGTTGGATGATTTTGACCCATATGTAAGTAATAGAAATATGGCTATTACGAATTACTGGGTCACTGAACCATATGCTTTAAGTATCGCCTTAAATAGTTCATGAATATTTATACATTTATATATAAATAAAATGCCAATATATTTTATTTATTTTATTAAAGTTTAATCCATTGTACACATAAGATGTAAGTTGAATATACAGTAAAGTTCATACCGAAAGACGTTAAAAGTTGGTACAAGTAGCTCCGCTGCCTGGCACTTGGCATTTAAAAGGTAGTGCTTGGAAAAGTGGTGCACTCAGTACTGGTTTAACCTAGGAAAGTTGTACCTTTGTGTATCGGTGCTTTACACCAAGCACAAAAAAGAACCAAGGTGTCTCTTTGAAAAAGAGCTAGGGTATCGCACCCAGACTTCCTTGTATCCCACAACTTTCTTTTCCGCGTGCTGTCCTTCAGCAAAAACAAAAAGGACCCCATTGGAAATAAGTGCTTGCACTTTCACGGGTTATCCTTAACCGCAAGGTCTAAAGAAGTACCCAACACGCACAACTATTTTGACTTGAAATGAATATCATATTTCTGAATCATAGCTCCTAGTATTCAAGCTTATCAAAGCTTTTAATTTATAGTACATTTACATGTATTGCTTGGTTGATTTTGAAACTGGTTACATATTTACTTATGATCATTCTATTTCCCAGCTGATAGCTGCCACTTGCCTGTACCTTGCTGGAAAAGTTGAGGAAGAACAACACATCAGTCTGCGTGACGTTGTCAATGTCACTTACAGGTTTGACTCTTGCATTGTTATATAAAGTTTTCTTCAGTTGAATATCAATCCCAGCCATATGTTTATGATACATTTAAAACCAGGACCGGTATTCAAAAACATCTTAAGTCATTTCTTAACTTTTATTTCCTACATTTTCATTTTAAATTTAAAGAGAAGTACAAGTACTTTTAGTGTAAAAGTATCTATATAACATAATTAAAATATTAATGAAAATATTGTTTTTAAGATATTGTTATGTTATAATATAACGTGACCAGTGAGATACTGAACTAAGGAAAATGAAAAAAGTTTCTTTTTGGTTTCCTGACCTATCATATTATAACCACATCTGTAACAAGTGCAATATTGATTACCGGTAGTGATTTTTTTAGACATTTTCTTTGATTAAGTGAAAAAAATGCACAAGGGTTTGCATTCCCTTTAAGTGCTCACATTTTTACACCGTCTTTGACATATGTATGTTAAAACTCTATGGGCCCATCTTATCCCTTTTTTCAAATTAAAATTTCTTAGTAGTACCGGTAATTATGTTTATTTCAAAACTTACGAGTTTAAATGGTCAGTTTAGGCAAAGTTTATTGGATTTTAAAAGTAAAATATTCAATTTTATTTGTGACACTCAAAAAATCTATTTAATTGAAATTCTTTATATTACGATATTTTGTCGTATTCTAGATAAGATGATGCCTATGTGTGTAAGGCTTGATGTTTTATTTCTAGGACGTTAAATCGTGATAAGCCGCCCCTTGAAATGGGAGAGAAGTATTGGCAATATCGGGACTCCGTCGTCAACTGTGAGCTCTTCCTACTACGCAGTCTGCAATTTAAATCTGTGGTCTACCATCCACACAAGGTACATATGCTTAGGAATGCTTCAAACATATATACATTTTGAGCAATTTTAATTTGGCCTGCGTGTCTTAATTGAAGTACCTGTACCATTAGTCCAATAGGATTGTGTAGTTTCATGCTTCTGGATATAGGAATATTTTCTTGCCATACATGACTATTGTATGGTTTGTATGGAAGTTTTATCCATAAAGTTCAATTTAAGATAATGAGTATTTGATTTTTATATCAATTTGAAGCAAATTTCTGACGCTTAAAACATTGTCGGGCACATTTAAGTACATTTGTGATAGATTGACAAAAGTAAAACGTACAACTCGAATGGCTGCATGTGATACAGTCCTAGGATGAAAAGGGGACAGGAACTCTAATTCTGATTTAGTTTAATCATCATTGCACAGTTTGAGCCGAGATTAGTGGTCAAGTTGCTTATGGCCATTAGTATATTGGACCTGAATTGGTTTATACTACATGTAATTTATTTTTGCTTGCTTGTAAAGACTGCTGAAAGCTGATTTAAATCAATCACCAGTACGTTTTCTTGGCAGAAACCAGCCAAGCGTTTAGTAAATATGTTTGCGGCGAACATTTGCTGTTTGGTTCACTGCTTGCAGAGTATGCACTGTGTTGCAACAGGGATTTAAACGCTCGCCTTACTGAACTCACTGCTGTACTGTGTCCTTTTTGAGAGGCAATAGGAAAGTACCCCTTGGGTGAGAGGCAGACACCTATACCACTAGACCTATCTCACCCCTAAATTGATCATTGCAAATATCATTTCAGTTTTTGCTTCACTATCTCAAATACCTTGAGGACTGGTTTGATCCTGTGACATGGTCCACATTTCCGTTGACGCGCACATGCTGGGGAATCCTGCGAGACACGTACCATTCCCCCCTCGCGCTCCGCTACAAACCCCAGCATATCGCAATAGCTGTACTTTACTTCTCCATATTGTGTCACGGCTTAGAGGTGCCACATAACAGGACTGCCGACCGTCCCTGGTGGAAGGTGGGTTTATATGGCTTCTGAAGCTGAATTCTTACAATCTGTTTGTGTCTTTAATCAAACACAGTTTTAGTGTTTCTGCTATTGCCTAAGCGTTTTGAGCATGGGGCTGCGCCTGCGTCCTTCTGACTGCCAGAAATACGCCGTGCTGCCCTCTTAATTCACCATTATTCCCATGTGACAGCCCCTTGTGATAGAATTATTATCAGACAAACATTATTAAGTCTCCAATAATCCAGTGCATAAAGCGAGATAGTAATGGTTAACTGGTTGCGCTACCTTGTTATCTGGATATCGCTTTGGTTTTATACTTATAATGCCATGAAATTATACTTGACCGTTAAAAAATAATATTTCAAGATGTTTACATGAAATGTGGTAAATACATTGGTCACTCAAAATTGTTTAAGATATGGTCATGAAACCTGGTCAATAGTGTTAGCAGGGTTCTCAAAAAGTTTTGGTTGAACCGTCTCAAATAGTAAAGTAACCGACCAGCTTCTACTTATTCTACTGAAAATCAATTTAGTTTTCCAAATTTGAAGCGGCCCTATTGCCACTTGAACCGTCCATTTTGGCCGACAGCCGGTTTTTATTGAGAACACTGTGTTAGCAATTACAATATACATAATTGTCAAGGGGACAAGCATAGTGCCACACATTTACTGACTCTCCAGAGAACAAACCTATTCTCTCCTACTTAAGTTTAAACCTATTATTCCTACTCTTTGTTTTAAAAAATGTTGATTTACTATCAGTGATTTTTTTGGTGCAATTCACTGCCTTTTAAAGGCTGTTTCCCCTTGCAAAAAAACTGTTCATTTTCCCCAAAATTTTATATTTTTTTCCCAATTTGATAAATGCAGATGATGTTAATGAATTAAAAAGCAATGAATTTCTTGAAATATAAACAAAATCTTGACAAGACTTAGTCTTTCACAGCATAGTGTATGCACAAAAAAGTGAAAACATGTATATTTGCCATTATATTAGCTGTTTTGGCCTGATTTTGTATTTTTCCCAAAGTCAACTTTTTTCCCAATTTGCAAGGCAGAGGCAGTAAAAATAATTTTTTTAAAAATTCACCGATTATCAGTGTTTATTTTCAGTTGTTAGTATTTTTAACTGATTACTTTGGGAGTCCAAAGTGGCATGTATTAGTCAATCCAAACATTGCTGATCTCTGATGGACTGATGACTTAATTTTTTAACATCTTTAAACTGTCGTTACGGGCTTAGTTTCATCACAGGTTTGATGAAATAGGTATTACTGGTAGACAATAAAAATGTTTGTTGTGATAAAAAATAGTTATTAATGATCTTAAGCTGATGTACAAAATTCCTTTACGGTATTCCTACTTTTTGTCACAAAAACATCCTACTTTGTCCTTTTTATGTTTTAAACTAAAGTAACTGTTCCTATTTAATCCTACTTTATTGTGGGACTCGACCTAAGAGCCTGCGTTTGCTTCGAACTGTATTTTATTGCTCAAAATGAACTGTGTGTGTTGCCATTTCAGGTCTTTAAGGAGGACATAACATTGAACGAAATCAAAGACATTATAAACGAGATCATCTTCACATTTGATATGGAAGCAATGTTGCAGACCACAGGATGATAGGGAGTTGCTAAATGCACACCGTTTAAAATTTACAACCATAGAAGTGAGGTGGAAGAGGCGGGGCTTAGATATATGGGTGTGACTAACGATACATAGCTGTGCGCCCTACTGTGCTAGTACTATTAAATATACAGCATTGTTTCGCAGCAATATTTTTTTAAGATAATTTTACTTGTATTCATTAAATCTTCTCATCTTTATTAATCTACAATGTGCTCATTAAGGAGCAGCTTAGAAAAAGATTGACACTCGACTTGTATGAAGTGTGGACTCAAACATGGTGCATTTAGTGAAGTGGAAGTGGGAAAATGTGTATAATTGTGTTGAAATTAAGAGTTTGTAATGTGAATTATGTGAATGAATAAATCATTAGGAGACTGGGTGGTATTTAGACAAGAGACTGAATTGGAATTCTTTTTTTTCTCTGAAATTCTGATATTGAAGGATGCACTATCATAAACATTTGTCCATACTAGAGAGTGTTCATACCAGTATTTGTGTTGTATATACGAGTTTTAAATGTAAATAAATCATTGTGAGGCTGGCATGGTATTTAGACAAGAAACTAAATTGAAAATAAAGATACATTTGATTTAGGGTGCAAAATTGATAAATGATAGTATATATGTTGAGTTCAGTTTTCACAGTTAATTTTGAAACCATTAAGATATGATAGGAACTTACAATTATTGTGAAGCAAAATAATTGTCGGAGTGTTATGGAAAAAAAAAAATTGCTTTTGATTGTTCAAATCTTTTTACAATTAGTAATATTTACATTCCTATTGCACTTCCTCCGATATAGACATTCTTTGAGTTAATATGACATGCTCGGAAACCTTTCATCTTAATAAAACAATGATTGTGATTGGTCACATGACAATTATACTACGGTAAAATGTACATGATGTTGATGAAAAGAGAGATGTTCTCGACACTGCCGTTGTTCTAGCAGCCAAAATCATTCTATGTTAAACTGTCATGAAAGTGTTGTTATTCAGCGTTGTAGTTGGATTATCCCGGTGAAATTTTGCAAATAATGAGTGTAATTATACACATTTATTATTTTATAATTGCATCTGTGTATGAAAACATTTGGTCACTGCACAGATCAAAGTCAAGTCCTTCGGACAGTGGAATGACCAAATTTTACATACACCAATGAACCGCGATACTTAGACATTCAATCCATATATGGTATATATAGGAAATAAAATGTCAAACTTGTTATGCTTGGACTTTTATATGTACACACCATGAGGGCCTTCACTGAAGGCTCTGCCCCTCTACTAAAGCTTTTCATGTTCATACAAGTCCACGAAATTAACATGAGACAATCTGACTACAGTACACATACTTCCTTGTTTAAACTTCTAAGATTATATCTCGGTAACAATCTTGGATTACCAGTTGAATATTGAATAAATGTTAATTCCTTGCTGACTTTCAATATAAAGTGTGTGTGTATACCACATGATAAATTGCGTCATAAATGCTACGTCGGAAGGCAATATTTTTATTTGAAAAAATACTTTAAACAAAGATAACTTCACTATTTCTTCACCATTTTAAATGGAACATAGCGCAGTCTACGCTGCTTACGGAGCCCCACCTTCGGTCTTTTACCAGAATTTGATTGCGAGTTAAGTTTCCGAAAACACTTTGACAAACCTTTTCACAATACAGTCGTCTCACGGAGCGCTGTCAACACATTATTTGGGAAAAGTGTTTGATGAAACTAATCACCATATCAACTTTGGTAATAAAACGAAGGCAAGGTTCTTTAAGCGGCATAGACTGCCCTTTGTTTCATTTAAAATGGTGTTGTAAATGAAAAGTTATCTTTGATTTAAGTCTTCATTTTAAGCAAATTTTTGCCTTCCGACGTAGCATATTATATGACATCATTTATCATGTGGTATACAGACACTGATATATATAGCGGAAGGAACACTCAGATTGGCTGACAGGAAGATGACCTACTCTGCATGAATCTCAGATTCTAATATGGAGTGTATTAAGTTGTGGCTTTAATTGAACTGACTAAGTTTGATGAGACTGGGTAGAATATTTGGCATGTAGCAGTTAAACTTTTCCACAGGTTCGATTATGGCTACTTTGCACACTAATATGTCTGGAATAGTTAAAAGTAATTAAAGTCACGAAATAATAACATTTTACTCAACTTATATCAAACCAAAGAATAAACAGTATTTATTTGTTTCAACTTATTTAATTTTACAATGATTGTGAAACAAGCTATTGCAACTTAAATTAATCACTCTCGTTGGTACTATGTTGCACGAGAGTGTGGTCTTGTGTTGTGGGGGGAAACCGAAGTACCCTGAGAAAACCCACTTGTCTGGCTTGTTGACGACTAACCAAACTCACATGTGCCCAGGCCAGGAAGCGAGTGCGCTAACCCTGTATTATAGAATTTTATTTTGACAATAGACTTAGTTTGTGATAAAACAAACCTTTCTGTGAAATTTGACTACCCTAGGTTGAGTTTTTATTTTATTGCTAACATCACTGTGACATAAAGCATAAACTTAATAGGGGTCGTCTACTTGACAGGACTTTCCTGTAAATGAATGGGCTCTGGGTTTTGAAGTTTAACTTCTTGATTAAAAAACAATCCCACTGTCTTAAGCCACTCTTGGCAATCCCACTGTCTAAAGCCTATCCTGGCAAGTCCACTGTCTTAAGCCACTCTTGGCATTCCCACTGTCTTAAGCCACTCTTGGCATTCCCACTGTCTTAAGCCACTCTTGGCAATCACACTGTCAAAAGCCTATCCTGGCAATTCCACTGTCTTAAGCCACTTTTGGCATTCCAACTGTCTAAAGCCTATCCTGGCAATTCCACTGTCTTAAGCCACTCTTGGCAATCCCACTGTCTAAAGCCTATCTTGGCAATCCCATTGTCTTAAGCCACTTTTGGCATTCCAACTGTCTAAAGCCTATCCTGGCAATTCCACTGTCTTAAGCCACTCTTGGCAATCCCACTGTCTTAAGCCACTCTTGGCAATCCCATTGTCTTAAGCCACTCTTGGCATTCCATCTGTCTAAAGCCTATCTTGGCAATCCCACTGTCTTAAGCCACTCTTGGCAATTCCACTGTCTTAAGCCACACTTGGCAATCCCACTGTCTTAAGCCACTCTTGGCATTCTGAATGTCTAAAGCCACTCTTGGCATTCCAACTGTCTTGAGCCACTCTTGGCATTCTGACTGTATAAAGCCACTCTTGGCATTCTGACTGTCTTAAGCCACTCTGACTGTCTAAAATCACTCTTGACATTCTGTCTAAAGCCACACTTGGCAATCAGACTGTCTAAAGCCACTCTTGCCAATCCAAATTTCTAAAGCCACACTTGGCATTCTGAATGTCGAAAGTCACACTTGGCATTCTGAATGTCGAAAGTCACACTTGGCATTCTGAATGTCGAAAGTCACTCTTGGCATTCTGAATGTCTAAAGTCACTCAGGACAATCAAAATGTCTAGTCACTCTTGGCAATCAGAATGTCCAAAGAAATATACTTAACCATCATAAAGAGTAACAAATGAGACAAAGGAGAAAGAACAAATATGTATCTTTAAACCTTTAATGAATAAAAACAGGTAAATATACATCCAAGTAAAAATATATAAGACAGTGTTGAACACCGCCTGAAAACGTAATGAAAATAATGTATCAATTTTGAGCAGATTTTCAAATACATGTAAACTAATTACGAGTATGAACACTTTTAATTAATAAAACATTTTAATATAAGTTTATGGTTATGATTACTGCATTGCAGATTGAATTTGTTATGAGCCATGCTCATGTTCATTATATTCTATACAAAATATAAATCTCTATTTTCAAATTCATTATATATCACAGTAATAGGACAGTAGAAGGTCAAATGGTCACAGTCAAGGACATCAATTAGTAACGGTTTAAGCCATACAACATTTTCGAACGGAAATATGAAAAATCTGCGATTTGATCTTTTGTCAGCAATCCTTTATCATTGGTTTGCAGATATTTATGCAAAAAATTGCTCTTTCCAAGACAAAAAATGAAAAAGTTGTCAAAACGTTCAATCAGTGAGAGTGCAGCTTTAACTACAGTGGCGTACTTGAATTATGAACTGTAAGTCCAAACACATGAGGGAGGTGTCAAAAAGTGAAGGCTTTTCTTTATTTTGATCTGATTATGTTACATGGGGTTGTACTTGGACCAGTATCTCCTGCCTCAAGACATTTTTTAAGAATACATTTATAAATGAAATATTTTAAATGATTCTGATGGCACACTTTAAGTCAAATTCTGACAAACTTAACAATTGCAAAGTTACAAATACATACACACTCAAGTTTTCTATTTTTATTCCCGAACTTTTAAGTACTTGCCATTTCGCAGGAAACCTTAATTCATTTGTACGCTCGGGCATTCTGGAGTGGGTATATGCCCCTGATATAAATCATAATTATTATATGCCAATGTTTGAGGGTATTCAACTGTAAATCCTTTTCTTTTCTGTTGGTAAGCATTAACTCAATATCACTGGAAAAGCACTTGGCAGAAAACTGGAATCCATGTTTGGAGCTTCCATCACAGTCATACAAATTATAATATAAAATGAATTACTATGGTGATTTATCACACAATTTAACTTGACCAGATAGTATGCATACAATGTCAGCAAATTTCATCATGATTGGATAATAAATATGGTACTTGAATTATTGTCCTCACATGAATTTTTTTCCATAAAACCCTCTTACCAAGTTCTATCATGATTGGATAATAAATACTTAAAGTATTGTCTCACTGCACATAACAAAAACATAACATTTTTAATGTAAAAGGGGCATTAATCTGGAGTTAATGATATACACCATGATGTGTATCAGAGTCTTGCTGTACTTGTGTGTATTGTACTGGCGAACACGTGTACCAAGTTTCATTTGAATACCTTGAATGATTTTTTAGGGTAACAGCTAAAGTTGGAGTTTTTTGGCGTCAAATGCCGACAACGAGGCAAAGGCTATGACTAAACCTCATCTTAAATGTAAATCTCGACTTAAAAGTATTAAAAACATCATAATTATATATTGAAGTATTACACAATGTTAAAACATTTATTTCTGCAATGTAAGGCCTGTTGGAATATTTGATAAAAAAAATTGACATCAACAAATATTTATCAAAAGAAATCAGAAAACATCAGCATCAAATGAAATGAACACATTGGGATCTAAATCTCAATAAACCCTTAAGGCGCCAAACGTATAATAAAAAGTATGCAATAATGTGACATTGGGAGACTGCAAGTGTGTTGCATTTTTGCAACTACAGCACGGTAAGGGTTCATTAAAAAATATAGTTACATATCATATAAATATATTTCTTATGTATTTTTTTATTTTTTTTTACAATCTATTGGATAGGGCTATAGCCCCCAGCTGGTGCCAAAAGAGAATATATATATATATATATATATATAAAAAACTAAACATTTCTATATAAAACTATTCTTTTTTTACAAACCCATGGGGCTGGTCAACAGCCCCAAGCTTTCACGTTTTTTGCGAATTGGGTGCCATAAGGATAAGTCTTTATGCAGTGAATTTGGAAGACAGACAAACAATCAATATAAAAATATCAAAATTTCATTCAAATATACATTTTCGGAGATTCAACTTTTGATTTTCATCACACTTCTGTGGCTCGTTGTTGTTACAAACATTGAGGTCTTTATCACTGTCCTCTTGAGATGTCATAGCTCTACTATTCGTGTTGAAAGCTTGATCTTGTTTTATCCTCGTGGAATGAAGCTTTTCAGCTTTCGACCGCAACTGCCGAAGTTTGACCTGAATATCATCTGTCACTGCTTTCCGAATTTCTATCTGTAAATAAACGTGGAATAATGAAAATTCGTAATCATGACTGATATGTCTTGCATCTATCATTTTGCAAACATGTTACGAAGATTTCATTTCAACATTTGTCTATCAGTAAGTTACAAAAGTCTTGAAAGATTAATAAAAAATTGTGTGGGATATTAAAGTCTTTAACTTCTAAGATATTTCTTTAAACTAGCAATACATCAAGGCAATAACACTTGACCTACTGGTGAAATTGGGCCCAAGATTCTTTTGACCATATGGGCTATGTTAAAGTTTGAAAAAGATTGGTTCAGAAACGTTAATGCTGTAACAAACTAATTATGTGTCCCCCTCTCTGGGGGAGACATATTGTTTTTGCCCTGTCCGGTAGTCCGTCAGTCCGTCCGTACTTCACACTTCGTTTCCGATCGATAACTGGAAAACCGCATGACCTAGGATCACCAAACTTGGTAGAGAGGTTGGTCGTGAGGTGTAGAGGATCCCTATTGTTTTTGGGGTCACTAGGTCAAAGGTCAAGGTCGCGGCGACCCCCAATATAAAAAACATTTCTGCTCAAAATCTTGAGAACGGTTTGACCTAGGTTCACCAAACTTGGTAGGGAGGTTGGTCATGAGGTGTAGAGGATCCCTATTGTTTTTGGGGTCACTAGGTCAAAGGTCAAGGTCGCGGCGACCCCCAATATAAAAAACATTTCTGCTCAAAATCTTGAGAACGGTTTGACCTAGGTTCACCAAACTTGGTAGGGAGGTTGGTCATGAGGTGTAGAAGATCCCTATTGTTTTTGGGGTCACTAGGTCAAAGGTCAACGTCGCTGTGACCTCTAATGTAAAAAAATATTTCCGTGCAATATCAGGAGAATGCTTTGATCTAGGTTCACCAAACTTTGAAGTGAGGTTGGTCATGATGTCTAGTTGATTTTGCGATCAGTTGGTCAAAGGTCAAGGTCACTGACCTTGAGGTGAAGAACCAGTTTCTGCTCAATAACTCAAGAACGTTTACACCCAGGAACTTCATACTTGGTATGCCAGTTAGTCATGACTAGTTGATGGCCCCTATTGATTTTGGGATCAGAAGGTCAAAGATGAAGGTCACAATACTGTGAGGTAAAAAATGGTTTCCGCTCAATAACTAAAGAATGCTTCCACCCAGGAACTTAATACCTGGTATGCCAGTTGATCATGACTAGTAGATGACCCGTATTGATTTTCAGGTCAGTAGGTCAAAGGTGAAGGTGACCTTGAGGTAAAATAACAGTTTCCGCTGATTTACTAAACACAACTTCGGCCCAGGAACTTCATACTTGGTTTGCTAGTTGGTCTTGATTATAAGATGACCACTATTGATTTTGAAGTCAGTACGTCAAGGTCAATTTCTTTGTCACCAGTACGTACGTCACACTTCTTTTGGCTCAATAACTTATGAAAGCTTGGACCCAGGAACTTCATACTTGGACCCAGGAACTTCATACTTTGTATGCAGGTTGGTCATGACCAGTAGATGACCCCTATGTTTGTTCGTCTCCAGTCCAAAAGTACAAATTTCATGTCCATCATTGATTATTTCTCACCTACGACCACACAATGGGGGAGACATGCGCTTTTTCAAAAAAGCAATCTCTAGTTATGTGTTGATGCCGGACAAAAGGCAATTACACTTAGTTTGAACTTATGTTGCGTGAGAGTGTGGTCTAGTTTTGTTGGGGAAAACCAGAGAACCTGGAGAAAACCCACTTGTCCAGCTTGGCAACTTTGTAACCAACCAAACTTTCATCACCCAGACCGGGAATCCAATCCGGGTCGACTTGGTGAGAAGCAAATGCGCTGACCTGACTGCGCTTACCCAGCACTTAAACACTTGTTATTAAAAGTATAAAACTTCATTCAACGTACAGGGGATTTGTTTTGTGTTTTTAGTCTGGATACAAAATCTGCATAATCTAATGGTTCTCCAATAACAATGGTCACATCCTGAAACATTGACATACATTATGTGAGTCCTGATAATCATTTGCAGTTGTTAAAGTTTATGAAGGTCAGCCAGCACCTATTGGCTTAATTATGGCTTAACCCCACCATGCCATCATGACGGTCATCACGACTTTACTTGTGTTTATAAAGTTATAAATAATGGTTAACCAGTCAAATTCAAATATTAAGAGATTTGAAGCGTTTGAGTGTTTCTACATGAAGAAACAGTGTTTCTACATACATATATGTGCTATCATTGAGAAGCTGTAAATAATGAATAATGACCCAAAACATACAGTATTTATAAGGTCAAGCCAAACTGGCTAATTGTTTAACATCATCAGGCAAGTAGATTTTAAGCCTTTAAAATGGAAGAAAAAATATTAACCAAAATCTTATTTAGAAAATAAATATGTGTTTCTGAAGCATTATTTCATTAAACAGTAATGATACCAGTCAGGAAATAAGTTGCATAATGTTTTTGTTTCTTACTACCCGGAAGGTTGGTTTAGAAAATGAAACCAGATCATATACATAGAATCAAGTATGGCCTTATATACATGTACCTTTCCCATTCTAGGTATCCTTGGTTTTTCCAGTGGCAGGATGGAATCAAGTCCTGGAAGAGAACACAAAACAAGTTTGAGGACTGTAAAAACCAAGTGTACTCTAGTTATCAATCTGACAAGCCTTTTGTGTCCGGTGTGAACATGTCCATGACAATTTGACCTCAAAATAAATAGGGGTCATCTGCTGGTCATGACCAACCTACCTTCCAAGTTTGAGGACTGTAGGGGCAAGCATACTCAAGTTCCAGGCAAATTTATAGAATTCAAATGCTTTTCCCAACGACATATTACCAAACAAGTGGGTCATGGAGTAAATGCCAATGCTATTCTTGTCATGTTTTCATTTTGTCCAACAATATGTGTAACTTGAGAATTATTAAAGCCAAAGTTATGGGCCTCACTTTACTATATCTGTGCAACTTTATTTTACAAGAGGGCAATGATGGCCTGAATTACTCAATTGAGGTACGAAGACTAGGGATTAAACTATGATCTTGTATTGTCAAATGTTGAACCTTTTTAACAAACTTCTTTTTTTAAGCACCAGGATCAACATTTGGACCATGTGTATAGTTTTGAAACCAAATATAAATGGTGTCCTTGGATGACCCATACTGTGACATTTTGACCTGCTTTCTTGTTTTTGAGCTACAGCAATACAGTTTGGACCATGTGTACAGTTTTGCAAACAAATATCAATGTTGTGCTTGGATCACCTTCACCACGACCTTTTTACCTATTTTCTTATTTTTGAAGCTACATCAATTACATTTAGACCATGTGTGCAGTTTTGCTAACAAATATCAATGTTGTGCTTGGATCACCTTCACTATGACCTTTTTACCTATTTTCTTATTTTTGAAGCTACATCAATTACATTTAGACCATGTGTGCAGTTTTGCTAACAAATATCATTTATGTCATCGCATGAGCTATACTGTCACCTTTGACCTACCGGTACTTTCTTATTTTTGAAGCTACAGCAATGAAATTTGGACCATGTGTATAGTTTTGAAACCAAATATAAATGGTGTCCTTGGATGACCCATACTGTGACATTTTGACATTCTTTCTTATTTTAGAGCTACAGCAATACGATTTGGACCATGTGTACAGTTTTGCAAACAAATCTCAGAATTTCAAGTGCTGGATTTGCTTTTAAAATCGACCCCGTCTTATAAACGAGTCGAGACAAAAACACCAGATTTCATGGGCAAAGTTAGGGGGTCGTCTTATAAGCGGATCGCCTTATAGTCGGGGAAATACGGTACAGTTTTGAAAACACAACACAACTGGACAGTGTGATAACTATAACCCTTAATATTTCAGTGCACTTCAACAATAAACAAAATGTGTAAGCATGGAGAATAATTTATATTACCTAGATGAAATAGGGGCAGCACCAGTGGAGTCTTGTCAGCCTCGGCAACCAGTCTTCCCACGCCCCACTTGAGACGCATGTGCTCCTTAGTTGTGTTCACCTTACCTGCAAAATCCATTACGAGTATTAAACATGATATGGCAAGTTTATCTTCAATGTACATAGATAAGGGATGGCTTAGAGGTAGAGTGGCTGCCTACTGAGCAAGAGGTTCTGGGTTTGATCCACCTTCAGGGAACGTTCTTGTGGTCTTTTACATGGACACATAGTACTGGGGAGATTGACCAAGAACGAGGACACGAGAGTGTTAAAAATAAGCTGTTAGCTTTCTACACAATGGAGCTAAAAAGAAATTGGTATATATAAACTAAAGAGTCTATTTGGTCATCCACAGAAACGCGACTCTTTCCATGCCCCACTTGTGAGGCATATTTGTCTTTTTTAGTCACTTACACTTTAACTACTCAATTTTGGTTCAAATAATTTGGTGTGCACAAAATTGAATATTAGTAAAATATTATTTATTCATTCACAGCGCAGATACAGTACCTTCCAAGCACAATTACTTTTTATTCTGTTCATATCTACCCGAACCATGGGTAACAAACACAATGGATCAAACATCAAGGCTTTAAAAATTTTTCACACCATACAACAAAGATGCCACTCGTCACAGCATCCAGGTTACTTTCATTTGTTCTAAAAACAGACAAGCTCAAAGCCTCTGAATACTGTGCTCCGAAAAAGAAGAAATCTCGGCTTTATTTACAGTACCTTCAGGAAAAATATGGACCAACTTTCCCTCATTGAGTTTCTGGAGCATGACATTCATTCCTGGCTGGTATACACCATCCCCGCGTACCACTGGTACAACCCTGTGTGAGGATAGAATACGTTATTGAGTTTTGGAAGCGTAACATCTATTCCTGGCTGGTATACACCATCCCCGCATACCACTGGTACAACCCTGTGTGAGGATAGAATACGTAAATATTGAGTTTTGGAAGCGTAACATCTATTCCTGGCTGGTATACACCATCCCCGCGTACCACTGGTACAACCCTGTGTGAGGATAGAATACGTAAATATTGAGTTTTGGAAGCGTAACATTTATTCCTGGCTGGTATACACCATCCCCGCGTACCACTGGTACAACCCTGTGTGAGGATAGAATACGTTATTGAGTTTTGGAAGCGTAACATCTATTCCTGGCTGGTATACACCATCCCCGCGTACCACTGGTACAACCCCGTGTGGGGATAGAATACGTAAATATTGAGTTTTGGAAGCGTAACATCTATTCCTGGCTGGTATACACCATCCCCGCGTACCACTGGTACAACCCTGTGTGGGGATAGAATACGTAAATATTGAGTTTTGGAAGCGTAACATCTATTCCTGGCTGGTATACACCATCCCCGCGTACCACTGGTACAACCCTGTGTGGGAATAGAATACGTAAATATTGAGTTTTGGAAGCGTAACATCTATTCCTGGCTGGTATACACCATCCCCGCGTACCACTGGTACAACCCTGTGTGAGGATAGAATACGTTATTGAGTTTTGGAAGCGTAACATCTATTCCTGGCTGGTATACACCATCCCCGCGTACCACTGGTACAACCCTGTGTGGGGATAGAATACGTAAATATTGAGTTTTGGAAGCGTAACATCTATTCCTGGCTGGTATACACCATCCCCGCGTACCACTGGTACAACCCTGTGTGGGAATAGAATACGTTATTGAGTTTTGGAAGCGTAACATCTATTCCTGGCTGGTATACACCATCCCCGCGTACCACTGGTACAACCCTGTGTGAGGATAGAATACGTTATTGAGTTTTGGAAGCGTAACATATATTCCTGGCTGGTATACACCATCCCCGCGTACCACTGGTACAACCCTGTGTGAGGATAGAATACGTAAATACTGAGTTTTGGAAGCGTAACATCTATTCCTGGCTGGTATACACCATCCCCGCGTACCACTGGTACAACCCTGTGTGAGGATAGAATATGTAAATATTGAGTTTTGGAAGCGTAACATCTATTCCTGGCTGGTATACACCATCCCCGCGTACCACTGGTACAACCCTGTGTGAGGACAGAATACGTTATTGAGTTTTGGAAGCGTAACATCTATTCCTAGCTGGTATACACCATCCCCGCGTACCACTGGTACAACCCTGTGTGAGGATAGAATACGTTATTGAGTTTTGGAAGCATAACATCTATTCCTGGCTGGTATACACCATCCCCGTGTACCACTGGTACAACCATGTGTGAGGATAGAATACGTTATTGAGTTCTGGAAGCGTGTCATCTATTCCTGGCTGGTATACACCATCCCCCCATACCACCTGTACAACCCTATGTGAGGACAGAATACGTTATTGAGTTCTGGAAGCGTGTCATCTATTCCTGGCTGGTATACACCATCCCCCCATACCACCTGTACAACCCTGTGTGAGGACAGAATACGTTATTGAGTTCTGGAAGCGTGTCATCTATTCCTGGCTGGTATACACCATCCCCCCACACCACCGGTACAACCCTGTGTGAGGATAGAATAACCTTTTTGAGACTCTGAAGTGTGATATCCATTCCTGGCTGGTATATGCAGCGAAAAAGAGGAAGCAGGCAGGGATGAAAATCTAGAAATTAATTTTATAAGTCGCCTTATGTAATTGTTTTAACTTATTTTGATTTTATTTTTTGATTTTTTAAGTTCAAGAGCTTCTCGTTTCAAAAACTTCTGTTTTTCCATAAAATAGTAGGTACAGATAAAAATATATTAGCCTTTATTAGCCTGGTGTTGTTTTTTTAAATTTAATAGCTATGTTTACCAAAAATTCTCCAGTTAAAAAAGTGCAAACTATCGCTAATATTTTTTTATCTGTACTTCAATCATATGCTTTTGTGTTTTGTCGTGTAAGTAGGTTTGAGGACCACGCAACTAGAAAACTACGCCATGCGTTTAACCATTTAATCAGCAACAAGACAATATAAGAACCTAAAGAAAAGGTCACATCATACTAATAGTTCTAAAGACACCACATGTTTATTTGATCATTAAAGTCAAATGAGTTAAAGATGATAATGCATTAAAATAAAAAAAATATAGAATTGGGCATCATCCTATAATGTGCGCCTTTATTTCGTTAGGAAGTTCACACCTGGCAAAGTGATTTTTTCCGATTCCTCCATCCTTGGTTTCAATTTTAAACTCAGTATCATTCAATTTGCACAAATATTTAAGCAAAATAATGATTAAACAATACTAATGTAATTTCAATTTACAACCAAATTCTTCATTGAAACATTAGGCCCTGGGGGCTCTTTTCAATAAACTTTGAAGTTGACCTTGCTTTTAAACTGAAATTATCTGACTGTTATATTTTGAGGTATTTTACTGTTTATTTGTGTGAATTAAACTTTAGCCAGTATTAAGAAATGAAAAACAGACTTGAGGAAAAAAATCCATGAATTACCATTTGTTTTATTTATACAGTTTTAAAAATGCACTCTTACTGAGTAATACTCCCAAATAAGATGTATATACCACAATTAATACATTTGTTTTGAATTAACCGAAAATGATAAATAAATATCGAAAACAATGGTTCTTATGAAGGATACCGAGTTTCATTTGAAACAAACATGAAGAAAACACGCTATTCTACCTTATGAGACCATAAGTATCTTCCATGGCCAAGAGTGTAAGATAGGTTCATTCCGACCCGAGCGTAGGGTGTTTTGCGGTTGACCATTAAAAAGGAGTTCCATACGGTTGTTTTATCTTTACCGGTGGGCAAGATAAGAATTTCTAGCATGGTTTATCTGAGGTGGGAGAAAATAGTTTCTCACTACATAACTCTTTAAGCATTCATCAGTCATTTAATATTTGTGCGTTTTCAGCTATTATTTACACGGTTACAATCTTGTTATCAGTAATTCGTATTTTCCATAAATGCATTATTTAGTAAGTAATTAAAGATTTATCACTCTGAGAATGTATGCTTGTCATACATGTGTATGTATCGGTTCTACATACGAGCATCACTTAAGATTATAAAGCTAAGATTAAAATCATTATTTTAAAGAGTTAGCATTTTTACAACTTTTTTATTTTTTGTCTTGGAAAGAGCAAATTGTTGTGTAAGTATCTGCAAACCAATGATAAAAGATTGCTGAAAAAAGATCAGATCGCAGATTTTCATATTTCCATTCGAAAATTAATGTTTTATGGGTTTAAAAAAATGCATAACATATCAATTTATGAACTTGAATTTAAAATCTGCAATCCAATTTTTTGTCAGCAGTCTTACTGGTTTCCATTGCTTTTTGCAAAAATTGGCTCGTTCCAAGACAAATAAGAGCTGTCATAAGACAGCGTGCTCGACTTCCCCGCTTAGACTTAGAAGTGAATACAATAACAATGTAATATTACCAAGTTTGGTCTATTTATGTCAAACCTAACTAAAATTATTCAATACATAAGGTGACTTTGATGCTGCCCTCCCACCACCCGAAAAATGACGCAAGTCATTCAAATAACTTGAAGAATATTCAAATATGCCTTTCAAAAGAAAAAAAGAAAAAAAATCAAGGGCCATATAGTATAGCCCTCCTTGTTTTCCCTTGGTAAAAAACTGGTTGAGAATGTAACAAGAGATGTTTATCAAACATTATGCCCCCCTGAGCGCCATGTTTTCAGGATTATATGGACAATTGAATGAAATATGCATGGACCGAAATGACAGCTGATTTGTTGCCATTAAGGCAGTTTTAAGATTATGACCATTAAAGTGTGAGGATAGATTGTGTTATGACCATGACCTTTGACTCTATGAACTCAAAATCCAGAGTCATCAGCTGGTCACAAGAAACCTAAATGTCAAGTTCGAGAGCCATGGGTGCAGGCATTGTCAAGTTATCACACAGACAAGTTTTTTTCGTTCAAGGTCACTGTGACCTTGACCTTTGACCCAATGACCCCTTAAATCATAAGGGGTCATCTACAAGTCAGATGCAACTCCAAGTCAAGTTTGAAGGCCATGGGTTCAGGCATTGTTGAGTTATCACTCGGACAACCTTTTACCATTCAAGATCACTGTGACCTTGACCTTTGGCTCTATGAATCCTAAAATCAATAAGGGTGATCTACTGGTCAGGCTTAACATCCATGTCAAGTTTAATGATCATAGGTTCAGGCATTGTTGAGATATCAGTGGGAGAAGATTTGTTAACTTTTTTGCGTTAAAGGTTACTGTGACATTGACCTTGGCCTGATGACCCCAAAAGTCGATAGGGGTCATCTACTTGGCAGGCCCAACCTTCATGTCAAGTTTGATGACCATAGGTCCAGGAATTGTCGAGTTCGCTTTCAAGGTCACTGTGACCTTGACCTTTGACCTAAAATCAATAGTGGTATTCTACTGGTCAGGCCCAACCTCCATGTCAAGTTTGAGGGCCATGGGTGCAGGCATTGTTGAGTTATCACTCGGACAACCTTTTATCATTCAAGGTCACTGTGACCTTGACCTTTGGCCCAATGACCCCTAAAATCAATAGGGACCATCTTCTGGCCAGGCTCAACCTCTAAGTCAAGTTTGAGGGCCATGGGTGCAGGCATTGTTGAGTTATCACTCGGATAACCTTTTACCATTCCAGGTCACTGTGACCTTGACCTTTAGCCCAATGACCCCTAAAAACCATAGGGGTCATCTCCTGGTCAGGCCAATTCTCCAGGTCAAGTTTGAGGGCCATGGGTGCAGGCATTGTCGAGTTATCACTCGGACAACCTTTTACCATTCAAGGTGACTGTGACCTTGACCTTTGGCCAGATGACCCCCAAAAACAAAAGGGGTCATGTACTGGTCAGGCCCAATTCCAAGTCAAGTTTGGGGGCCATGGGTGCAGGCATTGTCAAGTTATCACACAGAAAACCTTTAACCATTCAAGGTGACTGTTACCTTGACCTTTGGCCCGATGACCCCCAAAAACAATAGGGGTCTTCTACTGGTCAGGCCCAACCTCCAATTCAATTATGAGGGCCATGGGTGCAGGCATTGTCGAATTATCACTCGGACAACCTTTTACCATTCAAGGTCACTGTGAACTTGACCTTTGACCCGATGAGCCCCAAAAACAATAGGGGTCAGCTACTGGTCAGGCCCAACCTCCAAGTCAAGATTGAGGGCCATGGGTGCAGGCATTGTCAAGTTATCACTCGGACGACCTTTTACCATTCAAGGTCACTGTGACCTTGACCTATGGCCTGATGACCCCCAAAAACAATAGGGGTCATCTACTGGTCAGGCCCAACCTCCATGTCAAGTTTGAGGGCCATGGGTGCAGGCATTGTTGAGTTATCACTCGGACAAGCTTTGGTCTACCGACGGACGGACCGACCGACCGACCGACCGACCGACCGACATACCGACATGCCTGTGCAAAGCAATATACCCCTCTTTTTCGAAGGGGGGCGTAAAAATGTGCCTGTCAAAAGAAAATCCCAACTTGCCCTTAACTTTTACTTGCCTAAAACTTTAACCTAAGTCAATCAGGGGCCATAACTTGTATTAAGAATAATATGGAGTTATGTAACCTCATTGAGTGATGGTCCTGAACAACTGTGTGAAGTATTAAGTCAATTGAACAACGGGTATAGAAGTTATTTATAAATATCCCAACCTGCCCTAAAACTTTAACCTAAGTTTCATAGTCAATCAGGGGCCATAATATGTGTAAATAATAATATGGAGTTATCTAACCTCTTCATGTGATGGCCCTGAACAACTGTGTGAAGTATTAACTCAATTGAATGAAAGGTATTGGACTTATAAGTGAAAATCCCAACTTGCCCTAAAACTTTAACCGGACGCTGACGCCGACGTTGGGGCGAGTAGTATAGCCCACCTATTCTTCGAATAGTCGAGTTTAAAATGAAAAAGTTGTCAAAACGTTCAACCTGTGAGAGTGCAGCTTTAACAGGGCCCTGAACACAATACTCACTGTCCGAGATAAAAGAAGAGAGACGTCAGTGGCGAATAGAAGCAAACTTCCCTCGCGGCAGGAATCCATCGGTGACACATACCGACACCAAAAATGTATTTTCTCCATGGTAAAATACCTTCAAATTGAAAACAGAAGATATAACATCAACAGGGGTGGATCCAGGACTCAACATTAGAGGGGTCGTAACTTAGGGATGGTACCTTTAGACATGCGCCCCTCTCTCAGCACCCAAATTCATTTGGTTTAAAGTGTTGGCATGGGGGTTTTGGGGTACTTGGCCAAGAAAATTTTAACAATTTCTGGTCCAAAATGGTGCATTTTGGGAATATTTTATTACATGTTTTCTCCTATATTTAAATAAACAGTAAATTTGGATAATTTTAGGGGGACGTGCGCAATTTTTCTAAAATTATATAAAAAAATAAGTTGTGGCAAGGTTTTTCAGTATTACAAAAACCTTGTTCATGGTTTTATCCAGCTATTTTGGGGAAAGAGGCATACTCAAAACTGATACAATTTTTTTTAAAAGCCGTGACAAGTTCTCATCAATTTTAGTAAACAAGTTTAAAACATTTGTAAGCTTTTTTCCAAAATTCAAAAAGGGTGTTAAATGTGCATGTAACAGCATTATGCAGTGATATTTAGCACCTTATTTTAAGCGCAATTTTTCTTACTGAGTGAATTACTGTAAAAAACAGAAAAAAAGTGCACTTTTCATAACTGAAGAGCGTTTAATATTATTCTTAATGTTAAGCTGATTTTTTCTGCGTTAATGTCACATTTTTTCTGCATTTTAAGCGCATTTTTTTCTGCATTTTAAGCACATTTTTTTCTGCATTTAAGTGCATTTTGGTAAGAAGCGGTACAGATTTTCTAGAAGGGTTATGACAAAACTACATACATACAATGTGACCCTCATTTAAACCAATGAGAATAAGTTGAAGGTCAAAGTAATTAAAGATTTATGAAGTTATGTTAACAAAATGACAACATACATGTCACAATTAATTAGTTGATCTAGATAACATTTACTTACGAATAAAATTATCTTGTGAGTATATTTATGACTTTTAATTTGCCAAAGGGAACAAAAGTGATAAACTTTGAAATTGCAAGTACAAGTTAATACATAAATTTTAAGATGAGAACCACAAACCTTCAAGCAAAATGTCACTGATTAATTAAGTTTCTACAGATTGCTGATTTCCAAGTTTCATAACTGTGTAACTCCTAAACCATGAAGAAAAACATATTTTTCACTAAAGCATGTCAGTGCATGGGATGATGTTCATCAAGAGAGCCTTTTAGGAGACCAAATTTGGTGACAAATGGTTGTACATTAAGCCAAATTTAGAAAGCAGACGCTGTAGGAACAGGTTTTGCCAAGTCAAGGGTCATAACTCTGGAGTGACTGAAGCAAAAAGGCTGGTTTTCAATCCCCGACTAACACATTCTGACCAAATTTGGTGATGGTTGAACAAAGGTTATAAATTTCTATAATTAAAGGGTCATAACTCTCAAGTGACTCACGCAATATGGCTGTTTATTAAACTTGTCTGAGATATTCTTCCCATACACAGTCTGACCCCATTTGGTAATGATTTTACAAATGCTTCTTAAGTTATTGATCTGATAAGACTGATTTAAGGAATTTGCTATAATAAATGGGTGATAACTCTTGAGTGACAAGAGCGATATGGCTAGATATCAAACTTGTCGGAGATTTTATACCCATACACATTCATACTGAATTTGGTGATAATTGGACAAAGGCTTCTAAAGTTATTGAAAAGATAAGACCAATTTTAGGTAACTTCTATAATAAAAGGGCGATAACTCTAAAGCGACTATAGCAATTTGGCTGGTTATCAAACTGGTCAGAGATATTATGCCAATATACATTCTGACCAAATTTGGTTTTGACTCACAGGACAAAGGCTTCTTAAGTTATTGAGCTGACAAGACCAATTTTAGACAATTTTTATAATTAGAGGGCTATAACTCTCGAGTGACAACAGCGATATGGCTGGTTATTGAAATTGTCCAAGACATTATGCCAATACACATTCTGACCAAATGTTGATGATTAGACATTTCATAAACGGACATACGAAAATGATATAGTTTTTTAATTATACTGTGGTCAAAATAAGCATGAGTCTGGATAATTTCCTAAGTCCCAAATCTTAATAATACAAAAAGACATGTTAAGGTTTTTTTCCGCTTAATTTGGGAAAAGGACCCCTAGATATTATAATTATACTCAAAACAATTTGGTTTAAAAAAGAAAATAGCAAGTGTGAGTGTTTAAACTGCAAAGGCCTAAAAAAGAAGGTTTGGTTAGGGTTACATCCTTTTCTTTCTTTTTTTTTTTCTTTTTTTGGGGGGCTTTTTAATATAAGAATGTCATTTTCATCATTGGAAAAGTAATCTTCTGTATAAGGCATTCAAGGTTTTAAACTACATATTGAAAAGCAATAAAAGAAAAATAATAAATAAAAAAAAATGTCTTTTTGTTTAGTTTTTCATTTTTTTTTCAAACTGACTATAAAAACAGTAGGGTCGGCGCCTATTTCGTAGGTAGGGTCGGGTAACCCGAATCGAATGTATTTTTTTAAGGCCCTAATGGGACTCGCTCATGTATTGTAAAATGCACTCTTTTTTATATAACGAAATATTTGCTCAAATATCGTCTTTGAATACCACAATTTTCTTAGCGTTAAAAACGGCTTTGTTGTTGCGTGATAGGTTAATTGACACTATCACGCTATTTTACCAATATATTGTTAAAAGGTCAAAATATCCATCACCATTGTATCATTCCTGGTGGCCTTGTGTTTAAGGTTTCAGTTTTCTATTTCTTTCTTGACTTTACCGCCGCCTAGGTTAAATAAATGCACCCCACTAAAACCCAAATATTTTTTTCACACAATAATTGCATTTTTTTCTGAAATTTCTATTTCATAGAGTAAAACAATTCTAAAATAAGTGATTTCAGGTACATTCACAGGGAAATATTTTTTTGGGGGGGGAGGGGGTCCAAAAAACATGATCGAGTTCCTTTAAAAAACAAGTTAAGTCATTTAAATTTTATCTTTTCTATGGAAAAAAAAAAAAGATTGAGATTTTTTTCTAGTGATTTGTAAAATGCAGACTAGACTGTTTTGGAAATAGGGCTGATATTAATTGAACTATCAGTTAACCGTAATAATAGGTCAACAACTCATTTTCATTTTTTTTTTTTAATTTAAGGCTAATAATCTCAAGAAGCAACCAATATTTCCAAATCTATATGACCATGCTTACCCCAAATCAGTGGGTCATCAATGAAGGAATAATGGTTACTGACAGTGATCACACCTCTGTCTGGGGTCGTAGTTTTTAGTACATCAAGCAGTGTTCTCCTGTTGTATACAATTGTTCTGTTGAATATGGCTGAAAAAATATATGGATCTTACTCAATATCAATTCCCTTTATAGATTTCACAAAGAGACTCACTGTGCCTCAAAAGTACAATCTATGCTTAATACGTTGTAAATGCCTCCGCACAGGTTTGAACCAGCAACCTCTCACACTGCTGGGGACCTTCTACCATGTTGCTATTAAAGCCAGCAAGCATAAAAATGCAGCTATAGTATATACATGTAGAATATCAAGGGCAATTGCTTAAAATTTGTCAAACTACAGGGGACCATCTACCATGTTGCTATTAAAGCTAGCAAGCAGTACTACTGTAGCTAAAGTATATCCATGTAGAATACCAAGCTGCACTCGTTCAATATTTTGTTTCTTTTTTATTGCAAATAAAACGGGCCTTTTCAATAAAGGATTTGAGTCCTGGCTTTTTTTAATCCATATAAACCGAATAAATGGCATCTCAATTTCATTATGCTTATTTTTATACTGACTTAAGTTAAATGCACTCAAATATCGATATTTACACATACCTATAAATCGTATAGTTTATCCGTGATATTTACAATAAATATAAGTAAATAATATGAAATAAAATATAAGTAGATCTTCGAAATAAACCCACCGAGGTAAATTTTGCAAATACACACAAAAAATGTTGTAATCAGCCGCGATACTAGTTTCCATGTCAATGAAGCATTCTTTGCTGAAACTATATTAAATAAGTTTATAATTGCCATTTTACACAGGCAGTAATCCACGATCACTTGCGCGCGATTTTACTTCGTCTGTAGCTCGGTAAATGAAGTTATAACGTTTCTGTTCGGAATCGGGATCAGCGTGTCGCTGTTCATTGCGACCGATTGGCCACAAACGTTTAAATGCGCATCAATGAGATCTGTACAGCATATACGAGTCCAATTTGATGTTTATGTTTGCTATTAAACACTAGATATTAGTTTAGAATAGTTATATCTTCACTGAGTTGATTAAAGATGACCTTTGTTATATTTTAGCTCGAAGTATCTATAAATATAGTAAGAAAACAATCCCGTCCTTGTACAATATTCGAACCAACCAAAAACCGAGCCAAACGCCGCATTTAAGCCAAATGTATCCGACTGTGTTATTATGATTTTTCTTCTCCATTATTCTTGAAATATTGCAAAAATTGAAAAATAACAACAAATATTTCAAAATAACAAATATTATATTTTCTTCACTGGTAGTTTCATTAAATTATAACATAATTGATATAGAAATTATGGCCGGGGGTGGGGGGGGGGGGTGGGGGGTAACAGTGGATCATTTATATAAATGATAATATTGTACTTTGATGTTGTATACAATATTTGATACATTTTGTATTTTTCCGTTTTTCTTCAATGTTTGATTCTCAAGTAAACACTTATATTCTTACAGCTGAATGTTGTCACTATTTCTATCACCTTTATTCTTCCAGGTCCTGGCTAACTATAAGCAATATTATATAATAATTTAAATCAACACAAGCCAGACAAGCTGTAAAAATTATAAACCGGACTAAGAGTCTTAGACTATTTCAACGGAAACTATATAATTCCAGTCTGAGTATTATTCTAAGATGACAAGTTTAGTTTTGACTTAGCATTTAACCCATAACTTCTCAGTCCAGGATGTCAATTCACCATGGACAAAATGGTTACGAAGTCTTAATATTTGCATGGGTACTTGTTATCTTTATTCACATGACGCCTATTCGACGTTTCGGACGTGTCAGCCAGTTTCAACTTATTTTATAACATCAGTCATTATTAGGTATGTAAGCTTATTTATAATTATTCGCATTCGGGCAAGGCCCATTCGGCGAGTTCTCCGATAAGAATTTAAGTTATAATAGTTTTTTTGGAGCATAGTGTACAGACAGACTGTAACCGGCCCGGTTAGAGCTACCTTGGTCATTTAACGTGTACCAGTGTATAGAACCGTCACACGAGACCCCCATTTAACGTCCCTCACGGAAGACGATTAGTATTTTTAGTGGTGTGGCAGGGAATCGAATCTGTGACCCCTGGATTGACAGTCAAGTGTGCTACCACTAGACCATGGATCCGCCACGGATAATTATCAGATTTTTTTGTCGTTTTTAATAGCTAGCGCTCATCGCCTTTGTTTGTTATTAAAAATAGCCAAATTACAATTGAGAGCCAAATCGGAGCCATGATCAACTTGGAGACAAAGAAGAATAACAAATTTAACAGCTAACTTTAAGTACTCTGACTCATACATATAATTATACAATGTATGTATAGACAATAAATAGCAAATTAAGCGTATATATGAGAGTTAAGTATGATTATTTATCAGCCCAGAAATTTCGTGTACGGCATCATAAAAACTTCACTATTAAAGCACGTTTAATAACTTTAGAATATGTTTTATCATTTAAAAAGTAAAAAAAATACACATGCCTTTATAAATAAATGTTAAACACGCAATAATATTACTTTTAACAATATAAATATATCAAACGAATAAAGTAAACGCTACGGTGTTTGGCGGCCTCTAAAGGCCTGTGTCGTCTATGAAATTGGTTTCTAGTTGAATATATATATGAATTTATATTTGCATACACTGACACAATATATATATATATATATATATATATATATATATATATATATATATATATATATATATATATATATATATATATATATATATATATATATATATATATATATATATATATATATATATATATATATATTGTGTCAGTGTATGCAAATATAAATTCAAGCTTATTCATTTCTTGGGCACTAAAAAGGGCGTTAAATATCGCACACAATGCACACAATGACCCATCATTGTGTTTTTGTAAAGAAGTATTGGTCGCCACACAGTACCAGATTCCTACCATTCTCCAAGTCAACATACGTCTACGTGTTCAGTTGATAACCTCGCTGCATCCCCGTGACTACGGAACAACCTTCATTTATCCATTGCTGAGGCTAATCTATTGACATCTTTTAAGAATGAGCTTCCCGACGAGACATTATAATGGGGACCCTCATCTCATTTACAAACAATAACAAAATGACGGGCAGTCGCTATGTCAGCGAGGTTTCGCACACTGTACCGCCAAGGAAGTTGACTTTGTATTTACTTGATTGTTGAGACGTGTACGTAACTGTGAAAAGACTCCGAATCATCCCTTTAACTTTAAGCTATCATTTATGAACATACTTTTTGCATCCTAAATTTTTCCAAGCCTCTTCATTTCTTGACAATTTTTGTTTTCTCTTTTATCTTTTTATCCAACGCCCCTACGAAAGAATGGCTATTACCGTTTCGTTCTTTACCGTTTTAACTTTAATCTTGTACCTACTCGAATAGTTGACAGTTATGAGTTCTAAAAGTGAATGGAAATTCAATATTAATAAACACATCAAATATCACTTTAAGAAACCATGTCTGAACAGTCTATGCTGGAATATAACATCCAACTCTTGTTGTAGATTGTATTTGCTATTGAGCAAATTTGTTGGTAACTTACATTTTCGTACCTTTACCATTCGTACCATACTATGATATGATTTCAAAGTCGCAATCTGTATAAATTTGACGATTTTGATCATTAATTTTGAGATTTGATTTATTTGATCTTAATGGCTTAATAATTTTTTTTAAATAATTATACTCCAGTTTTAACTAAATATTAAATACGATCAAGTTCAAAGATGATTTCTTCTATACTAACTAACTTCAGTATGACAACCTTTTAAACTATTATTACCATAATTCACCTAAGAGTTCGGACACTCTAAATATTCGGACACCCAGGACACTCTAAATATTCGGACACCCATAATTATTTTCCAAAATAATTTATTTTGTGTACCTAATTTTCGGACACTCAAAGGACATCAATCATAACTTTCACAGTTACCAAGTTTCACAGACAAAGATTATTGATTTTTATATTTACAATGCCTGGCTAGATTAACTAACCGTATGTATACACCACTATGACAAGTTAATTAGTTACTACCCATCCTAAACGATTTATTGCCTGTTGAAAAGGAAGTGTGATATATTTATTGGAGGATTAAAGAAACAACAAGGGCAATCAAGGGATTAAGAAAACATAGACATGACATGTTTGTAAAACGATCTACCAATAAACTTTTAAACTTGTACCACACTTATAGACTGTATGAAACAATAATCGTTCAGTTATACATTAATACTGCATAGCAATGTCCATGCTCTCCACCAGATCCTCATGGGTATAACTGTAAGTTATATGACGTCACACAGTGTGACGCTTTGATCTGAAGCCGATAGAATGTGTTTATTTAGTTCAGTGCATGTATAAAATGGTGTTTTAATTAACTTGATGAAGGATTTACACTTATAGGCGTAATAAATAAGTTTATAACCATTGATTACTAGGGATAAATTAAGCCTAAGTGGTAAAATGCAAACATGAAGAAAAAAGGCAGGTTAAACAAACATGTAAATAAAATGTAAAAACGGTAATTTTCTATGTATTCACACAGCAAAAAAAATAAATAATTTAAGGTGTCCGAACTCTTAGGTGAATTACGGTATTATTATTATTATTATTATTATTATTATTATTATTGTTCTGACAGTGACATATCTCAGTTAAAAAATATACTGGGTACAAAAGAAATCACTGGATACATGTACACATGTTCCTATTTTTGAACTTTTAAGGAGTGTGCTTAAACAACACAGAGATTTACAACAAGAAGACTTTTCACAATGCTGTCAGTGAGAGAAATGGACGTGGTCTCATTACAGTTGCCAACCACACCTCCAGACTTGATGACCCTCTGGTGTGGAGTAAGATCTGAACTTTGTTTTATGGACATCTGTCTTTATTTTCTTGTTTTGGTATATTCTAATTTCAGTGTTTTTTGTACCTTAAATGGGGTGGGATTGTTTTGTTTTAAATATATTTTAACTTAAGTAATATGTGAACAAAATATTTGTGTCGTTTGTTGGCTCATTAATATTTACTTAAATCTCTTTCCTCTTACTTTTGAACCTGCTTTTCTTAAGTTGTTTTTTTTCACCCCTTTCTACAGGGATGTGATTTGACCGCAGACTGTGGATCTAATGGCTTCAGCGGTTCTTTTGGTTACTACTTTATTTGGTGTTATTTTTGACACTTCAGTTTGCCTCCAATTTGAAGTCATGAGGGCTTTTCAAGGTGCTTCACCTCCTTTGAACCCCATAATGGGCCTAAAGCGCCCCAAAACAAATCCCCGAAATGGTTTCAGCCTGTCAGCTACCAGGACAATCACATCCCTGGTCTCTATTACTTTGATTTTTTGTTCACATGTTGCTATGAGAATATATTGATGTATGAATTGCATCGGTGCATAGGAAATGTATATAAGTCTGGTGTTTTATTATATTTTCTTAGAATATCATTCGACTTCAGATCTCATAGGATGGCGCAATTTTAAACTATCTACTTGGCGTTGGTCAACAGCTGCTGAAGACGTGTGTTTCAAAAGCAAGGCGGAATCTTGCATGATGGCTATCGGGAAAGTACTTCCTGTTACACGAGGGGAGGGGGTGTTCCAGAGGTCGATGGATTTCTGCGTTAATGAAATCATAGAAGGAAGATGGGTGCACATTTTTCCGGAGGGTATGTGTCAAAGGATGTAGGAATACAATTATTTCTCATTGTTGTATTCCTAGGGATGGGCGTGAGATGTACAAAGTTTTTGTTTACATGTTGACTGTGTGAAGTCCGATTTACAAGTGCCCTTAAAGCTGCACTCTCACAGATTGACTTTTTTGCCAACTCTTTAATTTTTTGTCTTGGAATGAGCAAAATTTTGCGTAAATGTCAAAAAACTGGTGATATAAAACTGCTGATAAACGATCTGAATGCAGTTTTTAATATTTACCCTTGAAATTTAATGTATTATGGCTAAACTACTGCTTTAAAAAAAATGAAATTTTCTGCAGTTTTCCAAACAATTGAGATTTGTTTTATTGTTAGTTATCTTATATGACTGCATTGAAAGCATTGGTGCCAAAGTCAGCTGATTCTGAGACAATCTGCGAGAGTGCAGCTTTTAAGTGTAGAACTTCATAAACAATACGTGCAAAAGAGTATGATTAAAGGGAAGTAATGCAATTTAACTCATTGTCTCTTGTGTAGTGTAGACAAAACAACACTCAGGACTTTTATAAAGAATTTGAAACTGGAAGTATGGACTTTTTCACCATTAATATTGGAAGTTTTTCACTGAAATGTGAAAGTTTTAAGTCTCTCGAACACTACAATTTTTTCCACTATTTTTGCGAATATTATGTTAAAAATGTATTAAATTGTGTCTTTAAGTCGCCAAATTCACAATTTAATAGTATAATTATAAACCAGGTTTTCACATAGTGAAACCTTGTTATTAGAATGACGAACTTCGTTGTTTGGGCAGGCGGGCGGCCGGGCGGCGTCAAACTCACCTATGAAACTGAATAACTTTAGTAAGGGTTGACATATCTTGACCAAACTTAGTCTATAGAAAGAGTTTATGGGTACCTTTCATGGGATTGCGTTTGGGGTCCCTAGGGTCAAGGTCACTGTTACTAAAAATAGAAAAACAGACACAGACTGAAGTTCATCTGTCAATCGTTAAAAACCTGGTTTCGTCGTATTGCGGCGTTTCTTGTTTTTCATGGTGCTACTTAGACTGATTGAAAATGTTAGCATAAAAATAACATTGCCACCATGTTTAGATATTTTAAACTTCCAAGCCTTCAACTTTTGTAGTTTTCTTAAAAGTTTTTGTTCTTTTAAGGCATCAATTTTGGAAGTTTTAACCCATTTCTAGGGAAGAATATACTTCCAAACTTCCATTTATGGAAGGAATTCGATCTCTCATGTGTTTCCAGTATGGATGGGAAAATCTAACGTGAAGTAAGCACACAAGCTGGTAAAGAGTCAGCGATTAATTCATTTGCTTTATTTGAAACATCAAAAACTAAATTACATAAAAATTATACAGAAATATCTTTGGAGAGTTTTTATAATAACATATATTTTAACCTGGAAATGGTTTTATTTGTTGATAAGTTAAACTAATTCTTTAAATAAAGTTTTCATATTTAAAAACTTAAGTTTCAATATTTTATTTGCAGATTTTTGAAAACAGGACTACATGTACCTTTTTTCCTATATTGCTAAACGAAATACATGTTTATTTCAGGGAAAATAAATCTGGACCAGAAACCAATGAGGCTGAAGTGGGGTAAGAACTGAATTTAATAACGTGTGTTTTTTCCACTTATAGGGGAATGGTGGCAGGGCCTTTGATAAGGAAAAAATTGGAGTCATTTTTGTCAAAAAGGGGGATATTATATTAACATATGTAATTTAATGTTCAACTTGTTTTCAAGCCTCTTATTCTACGAACTTATGGGCTTATTCATGATTGGTAATTTATTGTTAAAAGTCAATGCTCCTAAAGAGATTAAATACATAGGCAGGAGGAAAAATATATACTATTTTAGGAAAGGATTGGGGCTGAAAAAACACACTGACTTACTTTTTTACTGACAATGCTTTAAGGCCACACCAAATTGATATTTCGTTTGTCAGATTTACCTCACCAATTTTTTACCTGAGTGAAAGCTCCTTCATGCGTTTTTATTCAGTAAATTCGAATACCTGTAGTTTAATGTCAAAACTGCTTTCTTGTGTAACAATGCTGCGAGAAACAACACAAAGCTATACGAATGAAATAATTGTCTAAGATGAGTGCTCCATGGGTGGGGTATTTTCTATTTTTAAAATGAATAAAAAAAATTCTGTCATCCATTTTTTCTGCCGAAATCTTGCAAACATATTATTAAATTCAAACTGTATCTATTCTACATTTAGACAACTTTTGCACAAAATCATGACTGTGAAAATATCTATCAAATACAACTATAAACTCATATGTCATCAGCAAAAAACTTATTTCAAATTGGTACTTTTAATTTGGAAATAATACAAACACCATGAAAAAAGCTTTAACATTTATTTTATTTTCAGGAGTGGGAAGGTTGATTGCGGAGCCAAATATTACACCAATGGTCCTGCTTATACACCACACAGGTAAATGTTATCTGGAATGCATGTTATTTGAAAATTGAATGTTTTAGTATGATGATTTAAATATTGATTTATGAACAGGTGAGTAAAATCCTGTGACTTGGCCATTATCCGTGCACTGACCAAATGTAACATACCTAGATGAACATCAATGCGAATTTTCAATGGGCTGATTGCTCAGAACTTTGTTAAAGTTAAAAAAGCGTTTTTGAGTGGATTGCTGTTAAATTATAAATCTTTCATTCTTTCTTAAGTAAGAAAACTGAATTTCAGTTTACCTGAAAACTTTCTATTTATCACTCATTTATGAGATTTGTATGATTATGGCAACCATACAACTTTACACATTTTCATCATTATGCCAACATTAGTTCAATTATATTTTTGTTTTTTAAAGTATATTGTCAGAGCCTTGGTGTTGCAAAGAATTTTTTTAATTATGGTTTGCAGAAGGAGTGGAAAGAAAAAATCAACAACTTTAAGTTTGTGCAGGTTTTCTTTGGAACAAGTTGAAAGTGAAAGTGTTTGATTTTGCAAAATTAATGTCAAGTTTTGTAAATGTTAAATGTTGATGAACGTGTACCAAAAAGTGCTTTAATAGCTGATACAGATGATTGATTGAATGAAGAATGTTGTTATCATACTAATATGCAGTGTTGACTAACACAACAGGTTGAAGATTGTTCTGAAGTTCGGTATTTTATTCCACAAAGTAGGAAGAGATTATGTCTGCAGGTCAGATTTTGGAAAAATAAAACATTAAAAATAATTGCAATGTATTGAAATGAAACTTAATACAAATGTTTACTGTGACAATCTGGCGTAAATAACTAGTCACTCTGGCTAAAATCAGAGGTTTCTCGCCATTTTGGAAATAGACCTGGGGCCCTTCTGTCCACCTCTCATCCAACAGGTTAAGGGCACGATCCATACAAGGGGTACCTTCTTAGTGCCTCTTAAAGGTGCACTCTCACAAATTAATTGTTAACTTATTATTTGTTTTGGAATAAGCTCATAAAGCTTAAATATCTGAAAACCAGTGATATAAGAATGCTTACAAAAAATGTTTCGCAGGTTTTTATATTTATGTTCAAAAATTGATACTTTATGCATTTTTCTTAAAGCATTTGTAATGCTTTTAGCCATGAAACATTTATTTTTGATAGTTTCCATGCATTTTGCATAAATTGACTCCTTCCAAGACAATTCTTTTCATAAGATGTCAAAACTTTCAATCTTTGAGAGTGCAGTTTTAAAATGGACACCAATACTTGTTTCTTCAAAGGAAATGAACTCGAACGTGATACTATAAGCTGTCAGCTTTCATTGAAACCAAGCTATTAGAAATTAGTATAAACCAAATGTCAAATTTCAGGCTTTGAGACAGTGTTTCCCAATGATGGACGACCGCTGTTTCCACGGCTGGGAAAGAAGACCTCCATCTACATCAGCGATATGTTGGACTTAACTACTGATGTGCAGAAGATGAAAGACCTCATGAAAACACCGGTTAGTATTGTACTGTACAGTGTATATCGTTTTTATATGGGATTTTGTGTAATGGAGGGTAGAACAGTTTTACACCTGATTGATGTACACAAGAAACATATTAATTTTAAAGATGCAATCTTACTCCCAAATAAAATTTACCACAATTTATAATATTGTTTAAATATTCCAAAAAGGATAAATGTCTAAAACAATGGTTGTTATGAAGGACACAGAGTTTAATTTGAAAGAAATAAGCATAAAACATGGTGTTTCTACCTGATGAGACTATTGTAGACCACAGTAAATCTTTTAGCATTCACCAATCATTTAATATTTGTGTGCTTTCTGCTATTTAATACACGGTTACAATCTTGTTATCACTAATTAATTTTGTCTATATATACATTATTTAGTAAGTAGTTAAATGTTTATCAGTCAAAATTGATGTTTGTTATACATGTGTATGCATTGATTTTGAATAAGAGTGACACTTTAATGCATTATTATGTTTTACACATTTGACAGTCATGATCAAATAAAAAAAAAAGTGTTAAATGTTAGCCTTTATGAATGGGGTTTTAAATTGATAGCTACGTGGCATCATATTCCCCAGTTTAAAGAGAGCGAAAATATTGTTAATATTTTTTTATCTGTACGCCAATCATATGAATTAAAAGTTAAAAAACAAGCTGAATATTATATGAACAAGGGCATAGTTAGGGTCTTAAAAACTTGTAGGCCCGATTATTCTATGTAAGCTTGGAGCTTTTTATATGCACATTACACACACTTAATTATACTTGCAATGGTAACAATAAAATCAAGCAATACACCCTGCATATTTTATAAATAAACACCACACTTGCTTTGGTTAAAATAATACAAACTTTTGTGTTGTTTGAGTAGCTTTTAGTTTTTGTTGCATTTCTGGGTAATTTAGATTTTGTCATTTTTCAAAAACTTCGTAGGCCCAGGCCTACATGGCCTATATGTAACTACGCCACTGATGAATCATGTTAGTATTATTTCACTTTTTGCCAAATGATTATTTTTTTCTCCAGTCAAAGGGCCGGCCACCATGTCCTTAAAAGTGGAAAGAAAACACTGCATTGGAATAGCTGATTGACCATTGCAACCCTCCACAAGAAGTTGCTTTCAAATTGGCCTGTCCCCCTTCAGAATTTGTTTTTGACTATTAAAAAGTCCCAAAAACCCAAACAGGTACCGGGTACCTCCTCTATACATTGTTTTATTAACCAGGTTTTCAACGAAAACCGGGTTATTAGAATGAGGTTGTCGTTGGGCGGGCAGGCGGGCGGGCGTTAAACATTGGTTTCTGTTCAATAACTTTAGTTAGCACTGACCAATATTGATGAAACTTGGTGTGTAGGTAGCTTATGTACAGAGCTAGCTTGGGATTGCTTTTGAGGAGGGTGGGGCTAAGGTCAAGGTCACTGTTACTAAAAATTTAAAAATGGTGTATGCCCAATAACTTTAGTTAGCATGGATAGATATTGATAAAACTTGGTGTGTAGGTAGCTTATGTACAGAGCTAGCTTGGGATTGCTTTTGAGGGGGGGGGGGGTGGGGGGTGGAGCTAAGGTCAAGGTCACTGTTACTAAAAATAGAAAAATGGTTTCTGCCCAATAACTTTAGTTAGGATTGATAGATATTGACGAAATTTTGTGTGTAGGTACGAGGGTTGATCCAGAATTACGTGGACTTTTTTAATAATTCAAATATCATTTCACATAGAACGTAGAAACTTCACACACAATACATATAACATATCTTATATAATTCCTGCAATTTTCAGAGCAAAATATAGAATTTTCGCTAAAGTACAATCATATTACAACATATGGTTGAACCTGACCGGCGCAGTCCAGTGACGTCAATGACGTTGCGCTGATAAAGCGTCATATTTTGTTACCAACCAACACTGACGCATAGTCAACTTCATTTATTATGATAAACATAAATAAATAGAAAAATAAATAAATAGTATTAATATAAAAAATAATAATTAATTAATTATTTAAAAAAATAACGCCTTTTCAAAGTAACCCGGTTCATTAATGGTTCACCTTCCTGTGCAAATCTTTGCAGTCTTTGAATAACGCATACATTTTTCTCTCTCGTCCTTTCATAGCAATTGAGGGACCCATCTCGCACAAACTTTTCGCACACCTTAATCTTCTCTTAAAACCCTTTGGACTTCTGTACCCTGCCCCGACTGTGCTTGCTACGACGTGCTGTCAAACGGCGATCCCCTCTGATGACATTCCTTACCAACGTCGAAAACGTCGTGCCTCTTGTCTTTTTCTGTCCCTTTTCCTTATCGTCTTCTATGAAATATCATTGTTCTCTTAAACGTTAATGCCAGTTAAATACTAATGAACGGCACATGTTGCTTTATTTCCACCTCGGCCATCATTATCATAATCTGTGTCCGCGTTTTCCCCAATTCAACGCAAATCTTCATCGTCTCGCGCTTATTCAAAGTCCAATGACGCCATGTTGTATCCCAGACTGTGCTTGTAATCAAGTCAGAATATTACGACTTTTAAATGGACGTCAGAAATTTGAAAAGTATATTCGTATGAAGTCAGCATTTAATATGATGCAATTTGGTGGAATTTCATAGAAAAACATGGAAGAAAAGCATGTTGTAAGAGATACATAAAACGTTTGTGAACGTTCATTTTAGACTGTGCGCCAACCGCCCGTTCCTGTTATCTAAGAACCCGTAATTTTTCAATACTCATAAATTTTACAGATCTAAATTTCATACCGTCTATGCAGAATACTTCAAATAAGATATGTATGAATTTTAAAATGATTTGGACTAAAAATATAGAAATTATGTAAGAAGTCCACGTAATTCTGGATCACCCCTCGTACTAGTAGCTTATGTGAAGAGCAAGCTTGGAATTTCTTTTGAGGGGATGGGGTCAAGGTCACTGTTACTAAAAATAGAAAAATGGTTTCTGCTCAATAACTTTAGTTAGCATTGATAGATATTGATGAAACTTAGAACGAAGGTAGCTTATGTGAAGAGCTAGCTTGGGAGGTGGGGTCAAGGTCACTGTTCCTAAAAATAGAAAAATGTTTTTCTGCCCAACAACTTAGTTAGAATTGATGGATAGTGATGAATCTTAGTGTGAATATAGCTTATATGAAGCTGCAGATTGAACTTGCTCATACAACAAACTAATTGGCTATAATTTCTGATTGCCCATAACAAAAACCTGGTTTCGTCGCATTGCGGCGCTTCTAGTTACTGTTTAAATGGAACAGCTTATTAGCTAGCTAGTCAATGGAACAGCTTATTGACTTTTGCACATTTCAGGAGGAGATGAGGCAAAGATTGACAGACATCATTGAGGAAGAAATGGCAACTCTCAAATTAAAGGCAGAGCAATTCCATGAACAGTGTTTTGGACAAATGCACTCTTCCATCAGCCAAGCTATTTCACCTACAAATCAAAATCAGATGGACTTTTCCAAGTGTGAAGCAGGTGACAAAGCAGGTGGCCAAATGGACTCTTCCATTTCAGGAAATGATGACAATGCTTCATACCCTGAGGAACGGAATATTCTAAATATTGAAAATGATGAGAATAGTGCAAATGATAATGGTGTCAAGAAAGAATTTGAAAAAAAACAAAGTCAATGAAAGCAAACCTCTTTATACCGGTAACTTGTTGAACTCAGGAATTTCTGTTATTATCCTCCCATGTAAAGAAGCAGGGGTACATGCTTTGCACATGTTGGTTCTTTGGAAAGTCTTAAACCAAATGTTGTCCGATTGGTAATTAGTGAATGCTTTGGCCTTAAGTCCTAAAACTTGTTAGGGAGGCTGGCCATGACCAGCAGATAACCTTCTTTTGAGGTCAGTAGTCATGGTAGCAGTGACCTTAAACAAAAAAAAAATTGTTGGATCAATAACTAAAATATTCATGAGCCTACATTCTTCAAACTTTGTAGGGAGGTTCTTTATGACCTGTATATTACCTCTATTGATTTTGAGGTCAATGTGACCTTGAACACAAAAAACATACAGAGAAGGCTTGGACATTCTGTCCTCAGACTTGGTGGGGTGATTGTTTGTGACCTGTAGATATTGACCCTTTTAAAAGTAGACCAGTCACGGCCACCTTTCAAAACCGGTATCGAAAAAATACATAAATACAATGATTGATAACTAAAATGTTTTGGTTGAAAGTTGTGAGGAACTGACCATTGTCATAATATTTTAAACATATTGGTTACCACTTATATTAACCTTAATGCATATATCTATAGATATATCTCTTATGAGAAGCAAATGTGAAATGACATAAAAAGAAAGGAAAGGGACAAAGGATTTAATAAATTGTGCATAGACCGAGAATATAACAATTATGTAGGTAAAAAGTGTTCACTGCCATGACAGGATAATTAGTATTCACACTCTAGCTAATCATACATAACGGAACATACACGCCTGGGAAACACTCACACTACCTATAATTTTGACACCTGGTTACATTACATTACATGCATGTTTAAATGGAGACTTATAACTCATTAACTCCTATGGAAACAATTCGAACAGGTCAATAACTCTACTCTTGGTAGTGACTGGTCATATCCTTTATCGAGATGATTCATTGACAGCTATTAGGGGGCCAAACATCTCTGGTTTAAGAATTGTTTCTATCTAAAATTCAGGGAGCAATGACTTTGTGATAGAAATTGGAGTACTGGTACTGTTAATTTTTATAGATATTTTTATAATATATAATTTTTTCAAAATTATGTTGTTCAATTTATTATCAGGTTGATGCAAGGAGGTATCCAAACCTTTTATGGAAATATGAATATGATGTTCATTTTGATACCAGAACCTTTTATTTATACAATTAAAGGGATAAGACACCAGATGGTCCCAAAATACAAATAAAGCATTTTCTCAAAACAAGACTAGAATTGTGAATACCTACCAATAAGAGGCCAATTTTACATCATTTTACATGATTACAAAAATATTTTGGCGCTGCTTTAGCTGAGTTTAACATTTAAAAATAGTGCATAATGGTTTCCCAGTTTATAATGTAGCATTTGAAAGTCACATAATCAGTACTGATAAATATACCAACAATTTTTTTTTTTATGTAAGTTTTTGACAATTTTTTGTTATTCTTCCAATTGTATCTTCTGGTGTCTAGTCCCTTTGATTTAAAGGGACTAGAAAGCTAAGCAATTTATTTTTGTGATTAAAAATACTCTGTTTGAACATGTGTTTATATTATTTTTGGTGCCCTAAATGAAGCACCAGGCTTCCATTAAAAAATTGTAACTGGAAGTATGAACTTCCTTGCCATCCATTTTGAAAGGTTTGAATCTGAACAAATTGTTTTTGGTGTGTAAATACTTGTGAACAGTGATCAATTGCTATAAATAGTCAAAGAAATGAAACAAAAGGCATGATTTAATACACTTGTGCCTGAGATCAATGAGTGAAGATTTATAAAATTTAGGACTTTTTATTACTTTGAATGTTAAAAGAAGATGAGCGTAAGGGGATGTCAACGTTCATCTGTTCTAGTTTTCAGTCGAGCAAGGGGCATAACTTAACAATTAGCTATCCTTGCTGTTGTCCATGGCAACATGTGTCCAACCCTGCAATGAGATGAGTGCTGCACAAATTGTTCTTTTTCAGGTAAAAGGTCAAGTTAACGATTTGATAATGTAAACTGCTGATTTAAGGGGTGATTTGCCGGTCAAGGGCAAACTACCACTCAGGTTTGAGGACTTCTCAGTTTTCAAGTGTTGACAACGACCTTGACCTTCTGCACTCAAAATGAAGAGTTTATCTTTTGGTTCATATCAAATGAGGTTTCCTTATCCTAATTTGAACAGTTGATTCTAGTTTTTGTCCAGACAAACCTACCAGATGATAATCTTACAAACTTACAAGGGGAAATACAGCTGTTGAATATAATTGTGACATTTGACCTCACAATAGGAATTATCTACTGGCTTAGGGCTAGGTCCTTGTGAAGTTTCATGATTCTTGGCAAAACATTTCATTTTCAAACACAAGGGTCACTTTTGATATCCTTTTCAACATTGTACTACTCTTTTGTTATTTTCTGATTTTTTTTTAATAAATTCATGACCTTGACCTTTAAAATACCAGCTCATTGTTTAAAGGGAGAACTGCTTACCAAGAGCAAATAAACTCTGAAGTTGTATGGACCATCTTCATACTATTGTCAAATTACCAGTATTGTTTACATTTTGTTTGGTACAAATATTGCCCTTTAGTCTCAACCTTGATTTATCGTAGTAATCTAGAATTATCCTACCCATCAAGGTCATCTTTCATCATTGAATAAAACTTTTTATTCTAACCTTGACCTTAAACCTACTGGTCAAACAACTAGTATGGGTCATCTACTGATTAACAAGAGATTTGTTCAGCAATTTGCACCCTGAGCATCACTTTGTAAAAAACATTTTCTAGATGGAAACAGGTGTCAAGAGAATGCAAATCAACTACTGGTCAAAGAACAGCAAACCAATTAGGCTATGCCAGTTGAGCATAGGCCCTCATGGACCAAAAAGACAGCTGATTTGTCAATGACATTGGATGCCTTTGAGGCAGTTTTAAGATTATGACCATTTAAAGTGTGAGAATAGTAGGTAAAGTTTTTAATCATGTTCAGATGACGACTGATATTTGCAGATAAAAATGTACCCTCTTAGCAGCATGGAATAAGTAAATATGACATAGATTTTAATGATGAATATGAGTTGTGACCTTGACCACAAAATCCATAGGGGTCATCAACTGGCCACCGCCAGCCTAAATTTAAAGTTTGAGGGCCATGGGTGCAGGCAATGTCGAGTTATCACTCGAACAACCTTTTTGCATTCAAGGTCAAGGTGACCTTGACCTTTGTTCCGATGACTCCTTAAATCAATAGTAGTCATCTACTTGTCATGGCCAGCCTGTAAAGTTTGATGATCATAGTTCCAGGAATTATTCAGATAAAGAAGATTTAACCTTTTCATGTTTAAGGTCCCTGTGACTTTGACCTTTGGCCCGATGATCCATAAAATCAAAAGGGATCATCTACTTGTCAGGCCCAATCTTTATGTCAAGTTTGATGATCAGACGTCCAAGAATCGTCAAGTTATCCCTTGGACAAGCTTTGGTCTACTGACTGATCGACCCTCCGTCATGTGCAAAGAAATATACCCCCTCTTCTTTGGCATAATAAAGGTCACCATGACCTTGGACCACATGGTCCTAAAATCAGGAGTCATTTACTTGCCATGACCAAAGTTAAGTAAAAAATAGGGGACTACTGGTACTATAAGTCTTTGCATGTTTTTTTTTACCTGAAACCTGTTTTCTAGGTCACTGTAACCTTGATCTACTGACCCCATAATCAGTACAGGTCAACTACAGACCATGACTTATGTAATATACAAAGAGAAGACTCTTAGTCAAGTGGTTTTCAAGTTATTAATTGGAAACAAAGGTCTGTAAAAATAATCAGTGCGTCTTCCAACATGGAGGCCAATAATGCAGTCAATTTAGAGGCAGAACTCAACTTAGTTTTCAGTTATGGCCAGGGAAAGTTTGCACATCAATGAAAAGGGCCTAGGCTTCCACGACACCTCAAATCTTTTTCTTTGCAGAACAAAAAAATAAAATGAAAATAAACACAGGCATCCTTTTTTATATTTAATTGTTATAAAAGATCAAAATAGTTTATGTCAACATTTAATCACTATTTTTACAATACATTCCTAAGTTGTGACTTTGAAAATCTAGCAACTTAAAATATGAAGGAAATAAATAACATTGAGTTAAACCAGTGCAGTTCTGTTTTTTGTGCTTTATTGTACATTAGATCACAGAACTCTATAAGTCAAAAAAGGTATACAAGTTGAAAAAATATCAAAAACATGTTTTAATCAAAATATAAGATATTATTATATAAATATAAGACATATTAATTAAGAATGGGACCTTAAAGGGGCAAGACACCAGATCATCACAAAATTGGCAAATACATTATTTCGACAAGACGAGCCTATAGAATTGTCAATATAAGATAGTATGGGGCTAATAAAACCTCATTTTACATGATAAAAAGAATATTTGGTCACTGTCTCAGCTGAGTTAACCTGTTTAAAATTAGCACATGTGAAAGTCAAGTGAAAAGTACAGATACTGAGATATATATACCAATGCTATTTTTAAATAAACTTGGACTTAAATGGTAGACAACCCCAGTAAATTTCGAATTGGAAAATAATCTGCAAAAGATGCATGTGTCGTAAGCAATGTGAAAAATCAGTAAGATCTAATGTGTGCTACACAACGATATCAATTTGTATGTAAGTTTTTAACAATTTTCTTTTTTTCTTGCTATCATATCAAGTGTTTCTATACCACGTGATACATTGCGTCATGAATGCTACATCGGAAAGCAATATTTTGCTTCGAATGAAGACTTTAAACAAAGAGAACTTCACTATTTCTTCACCATTTTAAATGAAACATAGCGCAGCCTCTGCCGCTTATGGGGTTCATATGGTGTCTAGTCCCTTTAACATCAATTTTTGTACGATCAAATATTATATGATCAAGCTTTTAAACTCGATTGAAAGTGTTACCAGTATTCGCAAATTCAAACTAGCTGTGTGTTATTGTGTCACCAATAAAACAATTGGTTTTCAAATAATAAATATTGCTTCTTAGATTTACCAGTTCAAAAAGCAATCGCATAATACAATCATTGATAAGAGAGTCTCACTGGGCTGATTGTTCAGAACTTTGTAGAAGTTATGAATGTGATAAACGATATCGTTGTTATCTTTTAAAAGGGAAATATTAGATGATGTGTTCACATATATAAACAGGGATGTGTTTGACCTGGCAGCTAGAGGGCTGAAACATTTTCGGCCATGGGTTTAAGGGGCGCTCTTTGGGTCAAAAGCGCACTGCTGTAGAAGAAAAAATGGCTTTTTAGAAGCTCTTTTGAGAGCTCTCCTGACTTTTAATTTGAAGCAAACTGGAATATAAACTTAAAACAACTGAAAGCAACCAAATAATTTTTTTCAGGTAAAAATAATAATTATTATTATTATTATTTTTTATTTTTTTTGGGGGGGGGGGGGGGTCTCTGAGGCCATTAGATCCGCGAATCTGCGGACAAATCACATCCCTGTAGTAAAAGGGACTTGCTCATGTTTTTGTAAAATGCACTTTTTTTTGGATGACAAATTAAAGTGACAAATCATTGAGTGATGAAACTAAGTAACTGATGGCTGGAACACTTCAACAAATGTTAATATATAATCAAATATTGTCTTTGAAGTCCACAATCTTGAATCGAGTTATTAACGCTATACAACAAAAGCATTAAACGTTTTTAGTTATCCTCATGTTTGTGTAGGAGTCTATGTGGGTGTGAGATTTTGTTGTCCGTTTTTTTAATTTTTCATTGAATGTTCTAGCCTAGGTTTGCACCCATGTAAAAGCAGAATATTTATTATACTTTAAATGAATTTTATTCTGCAATTTCGGTAAAATAGTTATAATATGTGATTTCCTCAGTTGAGGTGCAGACAGTAACTATCAACATGATTTAGTGCACTTTTCAAAGATTTAAAAAAAATAAATATGCATATGCCTCTGAGCCTTGACCTTTTATTTAAATTCCTCAAAGTAGGCCATACTGGTTTATTTCCTTGTTTATCATTCATGTGCACCTTGCTTCTGAATGGTTTCCATAGAAACATACACAAATGTAAAAAGATACTACGCACATTTAAACAGACAGATTTGAAAGCCAGTGACGACAACAGCAAAGTTTTGAATGTACAGTCTTTAATGTTACATTTTTTAGTAATTAAAGTGTGTGGGTTTTCATTTTACATTTCTTATGGTAGAATACACTTCATCTTTTATATTTAGATAAAAGATTATCATAAATAACATATTTCCATTATAATATATCACCAATAACAGAAAGTGCCGTATTTTTTATATATATTTAGGCTTTGCTAGATTGCTTTTATACTGATAAGAATAATCTTAATGGGACTCGTTCTTGCTTTGTAAAATGCATTTGTGTCGAAAATAATAATGATTTATTACAAAATATGATGTGGCAAGTCATTAGGAACGTTCAAACTAAGATACTGACAGCTGGAACCCTTCAAAAAATGTCGATAACAAATGTTTGCTCAAATATCGTCTTCGAAGACTACAATTTTGAAAAACATTAGAAACCCAATTTTCATATGGCTTATTGCTTGATTGGAATCATAGGATGATCACTTAATCAAGTGATGTTATCAATGCCTTCGAAATGTGTTTTCAGAATCATATTCGGGAAAACTAATTTTTGGTCCAAAAACATGAGCGAGTCCCTGAAAGGTTGATACAGTATGGCCTATTGTATATATTCAAGATTGTATTTTTAATATTGTTAACTTTTTCCATTTTTTTTTTTTTACTATTTTCTGTTGTTGCAAACCTAGTATTTACAGAAGCTAAGCTAAACACAAAAAATCCCATAACAAAACGTGACAATAAATAAAATAAAATTTTGGTCACAAACATAACAATTTACAATGCGCATTTACAACAAGAAAAAAATACAACTTTCTATACTATAACGTTTTACATTCAAGTTTTTTTTTCTATCTTTTTAACAGCAGATTTAGCAAATTTTCACAAAATAAAATAACCCTCACCAAGCTTTTATATAAATCGCTGTTCCCCAAAGCCTACAATTATATAACGTGATCTTTTTCACACCTATTAAATTTACTGCCCAAAATACTGCAAGATTTGAACGTAAACAATGGACATCCTACAGAATATCCATATAACACACTTTTTTCTACCTTGATATCACACAGTAGCCTAGTATACATGCAACAATCTACTTCTGCAATACTATGAGAAAATAGGTCAGTTTATTGTTGAATTTAAAGGCTGTTGTAAAGAAAACTTAATAGATGATTTACATATAAAAAGAAGTGATAGAAGTAGAGCTGATGATATTGCTTTCTATGAATTTTATGCAGGGAACTGAATGAGGAATTTCGAAGTCCTTTAATAAATATACCGTAAAATATACTAACTTTCAGATTTGTGAACATTAATGATATTTTGTGAAAAAAAAATATAATGTATTTTTTTAAATTGTAATTAATGTAAATGGCGCCAAATGTTTACTCCATTTCAAATAGAGAAAAAAACACTGGCATATATTGCACATTGAAAATCTTCATTATAATTTTTGCTTTCTTCGGAAAGAAATAATTTAGGTACCCAGTATTAAAATAAGAATTAACTTAATTTTATAAAAGAAACAAAAACATTGTTGATTTATAGAAGTTTAACATTAACACATTATTCATAAATATCATTCATTCACAAACTATATTTTTGGGTTATACTAGTACATGTATATGCAAAAACATTCGTACATGTATAACTATTTTACATATCAAAATACACCTATCAGTAATGCACTGCACTAGTTGGGAATGAAATAACAATATACACTTATATATATTACAACAGTAAAACAGCAACATCTGTTTAAAAATGACAATTTAAACTTCCAGAAGCCGTTTTATCAAGAATATTAGGAGCGATTTCTTATGTCTTTTTTAACCCTCTCCTAGGCCCAACAAAAATGTTATTTTGTGGTTAGGGTTACATCTTGTCTAAAAACAGGTAGGACAGCCCAGGAAAAACAACTGCTGCTAGGAATCTTGACAAGAAGGCCTGTTAACAAATTCATTCAGTTTTAATAAATACCACCATATTTCAAGCGAAAAAATAAATACTCCTGATTGATATTTCCACAAGACAATTCATCAGTCCACAGTTAAAAACAAACATATCACATGACTTTCATATTGTCCTGTTAAATTTTTAACAACCTTAAAATGCCCTTAATACAATCTAGGTCTCTTTAAAGTGACCCGACGTCCCGATAATGTTTCGTAGCTGTATCTTTCTGTTTCTTCCTTCTCCTCACTTTCTTCTGCCTCTGAAGACTCATCGCTATAGAAACCGGAACTCATTTGGGTGTAAAATGGTGGTGGACCATTCCATGGTTCTACGACATCTTCGTCATCACTCGGATACCATCCTGGGTCTTCATATGTCTGAACGCGAGGGGGCAATGGGGACGGCTCCCTATGGACAACCTGTGGATGATGGCGGACACCGGTCTTTGTCAATGCCATCTTTATTTCAGGGTAAGTATCTTTCTTTTTTTTCTTGTATGCTTTTACCTTTTTGCCTTTACTTTTCTCAATATTCCCTTTCTTATTACACTTGCCACTCTGCATTTTCAAACGATTACCTAGTTGTTTCCGGTTTTCTTCGACTATGCTCTTTACAACTTTTTTGCTTTTCAAACGCTTTTTTTCCCTTTTAAATGCTAACTCCCTTTCAACAGCGTCATTCAGTACTTGCTTAAACTGCATTCTTGCAAATTTCAGCTTATCCTTAGATGGCCAAGTTTGAGGGAGATGAAGAATTGGTGTTATATTTGCAGGTGCATTAACAACATGCTGAACATTAACTTCTGTTGAACCAACTGCCCTCATCGACAATTTACGAATTGGTGCGTTTTCCATACTGGAAAATCGAGGTTTCATCGGTGTATCACTCATTTTGTTCCGATCTATTGCACTATTAGAAATATCAATAACAGTCTGTTGTCCATACATGTGATCATGAATTGTACTCTCATCTTTCACTCGCAAACTAGTAAAGTTTGTGTCCATCAGCTCAGTTTTCACAACACTTTCAATGTTGAAGAGATCTGTACTGTTCAATGATTGAAACTTCTGCCCCTTGTGTCGGTTATCAGGCGAGATTCTCAACCTTCTTACCACATGAGAGGGACTATTCTTGCTCTCAAGCAGAAGTTTGCCCTGTGGGGATTTCAACAGTTCATCCACAATATTTTCTGATAAATCACCCATGCCAAACAAATTTTCATCCAAGTTGGCGAACAAGTCTTTCTCCCACTCATCAAATGTACCCTTGGAGGGGCTTTGCAAAAGTTTGAATGGGCTCAGAGAGGAATCTTTAAATGGACTAAATATGGCACCAAATCCTGACTTCATAGGGCTTATGATGGTTTGGTTGGAGTCCGTGTTGACCCTGAAAGGGTTTTTAGAGGGGCTGACTGTCGTCATCTTAGGATTCATGTCTCCAGCTCCTGATGAACCTGTGCATTGTGAAATAAACGTTTTTAAATTTGTTTGATTTTCATAACGCTACAATCTATTTTAATATAAGGTGCATCAAACAGGTACCATACTTTTAAAACAAGAGCTGTCACAGAGACAGCGCGCTCGACTATTCGGCCGCTTTTTAGTGTAAGGATTGAAAAGTTTTGGCCAAACATGCATGGACCACTGTTAGATTAGATTTCAACGCAATACATGATGTGCTGAGATATAAACATAAATGTATTTACATGGAACATTTTAACCAGAATAACCAGTGTAATAATAAAGGGCCATTATTTGCAAAATACAGTTATCTAACTTTGTTATTCAATTAGGTTGGGTGGTTGAATACCATTGTATAAAGTCTCAATCCAATACATCTAGTAGTTGCTGAGATATTATCCTATGTGTGCTAACATGCAAGACCGTAACCAGAATTTTTAAGTCGAATAATAAAGGGGCAAAAATTATATAATATGAAAGATAGAGTTATTTTACTTGATTAAATAAGAAGGTTAAATGGTTGGGAGCCTGTGTGTAAAGTTTCAATGCAATACATGATGTATTCGCTGAGGTATTGACTTAAAAGTGGTTACATGCAAAACCTTAACCAGAATTTCTAAGTTGTATAAAAAATTGCAATTATTTTGCATTAAATGCAAACTAGAGTTATCTAACTTGGTTAATTGAGTAGGTTGGTTGGTTGAGTACCATTGTATCGAGTCTCAATGCAATATCTCAAGTAGTTGCTGAGATATTAACCAATGTGTGCTTGCACGCAAAACCTTAACCAGAATTTCTAAGTCGAATAATAAAGGCCTATTATTGGCATTAAATGCAAACTAGAGTTATCTAATTTGGTTAATTAAGTAGGTTGGATGGTTGAGTACCATTGTATAAAGTCTCAATGAAATACCTCAAGTAGTTGCTGAGATATTAACCTATGTGTGCTTGCACGCAAAACCTTAACCAAGGGGTGACGCCGACGCGGACGCTTGGGTGAGTAGTATAGCTCTCCTTATTCTTCGAATAGTCGAGCTAAAAATAAATTCAAAAATATATCTTCATACATTATATATAACCAAGCAAATGTACATTAACCATTATCCAGATTTTTCACACTGATGAGCTAGCCCTAAGTATTTATTTAAAATCTTGACCTTCGCTTTTGGAGATTAACATAAAAATTTCTAATCTAATTTCAGTCCATGACAAAGAACACCACTGGTCTGTTATTCTGGTGCTTCCAAATGTATTTTATGTATTCATCATTTATTGTTAACCTACCTGGCACTGGGTTTGCTGGTGATGTACTGTAACCGCTATCAAATGATGCCTCCGTCCCAATGCCTTTTGAGCCCTTGAGTGCTGACTGCACCAGTAGATCAGCTTGCAAAAAACTGTCAGCAGATTCCAGCATGATCAGTTACATCAAAAGCATGGTCTGAAATGATGAATAAAACTAATCCTTTATTTTTGTTTAGTTTTCTCCATAAAACAGGTAATTGTCAAAACATGTTACTATGATGTCATGGACATATAAACCATATAAATGTCTGATGATGGGCAATAAAGTATACAAGTGACTGGTGTAGGGCTTAAACCCACAACAGCTCCCCCGCAAGCCAGGGACCTTAGGTAAGACCCATTCCCCGTTATTCTTGAGGTGAAGACAAAACCACCGCATGCACCCTGCATTGCAGGGCCGCCTGGAAGATAAAACCACCGCTCATTTCCCCGGCTATCCCTGGTATACCCCCGGACTGGGGATGCCGTGGTTGCAATTGACTTGTGCATAACAAAATGAGCTTTAACCTGGCTGAACACTTACACAGCTCTCTAACAAAGAGCTTTCCCAGCGGCTGGTTCTTACCCACACACACTTCACTCATTCAACCATTAATTTCATAGGCCAATCCAGGCACTCCTGCATTTTACGTCTGACACAAGGTAAAGTAAACTTGTCTGGTGTGCATGGTGTGGGCCAAGACGTACTGTACACACACCTACCAGAACACTAGCATGGCGCTTTAAAGTAATGAGCTAACAGGGCAGTAGGTTCCTACCCACACACTACAATAATAAACAATGCAAAGAAAACCTTGACAGATGTACAAATTGTGGTCAAACCGTTGACATATATAAAACTGACCATATTTGCAATTCACTATAAAAAAGTATGGTGCCACATTGTCATTAAATTCACCAAATCACTGTGAATATATTGTTCCCCACAAAAAATAATCAGATATTACCTACTGCAAAGCCACCATATAGCCATTAATGGTGTAATATGTTTTATCCGTCAGCCTTACCAACACAGTTTCGGTGTAAACCCTTTTCTTTGTGACGCAATTTAGGGAGTTGACAGCTCAATTTAGCGCGCACTTGTCCAACAGCTGATAACAGATGTAAACAAATGTCAATACACGTACAATCCTACCGTTTGTTTCAAAAAGTGTGTACTTACATTAAAGAAAAACGTATATGGTGTCATTTTGCAACATTGCTTTCAAAGATCCGGCAATTCACGTATATTTTTAATGAAAGTTTGTCAACAAATTGGCTTTCCGTGACTTGTACATTGGCGCCATTTCCTGTCTATGTTACGAGTATTTTCATTGGATAAAATCTTCGTCTCTTTGATCCGCCGTAGCCAGTCAACTCCAGTTATGCCATTTGCTGCCGCTCAGTGAATTGATTTGCTATATTTAGCAATGGCCGACGGAATGTGTATTGTAATGTAGACATCTTTTATTTCTGCTTATTTCTGCATAATGAGATCGTCTGGACATCAAATGACAATGCAGTAGGTCATTTACTATCTCAATAATGAAATTTTAAATGAGCTTTACAGTATTCTTGGTATATTTTGTTCGCAAATCGCAAATCATAATATCGAAAAAAATCGCTATTTTGTGTTTATTGATGCAAAACACTAATTGGGTCCAATAATCAGACATACATTTGTTAAAAAATGTTTTTAAACCATACATTATCACCAATTTGAATGTTTAAAGTAACGTACCAAATCAAAGTTTACCTTATAAGTTTGGCCAACTCGATACAGAAATAGTGCAAAATTGCAACTTGTTGAACAGTGAATTTCTCTTTTTTTGTGCAAAATATAACAAAAACATTGTTTTTCTAATATTAGGTTTTAAAATTGAGTTGGTTATTTAAAATAAATCTTGTCTGAAACATTTTTAAATATGTATTTTCTGAAACAAATGTCATTCTTGTAAATATATGAATTATAAGATTATTTACTTTTTTGATAATGTCCTCCATGCTTTCTGCTGAAATGTTTATCGTGAAACTTCAAAATGTCTTTAAAGATGTGTTCTTGTCTAAGTTATTATATTGAATATTGTGTGATCACGGATGCTATTTGTAGATGTTGCATTCAAATTGCTGTGTCACTTCAAAAAGTATTTCTCACTTGCAAGACTAATTAACAACAATTACTGAACAATGCATGTCTATCAAAGTGTTGTTAACAGTGTTTTTATAAAAGCCTGATTCCTTACAGTCAGGATATATATTCAATTGTTCACTAATCATGTATTATAGACATGTGTCTAGCAGTTATTCTGAGAATTAAGTATTTTTCAAAAACATGAAAAGATACATTATGCTATTATTTAAATTCTGTTTATATCAGGTTATTGGTAAATTGTAGGTAAATAAGAAGTTTGGCGGCTATGTAACATGTATGGTAGGATACCAATGTATGTTTTTTTACCAAACTCCATCATAAATATTGAGAGACAGCCCCCCACCCCGTTGATGAAATTCCCTCTCACCAGTTATGGACTGTACTAAAATACCAAGCGAATAATAAAGCAGTAAGGGAGTAGATATTGGAAAGGAGAAGATCTCAGAAAGTCACAATTGCCTTGTTTTAAAAGCGCCTGTTGAAGGTCAATCAGGCATTTGTGATGCATCATTTGTTCAGAAAACATTTAGGGATGTGATTTGTCCACAGATTAATTGTAAATGAACTGGTTGGTTTTGGTTAATTCTTTATTTGTTGTTAGTATTGACAATTCATTTTGCTCAAATATAAAGTCAGGAGAGCCATCAAAAGGGCTTCAACATCCCAAAACCCTTTATCAAAATGGTTTCAACCCTTCAGCTGCCAGGTAAATCACACAATGCACAAGGATTTCATTCTACACCTGTAAATATTAGCAATTGAACAAAAATAACGAAAACTGAACAATAATAACCAAATATTGTCACATTTCAGGTCAGTGTGAGGGTTCATGTATTCTTTCAACTTGGCTAATCTATACAGTATGGTGAAGTAAAGATGAGGACAATCAAGGATCCAAAGAAGAAGCCTGAAATAAGGCGACGGGGTGAGGCTGTGCCAAACACACGGGCTGAGGCAGTTCTAAACACAGTACCAGTTGAGGAGGACCAAGCAACTAAGTGTACACCTCCGAAAAAGCGAAAAACTACGAAATCTCAAAAAGATGATAGCTTTAACGAGTCAGGTAGTGTTGTCGACAACCAAAGTGATATTGTATCTGAGCGTAGCAGTGTTATAGGTGATGATGATATTTCTGACATTTCTTCGTATAAAGGTACTCCACCAAAGAAAAGAAATTACAACAGAATAGTTGAAAAAAGCCCTGAAACTAACATAGAATTGAATAACGATGTTCATATATCTCCTGCCGAAACAATAAAAATTAAAGATTCACTGAAATTATCGCTAGAGATGAAATCGCCCCAAGATAAGAAAACCACACCAGAAAAGAAAACGAAACCAAGAAAGAAAAACAAATCTGGTGACTCTGTATTGAGCGATATTCATAGCAGTACACCCAATGATATAACCCAGAAAAAGTCCCCTAAATCTAAAAAACCTGTAAAGCAAAAGACAGATTCTTCTGAGCCAATAAGAAATGGAGAAATAAGTATCACTGAAAAGAAGAAACCTGGACCTAGAAGAAAAGTAAAATCAGATGATATTGAGGAAAGTGTTCCTAAAAAGACTACTGGTAGAAAAAGAAAACTCTCAGGACCTCAGGGAGAACCTAATGATAAAACAGAAACAAATGCTGTTAAAGAATCAGGGAAGAAGACAACACCAACCAAGAGATCAAAGAAACCAGTTTCAAAAACTATAGACAATGCTAAAAAGGAAGAGGAAAAACTTGTTGAAAATTGTAAAACAAAACCTAAACGAGTGAGACCAAAGAAGGCCACGGCTAAACAAGTAAATAAGGAGTTGGAAGAGATTGCTGAATCTAAGAAAAAGGAAGAGACTTCTAGGTTAGTGACTAAGGATGAAGAAAAAGATGAGATTGCAGAAAAGCCATCAGATGAACCAAATGACAACATAACAGGTATTAAAGAATCAGTAAAAAGCAATCATCGCATGCTTGATTTAGAAACAGACAATGAGCAGTCGGATGTTGGATCTGAGTTAGAAACAAGTTTTGAAAGTGTGAACAGTCACAGGACGGATGGAGATTCAGTACGAAATAAGCCAGTAGATAATGACGATGAAAATGATGAAGAGGATGAGGAGGATCATGATGAAAATGATGAGAAAATGGGTGATGAAAAGTATGTAGAACAGAAAATAAAGTGTGAGCATTGTGGCTATGTTTCTCGAAGTAAAGGTGGTCACACAAGGCATTTACGAAAATGTAAACCAGAGGATTTAGGCTTGGAACCAGACACGTCAGCCAGGCCGAAAATTCATACTTGTGAACAGTGTGAATATTGTGCTCCGAAACGGGTCCTAGTTATAAACCATATGAGGATACATGGTATATTTCAGTGCAAACGATGCAAGCATCGAGCAGACTCTGAAGATACACTTAATGAGCATTCTGCGACAGAACACAAGGACAGAAGTGATTGTAAGTTTTGTAAAATGTGTAATCGTTATGTAAAATGTAGCGATGTTCCATTAGAAAAACACATGGAAGAATGTCAGGGTCGAATTCCGTTTAAATGTCCAGAATGTTCTAAAGAATTCCAGTACGAGTCTTCGTTAAAGTGTCATGTAGTTTCTCATTATCCGGATCAACCCAAACTTTTTAGTTGTAATCAGTGTGACTATAAATCGAACTACAAAGCTAATTTGAAAAAGCACATCCGTCATATTCATGAACAGAGGGGGGAGAGGAACATTAAGTGTACAGAGTGTGACAAACTATTTTTTAGTGAAGACAATATGAAACGGCATTTAAAACTCCATTCTGAAGAACGGCCGTACAAGTGCCAACAGGAGGAATGCGACAAAGCATTTAAAACCGTAAATGGTCTAAAAACTCACGAGGTCTCGCACCAAACCGACAGGCCTTTTCCATGTGAGGTGGAGGGCTGTGAGAAAAGCTTCAAAACGAAGCGAAACCTCATTTCTCATTTGAACGAGACACACCAAAATGCTCCGAAGAACTACAAGTGCGAAGAAGATGGCTGTACAATGGCTTTCTACAAGAAATGTCACCTGGAGCGGCATACAGATGCTCATAAAGGTCCATACTTGAATTTTCTTACTATTTCTATGAAAAAAATGTTGAGGTATTGTCACAGGCTTTTATGCGTCATCATTATTCCATGTGCTAGAATTTAACCTTGTCGGTAAATAAAAAACCTGTTTTAAAAAGATTTCACTGAAACCTCACCTAGTTCGTAATTATGGTATCTTGGTGCAAGAAGTCAATAAGTGTAGTGCATTTTAATGGCAATTATTGACTTCTTGCACCAAGGTGTCAATTATTTATGCAGCGAGTGACAATTCCCCTCATTTTTTTTTAAAATATATATGCCCATTGATTGCAATAACAGGTGAGCTATCACATCCATGTATGGTGCTCTTGGGTAAAATTGAAGGCAACAATTTGCTGGCTCTTGCTGCATCCAGGGCTTCCATTAAAAATTTGAAACTGGAAGTATGAACTTCCTGTGAATCACTTTTGGAAGTTTTACACTAAAATATGGAAGTTTAAGTCTCCATAATACAATATCTTTTTCAACTACTTTTCAACAAATATATTAAAAATCAAATAATTTTCTCTTTAACTTATACTATTATAATTCCTTTTACTTAAAAACACTTAAACTGATTGAAATTATGACTATAAAAGTAATATTAACAAAAGGTTTTGATTTTTTGTACTTCCAAGCTTTCAACTTTGGAAGTTTTCTTCAAAATTATGGAAGTTTTTGTACTTCCAAGGAATCAATTTTGGAAGTTTTAACCCATTTCTAGGGAGTAATATACTTCCAAACTTCCTTTAACGGAAGCCCTGTGCATCTTAATTTAGGACAAAAGATCTTAGATTATAGACTCATATTTTAGTTTTGATGTGTTTAATGTATTGAAATGCTTAACAACACACAGTTTTGAGTTAAGATTTACCTTAAGGCAAACATTTACATGTAGCATGTTGATGTGAAAATAGTGATCTTTGCAGATGACAGATGTTTGGTAAATGAATAATGGTTTTAAAGTTTTTCCACTCCAAAAAAGCATATAAATTGTCAGCATAGCTAATTGATTAAATATTTTTTTGAATGAGCCTTGTTAAAAGATATTTTTAGCTTGACTGGTTATATGAAAGAGAAAAAGTCAGTGATTATTAGCCTAAGTGTTATTATACCCCCACAAACGAAGTTTGAGGGGATATATATAGGAGTGAGCTTACGGTCGGTCGGTCGGTCGTCTGTCTGTCGGTCTGTCGGTTTTCATGGTTTCCGGACGATAACTCATGAAAGGCTAGACAGATTTGAAAAAATTTTGGTACACAGGTGTAACATCAAAAGATACAGGTCAAGTTCGATATTGGGGCTGGTGGGGCCAAGGTCAAGGTCATTGTTACTAAAAATAGAAGAACGGTTTCCGGACGATAAATCATGAAAGGCTTGACAGATTTGAACAATTTTTGGTACACAGGTGTAACATCAGAAGATACAGGTCAAGTTCGATATTGGGGCTGGTGGGGCCAAGGTCAAGGTCATTGTTACTAAAAATAGAAAAACGGTTTCCGGACGATAACTCAGAAAAGGCTAGACAGATTTGAAAAATTTTTGGTACACAGGTGTAACAACAGAAGATACAGGTCAAGTTCGATATTGGGGCTGGTGGGGCCAAGGTCAAGGTCATTGTTACTAAAAATAGAAAAACGGTTTCCGGACGATAACTCATGAAAGGCTAGTTTTTCTTGTCAGCAGTGTAACTTCTAAATTACTCAACAGATTTAAATAAAACAATACATGTATGTATGATAAAATAAGATGCAGTGTGCAGTAACCTTGGAGTTATGGCCTCTTTTCAAAGGAATGGTTTGCCATTCCTGTGTCCAGGCGGCATTTTGGGGGTATTCGTCACTCCTGTGACAGCTCTAGTTTTTGTCAGCTACGTCTAGCATTTTTTTAACCTTGGCC